>NC_134111.1:27573750-27939375 GCF_040939455.1 Microcebus murinus
AAAATTTCTCATTAGAGCAAGATAGTGAAAACACAGCAGAGCAATGTGATTAAAGTATTTAAAAAAAGAAAAAAAAGTGTAATCAAGATTCAATACCAAACAAAAAAAACTTTCAAAACTCTAGCAAACAAAGATAATAAAGACATAAAAATTTATTACCAACAAACCCACATTTTAAAAATTTTAAAAGATGTTTATCTAACAGAAACAGAGTAATATAATATGAAATCTGCATCCACAGAAAGGGTGATAGCTTAGAAAATATGCATATTATAAACCTTGAATCAACCATTCAATAGGAAAACAAATGGTATAATAGGACAAAAAAGGAGATAGACTGGACAAAAAAGGAGATAGATTGGAATCACAAAAATATTTAGTTAATCAAAAAAGGCTTTTTATTAAATCAGCACTATTATTCTTTAATACATACCTCATAAGAGGCTTACCCAGAGACTTAATTGAATAACATAGAAACAAAACAAAACAACATCAGAATTTGTGATACCGAGTCCTTTACAGAAATCAATGATAGAAAACATGATATTAAAAAATAAAATAAATAAAAAGACAACTCAAGGAGATGGTATGGGCAGCCTAGGATAGTAATCTTGGCTGGAGACCTATTTTGAATAGGTTTCTTATAGGCGCTTGTTAAAGTCTGTGGGGTTTGTTTGTTTTCTATATCAGATGGGAATCAGAGAAAACACACATCTAGATATTTGTATCAATAATCACATTAAATGTAAATGATCCAATATTCCAATAAAAAGGAATAAATGGTTAAAAAAAAACAAAAACACAGAACTAAAAACCCATCTATGTGTTGCCCACAAGAAACACACCTCAAATATAGAGTCAAAAATTGGATAAAAGTAAAATGATACATAAATATATGCTGTAATAACATTAATAGTAAGACAGCTGGAATGGGTGTTAAATGTTAGACCAAATAGATTTAAAAATCAGTATAAATACTGTAACTTAATAATAAAGGAGTTGGTTGTTTAAGAGATATAACAAATATAAACATTTATGTACCTAATTATAGAACTTCAAATTATATGAAGCAAAAATTGATAAAACTTCAAGAGCAATAGATAAATTCATAATTATAGTCAGCTATTTCAGTAGCCCCCAATAATAGAACACATAGACAGAAAATCAATACGAACAGAGGAGATTTGAATAAACCAATCTGACCTACGTGCCATTCAGAAAATACTCTACCCAACAAACAGCAGCAAAATTTACATTTTTTTCAACTGCACACAGAGCATTTACCAAAATAAAACAAGCTTCAATAACTTTGAAACTATTTGTCATATAAAATATGTTCTCTTATCCCAATGAAATTAAATTAAAAAATCAATTTAGAGAGAGATGTCTCAAAAATATTTGTCTATAAGGTAACACATGATTAAATAACTTATATGTCTTAGAGGAAATCAAATTATTAATAGAAAGTATTAGATCTAAACAAAATTGAAAATGCAATATATCCAAATGGTATGGAATGCTGCAAAAGCAGTACTTAGAGGAAAATTTAGAGCATTAGAAAGTTCTTAAATGAACAAAAGCTTAGTCTTATATAAGATCAGTAAGATTGATAAAACTTTTGCCAAATGGATAGGAAACAAAGAAAGAAGACACAAACTACCAATATCAGAAATAAGAGAAGTAGCATTATTACATATTCTATAGATACTAAAAGTATAATAAGTAAATATTATGAACTTTATGTCAATAAATTCAACAAGTTACATGAAGTGGAAAATTACTTCAAAGACACAAACTACCGGAGATTGTTCAAGAAGAAACAGACAATCTATATATCATATCTATTAAATAAATTATTTTTAGTTAAATACATTTTTGCAAAAACATTTTTAGGCCCAGTTGGCTTCACTGGGAAATTTTCCCAAACATTTAAAGAAATAAGCACTAATCTTACATACATTTTTCTAAATAATTCAAAAGGAGGAAAAATTTCCACCGCATTTTTTAGGTCAGCATTACCCTGATACCAAAACCAACAAGTACATTACTAAACAAACAAAAAAGAAAACTATAGACTGTCATTATCTCTTATGATAATAGATGCAAAAGTTCTAAACAAAATTGTAATAAATTGAATCCAACAATAAAGAAAGAAAAGAATGCCTCACGGCCAAGCTACTTTTGTCCCAGCAATGCAAGGGTAGCTCAATATTGAAAATATCTCAATATAATTCATCATATTAATGAACTTAAAAAAAATCATCCCAACAGATGCAGGAAAAAAATCCTGACAAAATATATCATCTATTCCTAAAAAAAATTCTAAGCACAGTAGGAATAAAGGTAACTGTTGCAACCCAATAAAAGACTCCACACCAAATCTACAATTAACATCATAGTTAATGGTGAAAGACTAAATGCTTTCCCCATAAGGTCAGGGAAAAAAAAAAAAAAACATGGATGGAGAAAGTCCATTCCCACGACTTTTATTCTGTATCTTGTTAAAGGTTCTACCTAGCACAATAGGGCAGTGAGAAAAAAGATAGATTATAAGGAGAAAAAAGTAAAACTTATTGACATAACGTGAATCTTGAAGGTTATCTAATTGAACTTATAAGAAAAGCTACTAAAACTAATAAATAAGTTGAACAAAAGTGCAGGGTACAGCCAAATTATTTTTTAAAATGTTTGTCTGTATATTAGCAGCAAACAATTGGAAAGTGAAGTTAAAAATATCTTTATAATAGCATAAAATGAAATTCTTAGGAATAAACCTGACAAATTATGTGCAAACCTACACATTGAATTCTATAAAATATTGCTAAATAAATGGAGAGACATACCATGAACAAGCATCAAAGTGCCAATACTAAGATGTCAATTCTTCTTAAGTTGATCTACAGATTCAATGTAATCCTAAACAACATTATAGTATGGTTGGTTTTTTTTGGTAGAAATTGATAAGATGATTCTAAAATTCATATGGACATACAAAAGACCTGGTATAGCCAAAATAACTTTAAAAAGGACTAAGGTGATCAGATTTCAAGACATTATAAAGTTACACTATTTAAGAGAGTTATGGTATTAGCCTAAAATTGGGCAAATAAATCAATGGAACAGAAAAGAGACATCAGAAATAAATGCATGCATATCTGGACAACTGATTTTTGGTAAGGTGTGAAGGTAATTCAGTGGAGAAAGTATTTTATTAATAGTAAAAATGGTGATTGAAAAACTGGATAACTATATGCTAAAAAACCCCTGTAATACATATTTTGCACTACACACAAAAAATGAACTCAAAATGAATTGAAGACTTTTATATAAAATTGAGATGACACAATCATTTTGGAAAATAGTTTGGTAATTTCTTAAAAAGTTGAACATATATTTACCATATGTTTTAGTCAGTCCCTCTGAAGGTATTTACTTAAATGAAAAAAAGCATATGTTCATACTCAGAGCTTTTTAGAAATGTTCATATCTGGCTATTCGTAATAGCAAAACCCTGAAAACAAACCAAAAATCTATAACTAGGTGAGTATACAAACAATAGGAGACTATCTATCAACAAAAGTAAACTATTGAAACATGCTACAACATGGATGAGTCTCAAGGTAATTATGATGCATGAAAGAATCCAGACCAGAAAAAAATACCTAATTTATGATTCCATGTATAAAAAACTTCTAGAAAATGCAAACTTATGCATATTGACTGGAAGTAGACCAGTGCTTTCAAAATTTGGTGTATGTGTGGAAGAATGAGAGGAGTAGGAGGGAGGAATTAGGAAAGGCTAAGATGGAAATTTCACAGGTAATAGAATACATTAATATTCATTATCTTCATTGAGGTGATGGTTTCATGAGGGTATAGCTCAACTTAAAAATTGTACACTTTATATCTGTGAAGTTTATTGCATATCAATTATACCTCAGTGAACTGTTACAAAGAAGAAAAGAAAAGATAGAAGGAATCAGTTTCAGGAACTGACAGGAAACAGAAAACAGAAAACTTACTTGAAACCAATGTACTCCATCTACTTGGAAGTCTCTACTGGGATGGATAAATTTCAACCATTCTTACTCTATCTTTTCTTTTTCCTCTTCTCTAGACTCAATGGGGCATGAGAGAAGGGGTACCATTTTTGTGATTTGAGTCAGGTTTCTACCATTTGCTTAGAGGAGGGTGGATTACGTTGATTTGAAGTCTGTACACATTGGAGAGAAATAATTTCCTCCAAAAAAGTCTGGGATACTATTATGAGAAGAAAGAGGAATGGATGACCAAAGTAAACATTTTCACTTAAGTAAGCGTATTTATGCAATTCACTTAACATTCAACAAATATTTATTGATTGTCTACTATACCCATGACTACTGCTATGGTACCAGGGTTTGAGATTTCACTGGTGAAAAGACAGAAGGCCACCATTGGAAAGTGATACAATGGAGGAAGTGTATATACAAAGAGATAATGAGAGTAGTGAATTGGATTCTAAACCTTAGACCCTGCCCCAATCCATGAAACTATCTCACAGCTTAAACCAGCATACAGAGGCAGGAAGCAGAGGAAACATTTCAGGGTCATAAAAATAGAAAGAGGAGGCATTTCAGGGGTGATGAATAACTAGTAGCAGGCATTTAGCAAAGAGGATTGGAGAAAAGTAACCTTCTTTAAAAATAGTTCAAAACAGAAGAGTAAGATATTGCAAGCCAGAAGTTTAAGCATTCATTGCAAATAGCAAAAGAAAACCCAAAACCTACGAGTAAAACAGATTAACATGAGACAAGGCCAGTTCAGGATCAGCAGAAGCCGTGAAAGAAAAGCAGTCCTACCTACAACAGACCAGTGTTGCTGTTCAGACTTTGTACCAGTCCACTGGACAGTAAGAATTATGCAATAGGAAAGTGCATAACATTTGTAGGTAGAATGACCTAGGCTTACAAATTCCTCTGCCACTTAAAGGTGAAAATTTATCTTGGCAATTAAGTTCTCTCCTCACATTCTGATCTGTTCAAAGGTGATAATATTAGTAGCTACCTCATATTTGTATGAAAAAGAATGTGCAAAAATCCCTTAACAGAATACCTGGTTGAATGAATGGTAGAAATAAGTTAGAAATTATTGGAAACTTACTATATATTACATATGATTTGCTAATCCTAATTGTGTGTATATTAGCTATATGGTGTATTTATCATTTCTTTTCTTACCATAAAATCTCTTTTTAAAGAAACTCTCCAGTTGAAGACAGACACAATATCTCATTTCTTTTTACATCTTTCTTCTTCTCTCTAGTGCCCAGGAAAAAGGGCAGCATGTATTTGTTGAATAACAGGAATGAATTGGTTGAATTCTCTCTAAATATAGGAGCCTAGTGGTCAGAGTAAAAAAAATCAGTTGTATAACAGCAGGGGGGAGAATATTACATAGTTACCTGAATGATTTATTTTTAATTGAATTTAACAATGAGATAGGACTCTAGGCTATCTAATGTTTAGAGTTCTATGTGCTTGAAGTTGTTATTCATGGCTTCAGATGTGATATAGCCCTATGTGTTTTAATAACATGTTTTTGAAGAACAATTTTCTTTGTATGCTTTATAATTGTATGTAGAAAGGTATAATTGCATGTGTTTGTTTATATATTATGTGTATATATATATGTGTATATACATATAAAATATATATTTCAATTTATCAGCGAAAAAAATTAACTACTCAATCATCATTTTGCTTTTCTTTAACCCTGGGAGTTTTTCTGCATATGATATACCTCGTAGGCAACAAGAAACTAAACTATGCCTTTGTTTGAGTAACCATACATACAATACAGGATATGCTCACTATTAATGAAGTAAATCCCATTCTTATATTTATTTAACATTTTTTCCGTTTTATATTTTGGGAATGATTATTTATCTTTATTTATAGTCCCATATGTTCTATTTACTGTACATTTTACTAATTGCAGTTTAAAATACAATAAAGCAACACTGAACAAAAGTATTTGCTGGCTAACTTTTTTCCCCATAGTTTTTATGGAGGCCTCACTCTCTAATCAGGATTTTGAGCCCTTCAGTTGCTGAACTAGCAAACTGTTTGTAAGTTACATATGGTACTAGCCGAAACTGCAGACTTTGCAAGACTTTCCAAGAATTTCAGAAATGGCACAAAAGGAAATATTAAATGTATCCAGTAGTAAAGGTATGATGAGGAAGACACATTCAATGGCAAAGTAAATTCGTTCAGAAAAAGAGCAGCACAGGCAATCAAGATAACCAGTGTCACCACACTGTCCCTGAGAAAGGTATTGAGAATTCTGGCCTCCATCTTTGCTAGAGATAAACTCATCACTTCACAGCTCAAGACATCCAAAATAGAAAATGCTTGATTCTTACTCTCTCACAAATGGGTGAAATAACAAACCAAGCAAAGGAAGCATTTTTCAATGGTCAGAAAAGCCACCTTCTACCTTCTCTCACCCCCTCCTCTCAGAAATCCTTCAAACCAATCCATGTGCCATATGAAATTAGGTGCATTAAATTTATATTACAACATCATAATAGCTTTGGACCAACAACTTAGCAAACTAATGAAAGTAACTTCTAGCTTGGAAACATTTCTTTCCATTTGGAAATATTGCAGCCAAGGAAAAAAAAATTGAAGAAAATATAGAAGGCAAATAACAATCTGTCATAAGTAAGAGAAGTGAATAGTGAATAAAATTGCATACTGATGAAGAGGAAAGATGCATGACTGTCTTTTCCAGGGCCTATGTGGCAGGGGCCTTTTTGGAACTTGGGAATGATTGGATTGGCCAGAGTCTATTTTGTTGTGCATGGAGCTTCCTGTTGGCTGCCCAGACATAGCATGTTATTAAGCAATTTGGGCCAGAGCATCATTATTTTCCATGAAGAATTTAAAGAAGATCTTGACTTGAGCCGATTGCAAGAGGAGTCATGCTGTGCCATGCAGTATAAAAATATCATCAGTCTTATGCCACTGGCACATTCAGACACCTAGTGGGATAAGCCAGGCATCAATGTTCAAGGTTTTATATAAGGTAACAGCTGCTTTGGTCAGACAGTTAATTAAATATGTTAATTTCCCACACAACCAACAGTAGCGACAACAGATCAAAGAGGGATTTTATGACATTTCTGGGTTCCCTCTTATACCCAGGACGATGGATTGTGCCCACATCATCTCCCAATCTCCTTTGTGAAGTGAGGCTGCCTTTCCCCTTTGGAAATGGCCCTGTTCTATGACACTGCAAATATCGTACATGCTTTGGTACCACACTAACCACTGCCAATTGTCACCACTCCAGTCTTGAAAGGCTATTTGGGTCTGATCCCATTCCTAGTGTTTGGTTAGTCAGTAAATATCACAAATCATGCTGAAGGCGGGGAATGGACTCTTTCTCCATTTGTGTCATTCTAACTTGGCTTTTGTGTTCTATCTTTGTGGAGCTGATAGGACACAGATTGTAAATCACTGGAAGAACAATGGCTAGGCATGTATCCTAGGCATGTAGAAGCATGAAAAGCTTGTTCTAGATGGTGTTATGACTTAATCATTTGGAATACACAAAACCCATTGTATGTGTTTGAACAAAATACTCAAATGTACTTTATGACAATATGTAACACTATGAAAGGAAGAAAATATTCTCACGTAATTCATGAAAAATGTTAATTATTAATATAATATCTAGGTGTTATGGATATAACTGACACATGCAATCATTTACAATACCTTTTGGGTCATATGGGGGCTCTTGGAGGATTGCTAGGAAGATTCACAATGTTTGGGACCAGTGCTGTCTCTGAATGCCTATTATGCATCTAAATGAGAGGTTCAGAGAACCTGTACTGTTGAAGAACAATTAGAGCAGGTCAGCATTTGGTGATTAACATTTTGATAGAAATATCATTCTACAAAATTTTCTCAGGGAACTTCAAAATGTTCATAGTTGCTGATTAGGTAATCATCACTAGAATACATACCTGAGAATACCTGTCTAATGTAGAGTAATTTTTAAGAAGGGTGAGCGTTATACATCACATATATTGGTAATATTGTTCAAAAACATCTATGCTTAAAATTGTCTGTACTCCTGCAAAGTGATGAGGTGAGAAAAGATAATGAACCAGAATTTCTGTCATGATGTCCAGTATGTCTCTATTTTCTCATTTGTAAGATGAGGGGCTCGAGGAAATAAACTTCAAGATTCCATCCTAACATTCTATTTAAGGCAATATGATAAAAATATTCTGGCCTATCACCAGCCAGCTGGTGACCTTGAGTAATTCACTTAACTACTCCAAGTCTTTAAATTCTTTGTGTCCAAGGACATAATATGTATGAATATGATTAGTAAATTAAAGTCCTCTGAAATACTAGCTATTAATGTTTTAAGATTTATAATTCTCTATTTGTAAGACCTCAATTCATTCTTTCAATAAAGGGTATAATTTTGATTATCTAAAACATCTCAGAAAAATAATGAATATTTAAATGGGATGTACGAGTATGTGTGTTGAAGGATAGACATAGTCAGAAAGAAGCTCTATTCTAGAATTGAAGGTAGAATACTAGAACTCTTTGCATGAGAAGTAAATGTGATTTCCCCACTAAGTCTGAAATGTGAGTGGATAATATAATTGTCTAGAAAATTATCATTCTATTACTTACTACTAGATTGACATAAAAGAAAAGAAGCACAACTAATTGTAAATATGCATATGGAAAAGAGAACTATGAACATTATGTAAGCTCAGTGAATCTGGCTTAGATTAAGATTAATAAATAGAGTAACAAAAATGATACTGTGAGAATAAGTTAAACACGTCCCGGGAGACCAGAGAAGAATACTAGTATAACATTATTGTGGTTTTAATTTGCATTTCCCTGATGATTAGGGTTGATGATCAATTTTTCATATTCTTTTTGGCTATTTGTAAAAATGTCTATTAATGTCCTTTGTCCACTTTTCAATGGGGTCATATTTTTGTTGTGGTGGTGGCGTTCAAGTTCCTTGCTAATTTTGGATATCAGTCTCCTCTCAGGGGCATGGTTTGCAAATATTTTCTCCCATTCTGCAGGTCTCTTGATTCTTTCTATTGCATTGCAGAAGCTTTTTGGTTTAATTAAATCCCATTTGTCTATTTTCATTTTTGTTGCTTATGCTTTTGAGTTGTTAGTAATGAATTCTTTGCCTAGACCAATGTCCACAAGAGTTCTCCCAGGTTTTCTTCTACTATATTTACAGTTTCAGGTCTCACATTAAATTATTTAATCTATCTTAAGTTGATTTTTGTATATGGTGAGAGATAAAGACCCAGTTCCATTCTCCTGCAAATGGCAATCCAATTTTTCTTGCACCATTTACTGAAGAGTGTCTTTTCCCCCCATGTATATTTTTGCTGACTTTGTCAAAGATCAATTGGCTGTAGATATGTGGCTTTATTTCTGGGTTCTCTATTCTGCTCCATTGATCTGTGTGTCTATTTCTATACCACTACCATGCTATATTTTGTTGTTATAGCCTTGCAGTGTAATTTGAAGTCAGGTAATGTGATGTCTCCAGCTTTAATCTTTTTGTTTAGGATTTATTTGACTATTTGGGTTGTTTTTTGGTTCCATATGAGCTTTAGCATTGTTTTTTTTTCTGTGAAAAATTACATTGGTAATTTGGTAGGGATTGCATTGAATCTGTAGATTACCTGGGCCAGTACGATCATTTTAATAGTATTAATTCACTGATCTATGAGCATGGTATGCTTTTCCATTTGTTTGTGTCATCTACAATTTCTTTCAACAGTATTTTGTAGTTTTCTTTTTAGAGAACTTTTACTTTCTTGGTTAAATATATTCCTAAGTATTTTAATTTTTTGTAGCTATTGCAAATGGGATTGCTTTCTTGATTTAGTTCTCAGCTTGTGTGGAAATGCTACTGATTTTTGTAAATTGATTTTATATGCTGAAATTTTACTGAATTCATTTATCAAATCTAAGAGTTTTTTGAAAGAGTCTTTAGAGATTTCTAGGTACAGGATAATATCATCAGCAAACAGAGATAATTTGACTTCCTCTTTTTTCAATTTGCATGCCTTTTATGTCTTTCTCTTGCCTGATTGCTCTGGCTAGGACTTTCAGCACTATGTTGAATAGGACCGGTGAAAGTGGCATTCTTGTCTTGTTCCACTTTCCAGGGAGATTACTTTCAACTTTTCTCCATTCAGTGTGATGTTGGCTACGGGTTTGTCATAAAGTTTAGAGAAAATATGAGTATGATTCCATGGTTTGGAATACTAAAAAGGAATATGAATAATGCCTGGAGAGTCTCTAAAAATTAAAATTTATTTAATCCTAAATAATTAAAATGAACACAAAATGGTGAGAAATATGAACTATTTGGGACTTCTGGATTCCAATCTTGCATGTGAGAAGCTGGAACTTGCCATTCTGTCCTAGCAAGTACAAACTGAACAAACTGGAAGAATCAACAATTCTTAGATCTTTCAGGAAGGTGGGGCCAACAGAGCAAACCACTGCCCCCAAATTGGAGAGACCATCAGGTAAATACAGAGAATTGAGGCTTCCAAGGCAGAAATCCATGAGTACAAACCCTCACAGGAACCAGTGCCAGGGTAGGAAAACATGAAATAACTGATGAATTGTGGATGCTCAGTGTGGATAAGTCTGAGAGATAAAAACTCAGTCATCAGGGCCCCCACACTTTTTTGTTGAGGAGCTTAGCCAGGTTCTTACAGTGAATGTTGGATTAAAATCCCCTAATGCTTCTGGCAGGTAGAGGGTAAAAAGAACCATTTTGAAATATGCCAGTGTGGTCTGTTCATCTTAACAAGACCTTACCTCAGAGCCTAACCTGCTGGGGTTTTATCAGAACATAACTGACCTGGGTGAAGTGAAATACACAACTGCAGCTGGCTCTAGCCTTTCACGTGAAGGTAGAGAAATAATAAATTCCAGCCCATTCAAGCCCTCCTTCCACCACAAAAGAGAGGGAAAATACTGAGACTAACATGTGACATACATACTAACTAAAAGACCAAAACATACTCATAGGACTATAAAGCACTTCCCTCTCCCCACACATTACCACCACATTCCTAAAGGCCTATTTACAGCAGTTCCTTTAGCTTGGTACATCATATATGGCTATCAAAAAAAAAAAATTGCAAGGCATACTAGAAGGCAAAAATACAATTTGAAGAGACAGAGCAAACATTAACACCAAACTCACATATAGCAAGGATGTTGGAATTATTTGACCCAAAATTTAAAACAACTATGATGAAGATGCTAAGAGCTCCAATGGGCACGTAGACTGCATGCAAAAATAAGTAGGCAATTTAAAAAGATGAAAATTCTAAAGAAGAACCGAAAAGAAATGCTAAAGCTCAAAAACATTGTAATAGAAATAAGAATGCCTCTGATGGGCTTAGTAGTAGAATGGCCATAGTTGAGGAAAGAATCTCTGAGGGATATCTCAAGGGAAACTACTAAAACAGGAAAAGCAAGGGGGAAGGGGGGAAACAACAACAAACAGAACAGAATATCTAAGAACTGTGGGAAAACTACAAAATATCTAAGAACTATGTGAAAACTACTAAATTATGGGAAAACTAGAACAGAATATCTAAGAACTGTGGGAAAACTACAACTTTTGGAATTCCAGAAGGAAAAAAAAGAGAAAGAAACAAAAATATTTGAACTAATTATGACTGATAATTTCCACAAATTAATGTCACACAACAAACCACAGATCCAGAAAGCTCAGAGAACACTGAGCTGGATAAACACCAGAAGAACTATAACTAGGCATGGCATTTTCAAACTACAGAAAATCAAAGGAAAAAAACAAATTCTAAAAATAATCCAGAGTATAAAAGTCACCTTACCTGTAGAGGAGCAAAGTTAAGAATTACATCTGACTTCTCCTCAGAAACCATGCAAACCCAAGAAAGTGGAATAGAATATTTAAAATGTTGGGAGAAAAAAAAAAAAAAAAAACCACCTATCTCGAATTCTGAGCCCTGAAAAATTATTCTTCAAGAAGGAAGGAGAACAAGAGATTTTTTCATACAAACAAAAATTCAGGGAATTTGTTGCCAGTATACCTGCCTTGCAAGAAAAACTAAAATAATTATTTTTATTTCAAAGTACTATGGGGGTATAAATCTTTTGGTTACATGGATCACTTTTATAATGCTTGGATCATGGTTATAAGTGTGCCCCTCACCCAGATAGTGCATTGAGCATTTTTTTCATATATTTATTGGCAATTTGTCTATCTTTTTTTGAGAAGCTTCTGTACATGTCTTTTGCCCACTTTTAAATGGGATTGATTTTTTTTTTTTCTGATTTGCTCACATTCTTTGAAGATTCTCATTACTAGTCCTTTATGGGATATATAGCTTGTGAATATTTTTTCCCATTCTGTAGGTTGTCTATTTGCTTTGCTAATTATTTCCTTGGCTGTGTAGAAGCTTTTAATTTAATCAAGTTCCATTTATTTATTTTTGTTGTTGCTGTGATTGCCATTGGGCTCATCTTCATAAATTCTTTCCCTAGGCTGATATCTAGAAGAGTTTTTCCAACATTTTCCTCTAGAATTCTTATGGTCTCATAACTTACATTTAAGTCATTTATCCATCTTGAATAAATTTTTGTGAGTAGTGAGAGATATGGATCCTGTTTCATTTTTCTGCATGTGGCTATCCAGTTGTCCCAGCATCATTTATTGAAAAGGGATTCCTTTCCTCAGTGTATGATGTTGTCTGCTTTTTTGAAGATCAGTTGGCTCTATGTGGATGATTTTACATCTGGGTTTTCTGTTCTGTTCCATTGGTCTATTTCTCTATTTTTGTGACCATACAATAACATGCTGTTTTGGTTACTATGGCCTTGTAGTATAGTTTGAAGTCTAGTAATGTGATGCCTTCCAATTTGTCCCTTTTGCTTAAGATTGCTTTGGCTATTCAGAGACTCTTTTCTGTTTTCACATGAAGCACAGAGGATTCTTTAGAGATGAAGGGTGATAAAGCTCAGAAACTCAGATCTCTATAAAGAAATGAAGAGCATCAGAGAAGGAATAAATGAAGGTAAAATAAAAACTTTTCTTTTTCTTAATTTATTTAACAGATATTTTATTCAAAATAAAATAGCAACAACTTTTCTAATTATACTAAATTAAATGAATAACACCAATGATACAAGAGATAGCATTAAATAGGATATATTTTTATTATTATAAGGTACTTATATTATCTATGAAGCTCTATGATTTTACTTGAAAGTGGCTTTGATTAGTTAAAAATATTTGTTGCAAACTGAAGGGCAGTCATATTAAAATTTCAAAAAAGGAGTTTAACTTATATGCTAAGAAAGTATAAAAATAGCAATCATATGAAATGCTCAATTAATACCACAAAAGTCAGAGGAATACTGGAAGACAAAAATGAGGAAAAAATAGAAAACAAGGACAACAAAAACAGTAACAAATTTAAAAGATATTAATCCAACTATGTCAGCAATCATTTTGTAAATCAATGGTGTAAATACACCAATTAAAAGACAGAATGGATCCAGAAACAAGCCCCAAGTATATACTGTCTAAAAGAAATATGCTTTAAATATAAAGACACATATAAATTAAAAATAAATGGGTGGAGAAAGATACAATGCTAACACTAATCAAAATAAAGCAAGAGTGACTATAATAATGTCAGGTGCACCAGAATTCAGAGCAAGGCATATTAGCAGGGATAAAGAGGGGCATTGTATAATAATAAAGAGGTCATTTATTCAAGAAGACATAACAATTCTTGATGTGTGTGCACCTAAGTATAGAGCATCAAAATACATGAGGCAAAACTGACAATACTTCCAGGAGAAATAGATTAATTTACTATTATAGTTGGAGGCTTCAACAATCCTTTATCAGAAATGGCCAGGTTCAGCATACAGAAAATCAGTAAGGATATAGTTGAATTCAACAATACTAATCAGCTGGATGAAATGTACACCTATAGACAAAACTTTATCCAACAACAGGATATACATTCCTTTCAAGCTCACATGATACATTCACCAAGATAGACCACATCCTATGCCATAAGTTATACCTTAACAAATTTAAAAGAATATAAACCACATGATGTCTGCTCACAGATCACAATGGAATTAAAGTAGAAATCAACACTAACATAGCTGGAAATATTCAAAATACTTGAACTTTAAATGATATACTTCTGAGTAACATATGGGTTAAAGAAGAAATAAAAATTTTAAAATACTTTGAACTCGGGGGGCAGGAAAAAATACTTTGAACAAATTGAAAATGAAAATAAAACTTACCAAAATTTGTGGGGTGTAGCGAAAGCAATGTTTTGAATGAAATTTACAGCATTAAACACATATTAGAAAAAGAAAAAGACCAAAATGTATAATCTAAGCTTCCATATTAAGAAATTACAAAAAGAGCAAATTAAATCCAAAGTAAGTAGAAGAAAAGAATAATAAGAATTAGAGGAGAAATCAATGGAATTGGAAATGGGAAATCAATAGAGAAAAACCAATAAATCCAAAAGCTGGTTCCCTGAACTCAATCCAGAGATCAATAAATGTCTAACCATGCTAAGAAAGGACACCAATTACTAATATCAGAAGTGAAGGGGACATCACTACAGATCCCATGGAAATTAAAGAGACAAACTATTTGATACAGAGCAAGTTTTTTTTATGAACAAATCATAAAAACATTTTAAAAATATATTGTAAGAAATATAATCAAATATGAATACCAAGAAGCTGTGAAAATATCATTATTTTGTTAAAGTACAGAATAGGTTGAGGTCTGTAAAAATTGCTATACAAAAAAAAAGACCCTATTTTTGGAGTAAGAATGTGATTGAATTTTTAACCTCTGTTAGAAAAGACGATGTCAACATGTAGTATAGGTAAGGCATAACTATTATTAATGACTTATCGTTCTTCTCCTACTGCCATCTAGGAGATCAGTGAGAATTCAACCAGGAGAGAGCAGAATCAACATCATGAGAAGGAAGTTTTTTAGGGCAAGTGGAAAGAGGGAAATTCAATATCTAGTGGTTTTATTTGATTTCAAATCTCTAGGTCAATTGGCGTTTCCACTTAAGGGAGAAAATGTAGATTCTAACTATGATTATAGAATACATATAATATCTCATTGGTTGGGAGAGTGAAAAGGTGGTAGATTACTTAAAATAAAAGTATAACCTTCCAGTTAATGTTCAGCATATTAAACATGATTTGTAAGCCATTTAAAAAATAATAGTGATGGTGGATATGAAACTACCTGCTTTTTCCTGAATAGGCAGCAGGAGGATGGGAGTGACATGCAGCCATTTTACAGTGCCTCAGGTGGGCATGTGGATCCAAGGCACAATGACTAAAGGGAACATTTTGTCCTTTCCAGGTCACTACCAAGGTAACCAATGTTGAGGTACTTTTCCAAATGAAATGACGATTAAAAATAAAGAAATTCAGTAATTTGTAGGACATTTAAGGGTGATATTGGCAAACTGAAGTCCAGAGGAAGTGATAAAGTGGTGAGATGGAGTCAGAAAATACACCTGTCTTTTGGGTAAGGCAACCAAGGGCACTGCTGGGTGCCACAGGCAGAGTTCTAAGGATCTGAAAACTATCATATCCTCTTATCATCATAATAAACAAACAACAGGAACTAGCATTATTCCCATTTTAGAGATGAGGAAAGTGAATAGTTATCTTTCTAACACTGAGAATAAAATTCTAGAAAACACTTCATTTGCTGTACACAATTTTGCAAGAGTGTACTTGGAAAGATATGCAGCTGTGGTAGAGAAACCATTAACATCATATAAGGTTCTAGATTCATTTACTCTTTGATGTTCTAATCCCCACACTCCTGTACTCCTTAAGTCTCAAAATTCACCTGAAAATGTTTATATTAATTGGCATAAATATGAATAATGATGTCAATATAAACTACCTATACCATTATATGCAATATAGGTAACAATATAGATAACTATACATTTCATTTTTTTTTTTGAGACAGAGTCTCACTTTGTTGCCCAGGCTAGAGTGAGTGCCGTGGTGTCAGCCTAGCTCACAGTAACCTCAAATTCCTGGGCTCAAGCAATCCTGCTGCCTCAGCCTCCCGAGTAGCTGGGACTACAGGCATGCACCACCATACTCGGCTAATATTTTCTGTATATATTAGTTGGCCAATTAATTTCTTTCTATTTATAGTAGAGACCGGGGTCTCACTCTTGCTCAGGCTGGTTTTGAACTCCTGACCTCGAGCAATCTGCCTGCCTCAGCCTCCCAGAGTGCTAGGATTACAGGCGTGAGCCACTGTGCCCGGCCAAGATAACTATACATTTCAATTGGCTCTCAATTAACCATATATTTTATATGTCAAGAAATTGGAAAAAACTATTTTTCAACAGGATTTTTCCACTGCAACTTGACATATCCAAATCCCTTCTTATGTATTTCTAGTTTTATATTTTTTCAATGTTTATTTTTTATTTTAAAAAATTAAACCAGTAGGTAAAAAAAAGACAGGGAACAATTAAAAAAAAAAGTTCCATTTTTTTCTGCTCTGATCCAGTTCTCTGATGTCAGCTAGGTGTCCTGCAATTCAGTTCAGTTGTGACACTCACGACCTAGAGTTAGCCCACAATTCCAAAAGTTAAGAGTAAAGTGCTGCAAAAGATGACCTTTGCTTCAGACACCAGTCACAAGTTTTGGGGACCACCAGCATTTCTGATGGACCAACTTTAAATTTGGAGACTCTCAGAACTTTCTCAAGTTTTATCATTTGCTAGAACTACTCACAGAACTCAACGGAGCATTTTACTTATGATTACAGTTTTTCTATAAAGGCTGCATATCAGGTGCAAACAAAGAAGAAACATGTAGTATGAGATCTGGGTCAGTGAGCTTTTAATGTAGAACTTCTATGCCCTCTCCTAGTAGAATCTGGGGACATCACCTTCCCAGAGCATCAACATGTTTCCACCGAGCCTCACATTTCAGAACTGGGGTTTCATTAGGTAGGCAAGATTGAGTACATCACTGGCCACCTGATTGAACTCAGTCTCCTGCCTCCCATCTTCCCCTGATGTTGAGCTGACCCAAAGTCCCAACCCTCTAATTACATGGTTACTCTTTCTGGTGAAGAACTCCCTTTCTAAAACTATCTCTTAAGGTTCCCTACAAATCACCTCAATTAGTATAAAAGAGATACTCCTACTACTCAGGAAATTCCAAGGGCTTTTCAAGCTTTGTGTCAGGAACCAGGGACAAAGACTAGATATATGTTTATCTAACAGCTTAATGTAGTTTATAATAAAAATGGCAGATCTTTTCTATACATCACATTTAACCTTTGAGAAAATATTTAGTAGATTTAGTTTTGGTCAAATATCAGGAAAATTTATGTTTAAAAACATTTTCCATGTTGTTGATGAGTAATGAGGACATTAAGAGTTTTTATTGATTAGACATGCCCAGAATGATTCTGATGACTACCCACACACTGCACCCTTTAGAAGTAGTTATTCTCGGTTGGGGAAGAGCTGATCATGTTGAAGCAAATGTAATTGTATGACCGGAAAGATTTTGCAGTATTTTGCCCTAATCTTTTGTAAATGAAGCAGTGGCTTTGAGCTTTCTCTTTTCCATGAAGCCTTCGCTATGATATATTAATTAAATTGCTCTGTTTAGCCAACAACTCAATCTCATGCTTTTCATGTGAATTTCTTTTTGTCTAAAATATATCTCTAGGAGCAAAGGTATATTATCATGTATGTCAGGAAATGACATGATCTTCGTACTTGTTAATCCATAAATAAGGATATGTCTATCAAAGGCAGAGAAAATGAAGGGGTGGGGAAGGGAACAATGCCTGGAAGCAGGCTTTCTGTGTGTGTTTAGCAGAGCATGAGATAATGAGGATGATGCTGGTTCAGTTTTCATCCTATTCATCACTGAAGTTGTGTAAGCAAAATAATAAATGCTGCAGTTTGTTTAGTTCAATCTAATGCACATGAACTTTATAAGGTTTATAGCTTTCCTAAGATTTTGTGGCAATGTTTGTAGAAACTTTAGAACTGTGAGGCCTAATCCTTGAAAAATGGAGTGCTTTGTTAGATGGAGTGGATAGTAAAGGCATATATCCTGCCGATGTACGTTCAAGTTTAGATGCAAATGCTGAAATGACAGGTAGAAAGAGGAAAATTACCATGTCTGTTCATAGTCCTGAAATGACATCCGTTGGATAAATCTTTCTGCCAGGGGAGAAACAGACTATCTGGTGTTTTGACAAGAAAGAGTTTATAAACACTAGAGAAAACTTGGACCTTTGGCAGAGGAGAGATTATGAGAGGGGGCAGGGATGCAGAGTCAAATCAAGAATGTCTGGATGAAAATCAGCCAATACTAAACAGCATTGCTGAAGAATCTAATGATGTGAGTTTTAGTGGGAGAGAAGGCTGAGTAGCAGTTTGGGACATCTTTGACTTGTTTTTCTTATCATGCCATTAAAAAACAATATAAACTTCTCATAAAAATCATTCTGAATAATTTTTAATTAAGTTGAGGCAGAGAAGGCATATGAGACTGAAATGTAGATCTTTATATTTTGGGAATAAAATATTTTCACACCCACAAAATAGACTTGAGTGATTTAACCTCCCCACCTAGCTGTAGAATTTTGATGACTGTTGCTCATCAAATGGGGGAGGAAGAAGAAGATGGGGTCCTGATTAAGGGTGCCCCTGGAACCTTAAAGAGGCTACAAAAGAGGCAAAGCTACTTTGGTGACACTTGCAGTTTCTTATATTGACAAGTTCTTATTTAATTTGTTGAGTGTCTTTCTGTGTCACTGTAGCTACTGCAAAGGTTTCATTATTAAGTGATGAATATAGTCAAAAATTGCAGCCACATGGGCTGCACAAATGCATTTTCATATTATTAACATGTTGCCAACTTGCAATTCTTCGAAGTCTGAGTAAATGTTTTGACAAGAAGAGACAGCAAGGACAAATAAGAAGTAGCGGTCTTGAAGAAATTCAGCCCCAGTTCTAACAGCTTTAAAGTCTTAAGAGTGTTTTCGCTGGGGCAGTACCAGATAAATTGCTCTTATGTGTGCATGCAATAGACTAAAATTCCTTTGAAAGTTTATAATTTCTCATGGGAAAACACAACATAAAAGTTACTTTTACTCATAGAAAAACAAAACCATATTTTCCTGTCAACCTTTGCTGTTGGGAATTTCAAACTTTTTGCATTTTTTTCCTGTGATTCTTAGCTGGCCCAAGGGACAGGCGTTTACAACATAATTTACTTTCAGCGTGTCTCTGTAAATCATTGTAATACTCTCTATTGCTCATGGAGAGAAAAAAGAAAAAAAAACACACACACACACAAAAAAAACTTCCCACAGGGCTTTATGCCCCACTTTCCCTAGACTCCAATAGCCTAAACTCAAACAGAAACTTTCCCTTTTAATGTCCAGATTCAAAGACAAACACATGCAAAAGAAATATATACAATGAGTACAGGTGAACTTAGGACTATGGGCAGGCTTCCAGGGAACAGATATTTTGAGGTTAATTGGAAAAAGGGAGATTTGTCCTAGGTAATATAGAAATTGTAGAAATGCTCAAGTCATTCTCCAGTAGGTGGGTTACTTTTAGCCAAATGACTTAAAATCTTTTTTTTTTTCATAAAAATCCTGAGGACTTGTTAACACACTTTTGCCAAGCTATTAATATCAAGGATCATTCAGTTTTATATGAGAATTTGATGACTTATACACTGGTTGAACCTTCACCTTTTACAACCTTAATGGGGATTTATTAGCTATTTCACAGTGTGTAAATTTGAATCTAGGTCAGATGAGGAAGAAAAATAGGGCATATCCAGACCTAAAGAGTAACCTGAAAAATAATATATCAGAGTCAAAAAAAAGAAAAAAAAAAGAAGGAAAAGGTGCAAAATTAAACAGAAGATTAAAATTGTCGTAAGCAATCTGAGATCTGAAGACAGAACCTGATAATTTAAGACTCAGTGTAGACCAGTTTAGCTCAAATTCAAGTGACTTGTGAGCCTGGTTCCTACACAAATGCTGCAGATTGAGGAGTTAAAATAGCTTATTAACCTGCTGCTGCTAACTGTCTATAACAGGAAATGTAACCCAGGTGCGTTTGATATTCACAAGATTAAAGCTTATGTCTACCATTAAATGGTGACCACATTAAAGCTGTTTTAATGAAGCCGGGGGAGATAATGAATGAATGTTGCTAATTCACTGCAGAGGAGACAGCCTGACCTTCTTCTGACCTTTTTGCCGCCAGGTATCTTAAACAACGTATTAGTTCTGCTTAAAGCCAAAATGGGATGGTCCATAAGATAAAAAAAAGACAAGCCAAATGCTTAAGAGAAAGACTTTTGCTAGTGTTGAAGTCAGGAATCTTTTTTTTTTTTCTCCCTAGAGTCCTTATAAAAAGGACACTGTGTAACAGGATGCTAATCATCCTGTCACCTTTATCACAGACACAGCCATCAGTTTCATCAGGCAGTCTCCTATAGTGCCCCTCAATATTGTCCAGTGACAACATGCAAGGAAAATACCGCTATGTAAAGGCATGGGTGGAGGATTATTATTTAAGGATATAACTCTCTGCTGCTTTAACTTAATCCTGAGTAAATTTTGGAGGATTTAGAGGGACTGCTTATCTTTCAGGTAAGCCTTCATAAATATCAAGCATTTGATAGATTTAAGGCAGCAGTGTATGAGAGATTGTACTTGCTAGAAAATACGCGGGGTGTAGCAGTTCTGTTGCCAATTCATTGTGTTCCCACCTGTTTTTCCAGTCAGCAGAAGTAGGCAGTAGGTTTTTGTAGAAACTAAAGACCTACTGATGGCTTTTTTCTGAATAAAAGATACTGTCTTCTGCTAAAAGGTGAACTAAAATAACCATCATTAGAGAAGAAGGAGCAGGCATGAAATACTCTATCACCTATTTTGGTCATTGAGTACAAAAACTATCAAGAAAGGAATATTAATACAAATGAGAATACATTTTAAGATTTGATCAACACAGATACAGTAAGTCATTTAAGTTACAATGGTTTTAAAATGTATTCTGGAAGAAAAGAAACACAGAAGATGGAATCCATGGGGCTTTACATAAGCCTTGTATTGCAATACTATTTCTACTCAAGAAAGTTTTATCAAGAAAGTTGATAGCTGTGTTCAATGAATATTGTGATGTCTATATGTACACATCATCAGTTTTTAAAGGATATCTTTAGCTTAAAATACTTAAGAAAACTTAAGTGAGAGGGGGAAATCCTTAGAATTATTTTCCAGGTCATATATGTGTTGGCAGTCACATTCAGGAAACTATGTAGTGTACCAAATTTGAGTATTGTATTTGGACACTTATCTATAACTGCAGTCATCAGTTTACTGACAACCATTTGCTTGGACACTACTCCCACCTCCTAATAAGAAATTTTAAATTAAAATGGCAACAAAGAAAATGGCAGCAGATGATTTGGGCTGCAAAAGTAAAAGTGATCAGACCATCTTTAAATGCACACAAAGGTTTATGAGGTAAACAGTGATGCTATGTTGCCATTACCTAAATACACACTTAGATAAAGCTATTTAATCCTTTCCGTCACTATCAAGATCCTTGAAAGAATTATGTACCTTTATCTTTGCTTCTTTATGTCACTTCTCTACCCACAGCAACCTTGTTTTTCTAGTACATTCCACTGATGGGTCCTGGTGGTCAAGTCAAATGGAAAGTTTTCTGTCATTATCTTGTATTACCTGAGCCATTTGATGGTGTGGAGGTAAGGTAACGGTTCAATAAACATTGGATCAGGGGTCCTCAAACTTTTTAAACAGGGGCCCAGTTCACTGTCCCTTAGACCATTGGATGGCCGTTGGAGAGTGCGGTGCACATTCCACTCTTGTGCACTTTGGGCCCGGGACCAGTTGGCTGCTAAGCTGGACAGGCAGCGGTGGCAAAAACACCCGGCGGGCCGGATAAATGTCCTCAGTGGGCCACATGTGGCCCAGGAGGCCATAGTTTGAGGACGCCTGCATTGGATAATTTTACCCTGTCTTTGTGTTTTCTTAGCCCAGCTGCCATATATATCTTGATGATTCTCTAATACCGAGGCCTAGCCTAGACATCTTGCAGGACATATAGACTATATCATCAATGATCTATAAATTATGGCCTTTTAAATGTTTCACAGATACATTTGAATAAAAATGCTCAAAACTAAACATTTTTTCAACTGCACCAACCTCCCCAACTTAACATTTACCAAACCTGACCTTCTGTGTCTAGTCTTGTCAAAATCTCAGGGAAAGAACCACTCAAAAACCTAAAGTAATTGTTGATTTAGCCCCTTCTTTTTCATAAACCAATTAGTCACAATGTCCTGCAGATTAGGTTGTAAGTGAATGAGAACATAATATAAACTTGCTTAAGGAAAAAAAAATATATATATATTGGTTCATTTTCCTGAAAGTTCAGGTCTAATTGGTTCTCTGGCTGAAATTCTGCCCCTGGGTCTTCATAGGAGTATTTCCATCTCTCAGCTCTGGTTCCTTCTGCATTGTTTCCATTTTTGGTGGGTTTTCCAATTAGGGTGACCAGATGTCTGCCCACAGTTCTGTGCTCTCATCCCATCCTCCCAGAAATTCCAGCTGAAAGTAGGACCCCTTCCTCAAATTTCCAACAAAAAATCTAGGACTCTATTCTTATTGTCTTTGTTTGGCCTGAATTAGATCAAGTGCTTAGGCATGATCTAAGCAGTGTGGGCAGGAGAAGGCAGCGATAAGTGGTCAGGTCTGAATTATATATCCGCACCTGGAATAGAGCTGAGGCCACTGCTGCTTAAGGCACAAGAGTGAGTATAGTGGTGGATTTATAGTAGAGAAGTTAGGAAGAAAGTGGAAGCCAGCAGTATATTATGAGAATATGCACTTTTTTCCCTAAAAATAAGGCAAAATATAGAAACAAAAATAAAAGTGAAAGCATATTAAATCATAACCTTGATATAGCTTTGACTATACAGTAGGAATTTGTGAAAAGTAGGCATATTTTGGAAGCCATCTGAGTAAGTCTAGTTACCAAGAAGTCCCCTTGGAAAGCTCTATTTATCTCCTGAGCAAGTACCAATTTTTATGTATAGCAAGGCTTAATGCTTTTACTTCTTCAAAATAAATGCTGGATTTAAAAAAATAGTAATTAATTTAGCTTTTTCTAACTAAAATAGTAGAAAAGTAGTTCAAGGGAGAGGCTGGAAATAAGAGGAAAAGGTGTTTGTGTTTTTTTTTTTAGTATGAGGAAAACTCAGGAATGACTTAAATCATGGAGATTAAGTACATAAAGATTTTTCATACTAATTTTATCCACCAGCTGTTCCTTTCCACTGCAAATTAAACAAAGGGAAAAGCTTAATTTGCAGAAAGAGGATTTAGATTAGGCATAAGGAGTCTAATGTTTCCGTGCATATTGAATGCACCTGTAGCCAGAGCAGACAGGCCCTCAGGTAGCCTTGGCATGAAGTTGTGCTTCAGCTTGCTACAATAGCATAATGATGGCTTCTCACCCCATGCTTTCTGATTAAGGAAACAGAAAAGCTCTGAGTTGTTGGGTGCTAAAATGGATTCACCACGGGAAGGAAGTCTATGCCTTTCTCTTCTGCTACTTTTCTAGTAAGCTGTGAAAGATGCTCTCTGACCAGAATGGTTTATACCCATGGTTCTCAAAATCAGGTATTAGCATCACCTGGTTGGCTTGATAAACCACAAGGCCAGGCCCCTCCCCCATAGGTTCTGATTCAGCAGCTCTGGAGTGGGCTTGGGAATTTTCATTTCTTATAGGTTTCCAGGTAATGCTGAAGCTGCTGCTCTGGGCAGACTACATTAAGAAATATTAACTTCAGTTCTACCCTGTTGTGGCAAAAAATGACTTTTAAGATTATTTTAGTATTAGGTGACTAAAATGCAAGTGCTCAGGTAGTTCCATATACTTAGTGAATTAACTGTAAACCTCTGTAAGCAGTATTTTCTCAGAATACTTATATCAAACTGGAATCATATGGACATTTTCTGACTTTCACTGCAATTGAAAACACGTTTTTAAAAAAATTCCAAACTTCAGAATTCTTTTTAATATATGTTTTCATAAAATTCAATTTTTAAAAAAGAGAAAGACAGATGTAAGGTGAGAGATGAATTAAGTCATCCTCAATATCTCAGGTGACAAGTTTTGAAGACTCCAGATGACCATACCTTTTGGAAGAGATCACAGTTGACTTGTGGAACACATTTCTGTTTTAGCTATATATTAACATCCACTGAAAACATATCTTCAAGGGAGGTGGGTCGTTGATGAGTCTTCATTTCTGCTGGTCTCATATCGGATCAATCCATTAAGGCTTTCTTCAGTGTGGTTGCTTATGGTTTCATGTCTGTTGTTTGGCACATAGAAAACTTTGAAGGCTTTGAATAACTCTGAAGAAATTAGATATTCTATTAATATTAAAAGTTGTTAAGATCTATCTTTAATTGTGTGGTTCAAATGCTATCATAAAATAAAAAGTGTGAAAAGCTGTTTTAGCAAAAGTATATCTTCTGTAATTCTGAATTGTTGGATAAACAAACTCATCAGTAGAGGTAAGTGATAGGATGAGTTAAAGCTTTATGTTTCAGTGATGTTTGTGACACTATTTCCTGAGTCAATAATATATTTAAGATGGGGTAAAGTTAAGCAATATCCCATTCATGTTTCATCAAATTAGTATAATTCTTTATTTTCCTTTTTTAAAGCATATTTGCCAATGGTTTGCCCCTGCAAATGGGTTGTCCCTGTCAGTTAGCTGACAGAACTTCAAAGTTATAGAACTATTGATGTGATGTGATGTGTGTTTATACATGAAGTGAATGAATTAACTATATGTGCATGTATATACACTCTCCTACACACACACTAGTCTGGGTTCCAGAGAAACAGAACCAATAGTGTATATATATATATTATTTATTATAAGAAACTGGCTTAGATGGTTATGAAGGCTAAGAAGTCCCAAGATCTGCAGTTGGCAAGCTGAAGACCCAGGAGAGGTGATAGTATAGTTCTAGTCTGAATCTGAGTCTGAAGGTAGGAGAAGGCCAATGTCCCGGCTTAAAGATAGGAAGAAAGAGAAAATTCTTCTACTCCAGTTTTTGTTGTATTTAGTCCTTTAACAGATTAGATGAGGCCCATCCACTAGGGGAAGATAATCAGCTTTATTGATTCTACTGATTCAAATGTTCACCTCATTCAGAAACACCTTCACCGACACTCTCCAAATAATGTTTAACCAAATACTGAGTTTCCTGTGACCCAGTCAACTTGACACCTAAAATTAACCATCACACACACACACACACACACACACACACACACACACACACACACACACATATGTATATATACACATATATATATATATATATATGTATATAATTTTCTCTTCTTTGTAAGTTTCTTTTCTTTCACTCTTTTTCTGTTTTGGATAACTTGCATGTACATCTTTACTGGTACACTAGGACTATTTTAACCCAACTAAAATCTGAGGGAGAATGACATTCTTTTGGCTTTTGACCAAACTTTATATATTTTGATGTTTTTGCCAAATGATTCTACACTTTTTAAGTTTTAAAGCAAAGAAATACTCCTGTATGCATTTTATATTTGATGGCAAAAGTATTTTACATAGGTCATAGGCTAAGCCTAAGAGTTGGCCATTAGTTACTAAGCAGTAATATTTATACCATATATCCTTTATTCATAATATATAAATGTTTTATATTGTGTGGAGCTGTGTGTATAGCTATTTCCTGGTTTATCTCTATGATTAAATTTCCTGCATGTTACTGTAGAGTGTGGAGTATGGCACAACTCAAATGTAGGAACAGTTATCTAAGTCATCAATCCTGTCCCACCTCAGCGTACTTATTACAATTATTTCTCTTCAAGGAACTTTTTATATACCATTAAATAATTAAAGAGAAGGGGTGATTTATTTTGCTTTCCTTTATCTATAATGACCGTAAAAGAGGAAGGCGAGAAGGGAAACAATGTTGATGCTCTTAATAACTATCTCTCTTCTTTTAGCATGGCTTGCTGGAGTAAGACAGAGAGAGCTCAATTTTCCTCTTCCTCAGCAGGGCCCTTGGGATGGGTAAAGCACTCCAGATTGGTCCTATAAAGCATCTTCTTGTTCTCAGCAGGTGCCAGACTATTCTGGCACATTTCCCATATCCATATATATGGATACATGTGTGTGTGTGCATATATAAATAACATGTGTTTATCAAAAAACCAAAGATCAGGTAAGCATTGGAAGGGAAATTTGATAACACTGCCCTATCTGGTATAAGAAACAATCAACATTGTTTCTTCCAAAGAACACAGAAATACACACATCCTACCTACCTCATATTATTATAGTATTCAGAATCTCCAACATTCAATTCTATTAAGTATTTCATGTGTTGAGTGGTTATTGCTATATTTTATGAAAATAGGCCACAGTATACTGTGAATGTTGATAACACATTTTACACTTTGTGCATTACCACTTAGTTCTAAAGGTTATGAAATTCTTCTAAGTCTCTTTTTTCTTTTTCCTACTCAGTTTTACAACCATTATCAGTTTGAGAAGATATTATTTG
This sequence comes from Microcebus murinus, assembly GCF_040939455.1. Taxonomy (NCBI): domain Eukaryota; kingdom Metazoa; phylum Chordata; class Mammalia; order Primates; family Cheirogaleidae; genus Microcebus; species Microcebus murinus. The sequence continues at coordinate 27,600,577 of NC_134111.1, forward strand.
GCTTTGATTTGGCCTTCAGTGAAAATGAGCTGTTACCTACTCATGACAAAGAATACCTAAAATTCCACCTCCTCTTGGATGTTTTGTTGGATTTCATTTGTTCATTCATTTATTCCTTCAACAAGTATTAAGTATTTAAGCATGGATTCAGTCCTTGCTGAGTGAAGAGCTTGGGCTTCTGCTTCCTTCTTCTTCTCTTGTGTGTAATTACCTTCACCAATTTTCTGTCAACAAAAGCCCTGGATAAAGCAAACAATCAAACAAAGAAAAACTCCAACATTCCATTGGTTGATTTTTTTTTACACTATTCCCCTACAAAGCAATATTGCTATCTTCTACCCCAAATTAATTTTCTTAAATTTCTCATTTTGATATCTACCACATGGTTAACAGACACCTCTTAGGTTGCTATTGTATACTCTATTGTATACTCTGCTTTTATGTTTATATCTCTCTGGAAAGTGGACCCAGAAGCCTATGAAGATGGAAACTTCTTGTATTGGTTTGTTTGGGATTCCATAACAAAGGACCACAAACTGGGTGGGTTAACAGAATAGAAATTTATTGTCTCAAAATTCTGGGGGGTAGAAGTCCATGAAAAAGCATTAGCAGAGTTGGTTCTTTCTGAGGACTATGAGGGAAAATCGGTTCCTTGCCTCTCCCCTAGCTTCTGGTAATTTTCTGATATGCATTATATTCCTTAGATTATGGACACAACCTCTGCCTTCATGTTCTCATGACATTCTCCCCATGAGTGCAACTGTCTCCAAATTTCTCCTTTTTATCAGGACACCAGTCATATTGGATTAGAGGCTCACATTACTCCAGTATGAGCTAATCCTAACAAATTATATCAGCAACTACCCTATTTCCAAATAAAGTCAAATTTTGAGATACTGGGGGTTAGGACTTCAATATATGAATTTAGGGGGTGACACAACTCAACACAATGTTTCTTTAACAATTTTAAGTTATAAAAAAATGGATGATGGAAGAGACTGATAAGATGACCTCTGTATATTTGCTCTTCATCACCTTTTCCCAGTCATCTTCTAATACCAATGAATGGTTTTGTCAAGACCTAAATTTCTTCACAATTTTCAAGAGAAGCACATGAATACACTCCATTAAGAAAGAAGGTAATTAGAGGTTATATTTTGTTTGAAGGGAGATAGTGCTGCTTGGAACATATTGTAACATGACTATATATGTGTCACTTTTAATTTTATCATTTATGTTTTAATGGATGAAAAATTCTGTCAGATAAAATTTTTATTATTTTTATTTCTCAAGTGTTTACATACATAAGCTACTAGAAATTTGATAGTAGTACTCAAATGCCATATTATTGGGTTGTTATTTTTTTCCTAATTCTGATTCTATAAAATCTAGTATGGGGAGTTTTTAGGAACTCAGGGTCACATCTCTGCCTTAGTGGCTTCATAGCTACTTGGAATTACTTATTGATATGTCCAAAACAATTCCAAAGGATTTTTTTCTATTTCTCAATATTACATGAAAACTGGATTATACTGTGTGTTTGTAACAGAAGTAAGGGCCTAAAAAATGGCAAAATGTATTACAATTTGTCTCTTTAAAATCCTACTTTCATTCTTTTTGTGAATTAAGACCTGCATTCCTACCCAGGGCCAGTAATCAGAAGGGCAGAAGAGTGTTTTTTGTTCTTTATTTTAAACCATTGGAGATGGCTCAACAGGACTATCTGGGCAAAGAACATGGGGTCACCTTCACCAGAAATAAGGCTGACTAGTACCACCAACCATAGTTAAACAGCAATAGTGTGAAGCTGAAAACCCCCTTTAAAAGCTCTATATTTCTGCTTAAATGGAGGACAATGGTTCTTTATAATGAGAGTCTGCCATCTTCCTCATTTGCTGACAAATTAATAAACTTCTCTTTCCTTTTCCTCAAACCACTTGTCCTCGTCGTGTGTTTGGCCTCAGGGACATGTGCCACACTTTAGTTAACATGTTAGCATCCAGTTAAGTTTTGGATATTTATTTTGAATTCTCTGTGGGTTCTACATTATAAAATAAGTAGCAATTAAATAAAAATTTACCTTTATTTTAATCAGGTAGATACATGTATCTCCCTTCCCTCCAATATCAGCTGAACATTTTAGTACCAGCTAATTATTAAAAGATACACTCTGAAAATGTAGAAATAATATTATAAGACTTATTAAAATTACAATTTACATGGATAACCATTGACTGTGTGTACATGTATATGTGTGAGAGAGAGCGGAAGAGAGAGACAGAATAATTTTATATAGTTGCTTTTGGAGAATAACTAAAACCCAAAGAAGAATGCTACTTCTCTATAGATTCTTTTGCTTGCTTGTGCACACATTTAAGCTTGGTGCATTTGTGGATCCTGTGTTACCCTGTGTTCCTTCATGACAATAAAATGTCTAGCTCTTGCCAGTCTTTACTGTTATCATAACCTCATACAAAAAAAAAAAAGGAAAGAAAGAAAGAAACATACTGGACTTCCATGAAGTAAGTTACAGTACAGGGGATTGTTTCTTGCTTTGGTATAAACCAATGGTTGAAAATCTGTCTGACTGGAAACGTTTCAATAGGAAAGCAGACTGTGGGTTTTTGGAAGGAAGTCCACAGTACCTGATGCTTAGTGGGTAACATAATGACTGTGTTAGGTGAGTATGTTAGAAGGTGTGTATGTTTCTGTAAGCAGTTGGACAGTTCTTTCCAATTCTTCCAGACAGATTGGCTTCCCTGTGTTTTTAGTTTGAATGATTTTTTTTTTCAAGATGCGACACTACCACAGTCTAATACCATTTTTGGCAGTCAGTTATACATGTCTTCTCAAGGGCTTTGGAGTCTGTGTTATTGTGTACCTTAAGTTGGATTAACATGGAGTGCAAGAATTAGGAGAACTAGGGAATACATTTTGTAATATTTCATAAGGTCGTCTGGAAGCCTAAGAAAGCTAAGAAAACAGTCCTGTTAAACTTGTCTTCCCTGACCCCAAACTCCTTATCCCCTCCCCAAGAAGATAAACAATAGATTCGGAACTAAGCCTGAGATTTCTTGTTATATTTTCAGCTTTTAAGATTTGCATAGTAAAATTTCTGATTCGAACAATGAAACTGTGCTCTTGGTTTCTTTCTTTCTTTGTTTGCTAGATTTATATAGCACCTTTGACCCAAGGTCTAGGGTGCTTTCTTAGGTCAGCTCTTTCCCCACCTTTTAAAAATTGATCACTAGAGATGTAATCTGTGAATCACCCCAGTGACTCCCTGTAAGCTCCCACTGGCATCACGTGCTGGCTGCTCATGTCAGAATCACAGAAAACTACAGCGTGTCAGATCCATGCAACGCCAGCTCTCCACGGAGAAAGACATTCGTCAATGTCTTATTGCGACTGATGCCCACTCTGGGAATTTTGTTGTTGTAAAATTGTGGCCATGAGACTAATAAAAAGAAATCTGCACATATACAAAAAAGTGCAATTGGTTGTTATTTTTGCTCCTTTTTATTTCCATCAAAGAATAATATCTTAACAGAAAAAATATACATTGTGTTACTTCTCCAATGCTGCTGCTAAAAGCCACACAAATCTTCAAGGAGACAGCTGATCCAGTTGAAAGCAAGTGAGAAGAGACAAATCAGGGGTCTGGGAAGAGGAGAGCGACGGCAAAGCCAATGCAGGTCTCCTCAGTGCAGAGCTACTTTTCTGATGAGGAAGCTTTTCTCCAAAGCCCCTCAGTTTAAGAAAGGGAAAGACGATGGAAACTGCCTTAGTTAATTGTCACCTCACACCTTTCTTTAATGAGTTTCCTAGAAGTTTATGGTTAAGTTACCCTGGTGACTCAGGTAGGGTTTCCTTCAACTCCAGCTGTGACTGTCAGAATAGGAAAATGGGGGTCCATTTTCTGATTAATGAAAATAATAATTATATACAGATGAAAGCAAAGAGAGAAAGCAAAAAGCTTCCATGTTACTTTAAACAAAGAAGAGTTAAGGCCTTATCTTAACTATGCATTGGCACCGCAATGCGAAATGGTCATGCAAAATTAATTTTTAATGTGTTCAATTTATATTAAAAATTTCTGCAAGTGTGTGAATTTTTTTTCCAAGGCTGGAGTGCTACTTCATTTACAATATTCCCTGAAGGTGTTTTTTTTTAAAGAGACTCTTAAACTGAAGCCATTTTAAGGGTTTTATGAGACATTATGTGAGCTTTCATATGCAAGTTAGTCGTTAAGTACCAGATATTATATTCTGTAATATGCTTAAGTGATATTAGAGGCTGTATATAGCCTGCAGTAATGGCTATTGCTGCTTTTTTAATTTATCAAGAAAATGTTGCTTAAATAAGGAGCAAATCAATGCTGGGTTATACAAAATATAAATGTAAGGAAGTAACAGAATTTTTTATATACTTGCTTCTTCCAGCTTCACTGGAAGGGAAAAATACAACCTACTTTCGTGACTTGTATTGACAGAAATTGTAAGAAAAAGATAAATAAAATAGTATATTTCCAATTAGAGAACTGGTAAGAGTACACAGAATGGCATTGAACAATGGATACCCATTGTTACACATGCTTTTTGATGGGTATAAATTTTATGCCCTGGATGATTGCCTTTTTTTTTTGTATGCATTCTGGCATTAAAACAAAGTAAAATCTTTTACTTGAACTTAAACCAGTTAAAGCTTTGAGTACTCTGCCTACAAAGGGACAAATCTGTATTAAGCTGGATTCATTGGTCAAGCTTTGAAAAGTATGGAAAAAGCCCCACCTGGTGAGTGAAATTGACTTAAAAAAATTAAAGACAAATTCTTGTGCAATGATCCTCCTACCTTGCAATCAGACCATCACCACTGTCACCACCACTACCACCTGGCTCATGATATAATGTTGCAAATGTTCAGTCTTTTAACATGGCTCCAAATCGAATTTTTGTTTGACAAGAAATAAGATGTGACTAGTTACTGACAAGCTATGTGTTGTATTCAGTGGCTTATCACTATGGACATAAGCATTAGACCTAAAACTAATTAAATTCTCATTTAAAAAAATTTATCTTAAGATAGTAACTTACACTAAGCAAAATGAATTTGACAGGATGAAATTATATTATACTTACATTTTCATATTAAAAGCAAATGATTCCTTAGCTTGACATTATAGCTTGAATTTAGATTTGACATATAAATTACTCCATGGACTTATCAAGCTGATTTCATCTTCCCACTCTGAAAAATATGGTGTGAAAAAAAAATCCATCTAGGTTTTGTTTAGTAATAATTATAAGGATGTTGATCTGTAATCAAGATTCAAACTTAAACAAAAACTATTAGCTTTCCCGATGGAAGAATACAAAGAGTTGCAATTAATTATTTGGTAACCATTTTCCTCCACTATAGGCATTATCAACAAATACATATTTTTTTGAGGGGAACTTCTTAAATAGTAGCTTAAATATCACCAATGGGTTGTGGAAGGTTCACACATTAAAGTCACATTTACTTGTAATACACAAAAAGAAAGTTCAATTGGATTTTCCTTTGTGAGACAACAACAAAATAAGTCAATATACAAAAGAACTTTCAGAGATTATAGGCTCAGTACATGTTTGGAACTTCCATATGTAAAATAAAGGCTAGTGATTATTTATTGATTAACTTTTATATTCAGTCCATAAACATTTACCAAGCCCCAACTACATTCCTCACATAATGCACTGAGATTCTGTGAGCTCCTAAATTGTCTTCAAAATCATCAGCTGAAAAAGTAAATTATGCTTACTATATTGTTGGTGTATTTTTGGTTTCCTAATGCTTAAAGAATGATTATAAAAATCTTTTACATTATGGACATAACTATCAGATAATCAGCATGCTTGTTTATATTAGACCATGCTATAGCCAATACTTTTCTGAGTTTTTTGCTGTCATTTTCAATCTTGGGGAAAATCTCACTCTATTTACTAACTATTCTTATTGTCGTCATTATTATTTTTTTTAATGCCCACACTGGTAGGCAGAGTTTTCTATTTACAACCCCTTCCAGCTGTAGAAACTTTCTACGTATTCACAAGTTTCCTGTTACCCCTGAGTCCCAGGAAATCGAAAGCTGTGTCTTTAAAATGAAGACACTATTCCAACCTAGCATCCTGCCTTCCTCAGCCCAGCTGCAGATCTCTCTCCCTCCTTCGTTCTCCACTCTGCGTTATGATTAAATACATTTAAAATCAAAATCATCTTTTCCACTCGCCTTTCCTATCCCAGCTGTGGATTCCCACCCGATCCTTCTTTTGGAGTCAGATTTAATACGAATATTTAAAATCAAAATCATCTTCTGTTTCTCTGCCCTAGCCTAGCAGCTGCAGATTTCTACTCCCGGTACTGTTCTCAGTAGCTCACCAAAATGTTTCCCAGAAAAATAATATGAAGTTGTTTTTTCCCTCCAAAACTGCTAGTGTTTTCGTGGCCATCCTGTTAACCTGTTTTCTTCCATCCGGGATCATGAGCATGACCTCGCTAGAAGTGTGTCAAATTGCAATGTGTGTGTCAGGGGTTAACATTGCTTTAAATAAATTAATATTGGTATAAAATGGCACGTACAGCCGTCTTTACCATTCATTCTTATAGAACATATCCAAACACATGTACATACAGTACATTTTTGATCAATACAGGAAAGAAAAACCTGAATAGAGCTTAGCTCTACCAGATCTTAAAATAAACATTCAGAAGAAATAAGGAGAAATAAGCAAATAAAGTTTTTTGGCAGAGAGTTTATTTATTTAGCAACAGAGATACAGTTGCTTACACTTTGTACAAATGTTTTATCTCTTTTTCCGTAGCACCTGTCCCTGAGTGAATAGAACCACATCTGTCTCATCTTGGCATAACAAGTACACATCTACATCTGTGAATGATGATTCCATTTTTTAAGGAAACAGTGTATACTTTTGCACTCCTGCAGTCTGGTGAAAAAAATGCACAATGGATTTTGTGTCTTGCAAGAAGGCTTCTAAATAGTGAATAAGAAAGTTTGGAACTGGTACAGAAATATTGAATTCACAATCTAAGAAAGCTATGAATTTTACCTATATCTGGGTATGCATATTGTACATGTGAATGTATATATATTTTTATTAACACAAAATATCAGATAAAGAAAGGATGTACCTAGTAGAAGGTATAATTTAGGAAAGAAAATGCTTTAGTAAACTCTTCATTAATTTACAAGCTCGTAGAATGGTAATGGCTTGCATATTGCTTTGGAAATATTTTCTGAAGGAACAAGATTAATTTTAGGGAAGGGAGAATTTGAGGTCTTAATTGATACCAATTAGAGTTACTGACTGTGATAATTTAGGGCATTTTGTATTACGCACACTTCAAATTTGATACAAATAACCAATCTCTATGCAGAATCCTCTAATAATTAATGAACAGGGTGAGGGGAGGTGGTGGATCTTGGAAGCCATAACTTCAGATCCAAAGAAGAAGACACGGTTCTGAAGACATAAAAACTTTTATTTCTCCTGAACCAATGTTAGTTGCTGTGGTCTCTATTCAAAATCACAAATGTGGCCATTGCTCATTTTCTTTTTTGCGTGTGCCTGGAACAATTTTCCATTCCACCCCTTCCCTGCTAGCCCTCCACATTTCTCTGCCACATAGTAGCAAATGGTGGTGGGTGAAGCTATCTAATATATATCATAGCTATATCATAGGTTTGTGAAACAAGTGGCTACAGGAATTATGAACTCAAACTTTATGGCCTTTTTTCCCCCTGGATGCCTATTTATTGTGCGCAGAACATTAACTTAGGCACTGGGAGAATATTTTTAAAATGCTCAAAAGTTTGGCATTGCTTTAGGGAAAATTGAACGTGTACAAGAAGGTGTGCTGGTATACAAAATAGGAGTGACACAAACAGGGCTTATAGGAAATAAAAAATTATTTTGCTGTTTGGTGCAAAGAGTGAAGATAATAATTCCTTTGACATATTATTCTTTGTTGTGCCATTAGCTCACATTAATTTTTGTCTGCAAATAAACAATAAATAACGCTGATGTAATGATTTGAGGCTAAGATAATCCTTTAGGTGATTCTATAATCTCCCTAGTTAGCATTTCCCAGAACTTCACAGGTCTTGCATCTATGAATCTCAGCTTTATTCCTCCTACTTCTCTGAAAGCCTATTTATTTTTTCTTGATCACTCCACGGTGAGAAGCAAGAACATCTGCTCTCCACGGCTGTCTGTTCGTATCGCTAAAGAGTCCTGTATCTCACTTATCGTTCAAATAACACTAGGTTCTCGAAGGAAAAACTGTGGCTGTGAACTTCACTGGGTTTTGTTTTGATTTCAAGGACACCATTGGTCCCAGGGCAGTTGCTGCACTGTTGCATTATCATCTCCTAACTTCCCGTGAGACCTTCCAACTGCTCTCAAATCCTCTATATACTTTGTTCCTTGGGTTGGAACTGCCTCAACGTGGTTGCAGTACTGACCATTGGCATGCACCTTCCCATGCACTTTTTTTCATCTAAAGGTGAGAAGAGCAAACTGCATAATTTACACGCACTTCCTGGGTGGTCACACCTTAGTTTTCTCTCCTGCCTGGCCAAACCCAGCTGCCATCTGTTCTCCTAAGCACCCCAGGCCATCCTGGGCTTGACAATGCGCTATGGTGTTACAGACAGAAAAATGAGCTGTGATAGAAATCTGAAATTCTTTCTCCATCTATAGAGTGTTCAATTTCCTGTGTTCTGTTCATGCAGTCAGTTTGCATAGGTATGCTTGAAGTTTTCTTTTGCTCATTTTTATTACAAGAAAATAATTTTACAAATAATCAACCAAGAGGGTTATATAATGTGTATTATTTATTGATAGCATTCTGGACCTTTAGACAAACATATAAACAGTCAGTTTTTTCCAATGTATATTATGTACCCACAAGAATAAAAGGAGTTGTTCCAGTCTAGTGGAAAAATTATTTATTTTGGATATTTTTCAAAATATGTTATTCTGTCAGTCTTACTGGTCAATCAAGCGTGAATTTTGAGATTTTGGAAATACTAGGTATTTTAAAAAGAATGTAGATAAAAAGGATTTTTATTTGCCAGATATATTTTTTTCTGCTTTTAGAAGTGCCTGTCATTTACAAATTTCTCAGATTTCTCAGCTGATCCCCGATGTTATGTCAGAGTTAACAATGTTATCTAGAAAAAAAATCTGCAATAAAATATATAATAAGGAACAATGAGCATTAAAAGTTGCAGTAGAAACTTTGGCTCTTTTTTTAATGGTCAGCATAATTTTACTTCAAGGAAAAGAAGCATTGGTGTCAGCAAACACCACATATGTGTATGCTGCTTAGTGATTTTTAACCTCAAGTACATTGATTTCAATTGTTTTAATTCAAAATTACTAGATATCTTCAAACACAGAATCGATCCATGAAATTTCATTTCATAAATCTTAAATGTAGTAGACATTTTCTGTGTTTTTTTTTTTTTTTTTACTTTTTCTGACAATTTGAATAATCAGCAAAAATTTAGGATTGCCATTCAAGTTCTAGATTCAGGAATGTGATAAAAAGTTATTTTAAGCCCAGAAAATTTTTCTTTTTGAGTGAAGATGAGGTTGTACTTTTGAAAGTTTGACTGTATATTTACTTTGAGTGTCTCTAACTTAAAAAAGAAAGATGTTGAGGAACAGGAAATATTAAAATCAGGATTAAGTTATTATTCAGTTAAGTCTAGAAAATACAATAAAGTTCCACAAGTAAAACAAAGTAAAATCCTTCAAATTGCTTGTGACTGTGAAATCATCTCCATTTGATATTATATCTGCCAGTAGTATAGGTGGAAATAGTCTGTATCTCTGAGTATATTCAAGAGGAATTTATAAAGTAGCTAATGCTATAGTGACATTTGTCATTATAGGTAACTATAAGAGTTTATTGGAAATGCTCTATATTTACCTACTATTTACATAGATTCTCAGATTTAACTGTAAATAGTTTACTCTTGCTATGTCAGCATGGTTAGCTGGAGTCTTCTGACACTAGGTATGTAACTTAGGCTGATTTTCTTAACATCTATAGGTCTCAGTCTCTTCTGTAAGTGGAAATGTTACTCATTCTACTTGTATCAAATCAAGGGTTAGCAAACTCTAGCCCAAAGGCCAAATCCAGTCTGCAACCTGTTTGGGGGCAAGCCAGAAGCTAAGAATGGTTTTTACATTTGTAGTGGATAGTAGTAGAAGGACAAATAAAACCTGCTTATCAGCAATAAGAACAATAATCAAAGCAAAGAAGACTAAAGTCTAAATGATCTATGAAGCCTAAATACTCACTATTTTGCCATTAAATACTCACTATCAATTACTATTAATTTAATTGCCATTAAATACTCACTAAATACTCACTATGTGGCCACTATAGATAAATTTTCCAATCCATACATTATACTATAAAGTTATTTTAAACATTAAATGAGATGGTGCATGTAAAATGGTTGACAGGATGCCAGGAAAATGGGAATATCTCATTGAATGTCACTTTTTATTGGTTTTGGTACTACCCATGAGAAAAATGATATTAACACTCTTCTTAAGGGGTCCATCTGTTGGTAGAGTTCCATTTAATTAGTGTGATCTCATACTCTGTCCTACTGTAGGTAGTCATGTGCCTCATGAAATTTTGGCCAATAATGGACCACATTTGCAATGGTGGTCCCACAGATTGTAGTGGAGGTGACAAATTTCTATTGCCTAGTGATGTCATAGCCATCATGAAATCATAATACATCACATCCATTACTCATGTGTATATGGTGATGCTGGTGTCAATGATCTTACTACGCTGTCAGCCATATAAAAATTTAGCACATATGAGGGCTGTTTGAAAAGTATCCAGCCATTGTGAACATGTAATTTTCATATTACATGGCTGAACACTTTCTGGAAAGCACTCATACAATTATGTATAGTATATAATACTTGATAATGATAATAAACAACCATATTATTGGTTTATGCATTTACTGTTCTATACTTTTTATTGTTATTTTAGAGTGTACTCCTTCTACTTGTAAAAAGAGTGGACAATAAAACAGCCTCAGGTAGATCCTTTAGAAGGTATCCCAGAAGAAGACATTGTTATCATAGGAGATAACAACTTCCTGCATGTTATTGTCCCTGAAGAACTTCTAGAGGGACAAGATGTGGAGGAGGAAGACAGTGATATTGAAGATCCTAACCCCATGTAGGCTTAGGCTAATGTGTGTGGATTTTTGTCTAAGCTTTTTTAACAAAAATGTTTAAAAGACTGTAGGTATGGTGTCATATGCCGGCAGTCCCAGCTACTCGGTAGGCTGAGGTAGGTGGATAGCTCGAGCCCAGGAATTCCAGACTATAGTGAACTGTGATTGCTCCTGTGAATAAGCACTGCACTCAAGCCTGTGCAAAGTGGTGAGATCCCCATCTCTTAAAGAAAAAAAAGTAAAAAAAAAAAAATTAAAAGTAAAAAAGTTTATATAATAAAGATATAAGGAAAATATTTTTATATAGCTATAATGTGTTTCTGTTTTAAACTGTTATTACAAGAGTCAAAAAGTTAAAAAATTAAAAAGTCTATAAAATAGAATAATTACAGTAAGCTAACATTAATTTGTTATTGAAGAAAGAAAAATATTTTCATAAATTTATTGTAGCTTAAGTATACAGTGTTTATAAAGTCTAAAATAGTGTGCAGTAATGTCCTAAGCCTCAGATTCACTCACCACTCACTCACTGACTCACCCAGAACAACTTCTAGTCCTGTAAGCTCCATTCATGGTAAACACCCAATACAAGTACACCATTAGTTATCTTTTATACCACATTTTTACTGGACCTTTTCTGTTTCAATATGTTTAGATACACAAATACTTACCATCGTGTTACAATTGCCTGTGTTATTTAATATAGTAACATGCTCTACTGGATTGTAGCCTAGGAGCAATAGTCTATGCCATACAGACGAGGTGCATAGTAAGCTATATCACCTATGCTTGTGTAAGTACATTCTATTATGTTCTCACAATGAAGAAATCATCTGAGGACATTTCTCAGAATGTATCCTCGTTGTTAAGTAATGTCTAACTGTACCATCTTGTGCTAGATAAAATTAAAAGGCATTCTTTTTTTTGGAAGGATGATAAAGATTCTCCTTTTGAAAGAAAGCTTGACAATGTATATTTTCTGACTTATGTTGATTAATTAACTAATTCATTTTGTTATATTTTTAATGAGACTGTAACGTGAGAAACTATCTTGGGAGAAGGGAATACTGGAAATAGGTTCATAAAAACATGTCAAAGACCACTGGAAAGGAAATAACTTGATGTTCTTTCTCTTTTTGTGTGTGTTGTTTTCATTTCTCTTGCAAAAGAAAGAATTTTAGTCACTTGATTTTTTTTCTTTTCTGAAAAGAGGTTTCAGTTTGGAAATAGTGATGTTTTCCCAAAAGGGGATAAAGTTGGAAGGGAAGATATGAAAGGGAAATAAGTTTATTGTTTTTTTTTGTTTTTTTTTTTTTTTTTTTACCTTCAGAGAATGCAGAACATTAAATCTCATGCTTTTACATAAGCCTACCATAAACTAAGGTACATACAAGCAAACATCTCTCCCTTCCTTGAACATTAGATTAAAATGCATTAATAAAATAAACTTCTCTTAGCAGTTCTTGTGGCAGAATCCTGTGGATCCCAGTCGGTGGGTCCTTGGGAATGCCATCATGAGAGGACCCAGCCAGCTGGAGGACAGAACAGTGGAACCTGCTTAGGTCAGAGTCTTGTTTGGATTCAACCTTGAATTCAGCTAAATGTGTGGGAAACAAAACAAAACAAAACAAAAATAAGTATCCATCTACCCCCACAAAAAAATTAAATAAATAAAGCAGAAAAACCAGCAGGGTGCACATTAAAAGGAAAAGCCTTAAAAGCAGACCTGGTGTGGTCGTGCAGTAGTAGTAGGATTTGTGAGGGCTATGGCTGGGTGGAAATGAAATAGGCCATGAATTCCCCACCAAATTCCTTTGCAAAGAGAATTTCAGCATTTTTGCTAGGGCTTCCCCTGTTCCTCTGAATCCTGATGGCCAACCCACAGGATCTTGGAGTTGTTGCTTAAAAGAATTATTATGATCATAAACTTTCTAAACCCACGTTTAATACTAAACGTGGCATCAGTTGGGCTCTCTGTTAAAGAATTCATCTGTGAACATTTTTGTTACAAGCTTTTCCACAGAAGGAAAGAAAAATCATGATGGGTTGTCTAAGTTTTTAATCAGATGGACAAAGACATTCCATCTATCCACGATTTGGAAAGTGTACCATGACCAATGTCTTTAAGGTCAAACTTAGGGGAAGGAGAAACAAGATGGCGCCAGAGAGATTCACAGGGTTAGGAGATCCAATCCCAGAAGTGAAGCAGACAGAAGACTGAGATGATCATGGTGGGTCATATAGGGTGCCCATCGGAAGGACTGGGAAAAAACTGTGCTAATAACTCTAGGTCAGTCCCCATGTGTGACACCATCCTTGAAATGACAAACTGATGTTCCTCAAATTGCTGCCATTTTTTTTTGCATTCAGCAGCACTCTTGCTATTGCTGCTACTGTGAATCCTAAATGTAAGAATGCATATGCATTTCTGAAGCTTTAAGACTTTGGTGAGGACATTGCTTCTCATCGAATCTGACCTGAACTCAGTATGATTCTTGAAAACTCTTCTTGCTCAAAACTGTCACCCTTAGAAATATTTCAAGATAGCTGTGCTGATTAACTTGGTATGAGTTTTATTTATTTTTCAAATGATTAAGTAGGCACATCAGCTAAAGCCCATTTAAAGACAAAATATTGCTGTGTGATCTCATTTTGCATCCAGATACTTATTTTTGCCTTTGTTTTGCAATTCATATACCCTGGACACATTCCATGACCTGACAGTTTTTATACAGGGTCTGACCTTTTAGGACACAGGGCTCCTTCTTTTGTTATAAAGATACCAATGGGGTAGAGGAAGGGCACAGAGGAGAAGATGACATGTTGCCCACATCTAAGACTGGAATCCCTGCCTCTTTGAAATGAGAATATTCAAGATTCATTTCAAACCTACTGGTAATCTCTAAAGCTATGTACGTTGTTCTCTATATAAAGAAAGTTCCAGGGAAAGGCTGGACTCATGTCAAGTAGCATAGCAAAAATATTTCCTACTCATTCCTCCCTGAGAATCTGAACTGTGCATCCAGAAAAACCTCAGAGTCTTTTCTCTGTAGGAAATGTATGCCTCATGATCTATTGTTAAACTGTTTTGGTAAGTATACAAATGCTAGACTATAACCAAGCTGTAAACTCTAAATTTGGGGTTAGTTTCCTTTTAAATGTCCATATGTACTACAACTCTAAAGGAAACAGAAAGAAAAGTAAAAGGTAAAGGACTTGGAAATGGTCATATTTTTCACACTACTTGGGAAGGAATAGCTAATTATTTCTGAAGAATGTCCTCATAGAGCCACAGCACACAGGGCCTGGAAGCAGGAACTGTCCCAAAGCAGACAGCAGGCCCATCAATTTTCAGAGCTGCCCCTACATACTGCCTGTGTCATGCATCAAACCTGGGCCAGGTCTGGTGCTTTCTGTTAGTATCTACTCAACAGGCAAATTCTTTTCTTTTTTTCTGTCCTTTACTTTCTCACCTTCTCCTGTGTTTCCTGTTTCTCTTCTCTTTCCATCTAATCTTTCTCTTCCTCATAAATTTTTCTGGGATTTAGAAGATTGAGGTTTAACGTGGCTAATAGATTTGAAACCTGGCAAAGATTGCTGTTGGCTGACTTTTATTTTCTAATATGTTTGGTGCAATATAGTAGTCCATGAGTTTGTAAAGGAGTGTCAATATAGGTGGGAAAGGGATAAAGAGAAAAATAAATATTTATTACCTATTGGCTATGTGCCAGGAACTGAGCGAACCACCCTATATCCACTAACATTGTATTTAATGGTCATACCGACTGTGTGAGGCAAATACTATTTTCTTACTTACCAACTAAGAGAAAAGTTTAATTACAAATATGCCTAGAATCATGCAGTTTGTAAGTAGTGGAGATGGGTGTGAATCCAAGTCCGTCCAACTCCAAAGTTCTTCTTCTTTCAGTTAAAAACACATAGAAAAGGAAAAGGCTTGTATGAATTTGCAGACAAAGGAATATTGCAAGGATATTCCATGAAATATATTACTTCTTATTTCTTAGTGTAATAAATACCTGACACTTCTACTATATGTGAGGCTCTGAGCTAAACACTATCTATGTGAGATTGAAGAAGACAAATTCCCTGTTCCCTAGGTGATTGCATTCTAGCAGGGAAGGCAAAGAATGAATAATTAGGTAAATACATAAATAATTTTGGATCAAGATAGGAGCTAGACAAGATGAGATGATAGACAGTAACTGGGATTGTGGGGAGACCTTACTTCTATTTGGTGGCCAGGGAAGGCCTCTCTAAGGAAATGATATTTATGCTAAGATGTGAAGGATGAAAAGGATCTGGACTTGCCAAGAATTGGAAGATTAGTGTCCCAGGCAGAGAGAACAGAAGGCCAGGGCGCAAGGACCACGAACAGGGAGAGAGGTAAATTGACAGGAGCCTGCTGGTGCTGAAATGGATGTGTACCCTAATGTATCGGTATTTATTCTAAGTGGAGTGGAAAGACATTGAAAGGCTTGATGCAGAGGAATCATATGATATGATCTAACATTTGAAAGGAACCTATCTGGCAGCTGAATGCCTCTTTCCATCTAGTACTCTAGGAAGCAGAAATGTGTCTTACAGCTCCACATTATGACATTTGAGAAGATTGAAGCCAATTATGAGTTTTAGCGTTCTTTCCTTATTCCAAATGGGCTACTTACTTTAAATGCTATTGCTTTTCTCAGATGTGTATAATAGTAGATAAGCAAGCTACAACATCTGAGATTGCACAATGGGTATTTAGCTCAAAATGCCCTTGCCTCTATCTTTCCTGTGTGACAGTTGGGTGAGCAACAGTGACCTCCTTCCCATCAGTCAGTGCCTCTGCTTGATCCATGGGAAAGGGTCCTTGGAGCTGTTTAGTGCTATGGTACTGCTGAGGACATTTTTGACTGATTAAACATGGTGCAGTATAGTTGATAAGAGAATGGCTCTGGAATGCCACTGTTTTATTTTGAATCCTGGCTCTCCTAGTTACAAGCCAGGAATCCTTGGGCGAGTTACTTAATTTCTCTCTGTCTCAGGTTTCTCACCTGTCACATGGAGGTAATAATAGTGTCTACCTCATGTGATTATTGTGAGGATTAAATGAGTTAAAACTTATATAGCCCTTGGAATCGTGCCTGGAACATAGTGATCAATGAATAAGTGCTAGTTGAATCTAAAATTGTCGGATTAGAGCAGGGATTAGGCTACTTTTAGAGGTAGTCTGCCAAGACTCACTTCATCATCCCTTTGCAAGTGGACAAAAAGGTAAACGTTCCTTTTCCAATAATAAGCTCTTCAGAGGTCAATGAGATTGTAAGTATTGGGAAAGCTATTTGAAAGAAAGTGTATAAGGAAAAAATACAATCAGGGTACTCTGGAGAACACCAATATTTAAGAAAAGGAAGAAGGGCAGTAAAAATAGATCACTAGAAAGAATGTTCTAAAAAGGTAGAATGACAGCCAGGTGGACGTATGGCTACGGTATTGAGGGTTAACAGGCCAAGGGTGGGAAATTCAAAGAGATTAGCAGAACAGGGATAAAAGTAGATTGCCATTGACTCTACTGCTAGGACAATTTGACCCTTGTTCGGGTGGTCTAGGGGCAGACTTGGGACAAGGAGTTGGATTATAGCCTGTGATGAATGCCTAAATATGAGGTGAAGAATTATAAACAACTCTTCAAATAGAAAAGGGAAGGAGATAAATGAAAACTTTGGAAGGAAGCTGGAATTACGTGAGCATGTGTGTGTGTATAAACTAAAAATATATCGGGAGAATGAGAACATGTTTGTAAGACAGAAATATAATGCAATAGAAGAGAAAATGCAAACATCTAAAATTAAAGACAATGAGTTTTCTAAAGGAAGATGTAACAGATTCTGGGTACAAAAGAGGCAGTTATGAGCACTTTGCCTGGCTTTGTCCACTACCTCCACCACTTCCTAGCTATGGCCATGAGGATACTGCCAAAGCTCTCTTTGCCTCAATTTCCACATCTGTAAAACTGGAGTAATAGTAGAACCTACCTCAGATGGAGGCAATAGTGTATTATAACTAGGCAAGTCCCAAGTTCATAGTAAATGGAATAGATATAATAGGTATTTTTGTAAAGACAGGGAAATGGCACTTGAGATAGAAAGCTAAGTCGGCAGAGGGATAACTTAGTTGTGAAACATAGGGAAGGGAATTTGAGAAAATTCTTAACTGAAACTCTCCACTTGCCCAATAAATAAGAGGAAACGTTCTCTTCTGACAATGATGAGGGCATACAGGGGGTCTGAAATTTAGAGAACTTGTAAAATATGAGAACGGGTTCTGGAAAATGACAAACGAAGAATGAGGTGTTTAAGGAGGACTGAGGGCCCACCCGAGAGGGACATAAAACACACAGTACTAAAGAACCAATGTGCCCGCCTGTGAGATTTCCTCCAGCAGGTTTTCTCACCTGACAGAGCCTCAGGGAATAATAGTTCAGGGCGGTGTCTTAGCCAGGATGTGGTAGATGATGCCGCAGTAACCCCCCTGTAGGGTCTGTGCGGATCAGAAGGAGAGGTGCATGGCTTTGGGGGTCTGTTCCCCACAGTCACTCAGGAATCCATTCTACCAGGGATGCCACCACTTAATAATTTTTTTAATTAGTATACCATTTTTATTATCTTTACGCTTTTTTCTTGTGTTAAAATATACATAACGTGATATTTAACCATTATCCATTAGAGAACTCAGTGGCATTAACTACATTCACACTGTTGTGCAGCCATCCCTATGATCCATTTCCAGAACTTTCTCATCACGCTGAACTTCATGAAGCTCTGTACCACTAAAAATGGCACCTTCCCATTACACCCTCCTCCAGGCAACCACTATTCTAATTCCCATCATTACGGATTTTAACTATTTCAGCTACCTCATATAAGTGAAAACATACAATAGTTTCTTTTTTTCCTTTTGTGTCTTGCTTATTTCACTTAGCATATTATTATTAAGATTCATCCAGGTTGTAGCATGCTATCAGAATTTCATTTCTTTTTAAGGCCAAATAATATGCCATTGTAAGCATGGACCATCTTATGCTTATCTATTCATCTATCTGTGGGCATATGGAATTTTTTCCTCCTTTTGGTTATCGTGAAGTATGCTGCTATGAATGCTGGTATACACATCTTTTTGAGTTACTGTTTTCAATTCTTTGGGGTATATACATAGAAGTGGAATTGCTGGATAATATGGTAATTCTATATTCAAATATTTGGGTAACTACAATAATGTTTTTCACTGAAAATGTGCTATTTTACATTCCCACCAGCAGTAGTTATATATATCTGTGTGGGTGTATGTCTGCCTCTCTCTTTCTCTCTCTCTCTCTACATATATATATATATATATATATATATATATATATATATATATTCATCAAGACCAAGTGGACTTTATTTTAAAAATGAGATATTGGTTTAATGGCTAAAAATTAATCAAGTCACTTCACCATATTGACACAATGTAAAAACAAACAGAACAATATGACATTCTCAAAAATTGCAGAAAAAAATTTTGATTAAATTCACGATTAAAGAAAAAAAAGAATTCTCAGGTCTCAGGGAACTAGAAATAGAAACAAACGTCTTCAACTGGATAAAGAACATTCACTTAAAAGCCAAATCTTTTTTACTGGTAAAATGTTGAATGCTTTTTCTGCTAAGATGTGGAACAAGGCAATGATCTTACTTTACTTCTATTCAATAATATATTGGATGTTATAACAAGCATAGTAAGGCCAGAAAGTAAATAGAAAGTGGGATGTTTGCAAGGAAAAAGTAAAACTGCCTTTCTTTGTAGATGATGATGGTAGTGTTGAAAATCCTGGGTCTATAAAATACTACTGGAAATAATAAGTGATTTTAGCAAAGTCAAGGATACAAGATCACTAAAATAAATCAATTGTGTTTTTATAATAAATATAATTGAAAAAATTGTAGCAAATAATTATAATAAAAAATATAATCATATTAACAATAATAAATTTTGGAATAAAATTATCAAAAGCTATATAAAACCTCTACAATATAATCTCCAAAATGCTGCTGAAGTAAATTTAAAAGAACCTAAAAAAATGATGAGATATCCTGTTTGTGGATTAGAAAACTCAATGTTCTTAAGATGTCACTTTTCCCAAAATGATTTACAGATTTGATGCAATCTCCATCAAAATTACAGCAGGCAATTTTGTAGAAATTAACAAGATAATTCTAAATTTTGTGGAGCAATACAAAAGACCTATCTAGATTAGTTGAAAAGTTTGATGAAGAAAAGCAAACTTGTAAATTTTAGGCTGCCTGATTTTAATAATTATTTTAAAGCCAAGCTAATCAAGATTGTGTAGAATTGGCAGAAGGATAGATATATAAATCAATCAAACATAATGTAGAGTTTGAATATAAATCTATTCATTTTTATTTGATAGATTTTAGACAAAGGTGTCAAGGCAATTTAATGGAGAAAGTATATTAATTTTCAACAAATGGTTCTGTAGCAACTGCATGAATACATTGAATAGATTCACTGCAACCTCTACCTCACAAGACACACAAAAATTTAGAGATGGATCATAGACCTAAAAGTAAAAGCTAAATCCATAAGCTTTAAGAAGAAATTATCAGAGAATATCTTTATGACCTGTGATAGGCAACAATTTTTTTGGCAAGCAATCAAAGAGCCACAACCATGAGAAAAATTAAATTTAAAAATTTGGCTTCATCAAAGTGAGTTATACATATATACATGAGTGTATCTACTCATTATGAGTATATATTATATACTCATATATACATATATAATGAGTGAGATGTGTACTGTCTGGGGGATGGACACGTTGGAAACTCAAAATTGTGGGGGAAGAGGGGGAAAAGCCATTATTTGAAACCTTAAACTTTGTACCCCCATAATATGCTGAAATAAAAAAAAAAAGATACCATAAAGAAAAAGCCAAAAGCCAAGCCACAGACTCGAGAAAATATTCATAATGCATATATCTGACAAAGGACTGGTATCCAGAATACATAAAGAATTTCTATAAATCATTAATAAAAACTTAACTAGTCAATACAAACGGGCAAAATAGTTGAATAGCCACTTATCAAAAGATATGGCAGGCTAATTAGCACATTGAACAGTTCTTCACTAGGGGCAAATAAAATGAACTTCATGACCATTTGAAAAGGTAAATTAAAGCCTCACAGCACTAAATATTTGTGAGGGTATGGAGCAACTAAAACTTTCATACATTGTTTGTGGGACCACAAAATAATATAACCCTGTTAGAAGACTATTTGGCTATTTCTTAGAAAGTTAAACACACCCCATCAACCCACTTACCATGTATTTATAAGACAAATGAATAATTTGCCCACAAACAGTGGTGTACTGAAATGTTTATAGCAACTTATTCACACTATAGCTCCAAACTAAAAGTAACTCAAATATCCTCAAGAGAAAAACAGGGAAGTTCTGATATATTCATATGATGGAATACTACTCAGCATTATGCAAGAATAAACCACTGGATAATGAACAGGAATGCTGAAGGACTGAAAAATGATTGAATAAAAGAATAGGGACACAAAAGAGTACATATCGTGTGATGCAGTTTATATAAGGTTCAAATACAGGCGAAAATGGTCTCTACTGACTACAATCAGAGCATTGCCTGCCATGGAGGCTGTGGGATGATTATCCAGGAGCAGCAAGGAACTTTCTGGCTTGATGGAAAAGTTCTGTATGTTGGTTGGGTACACAGGGGTATATATTTGTCAAAAATAATTGAATGGACACCTAAGATAGACATATCTCATTGTATATAGATTAATTTTAAGAACTTGTCCAAGCGTGGTTAATAAATAAGAACAACAAGGACAGGAAGAAGTGGCACTTATTCCAGTCACACTGAGTTTTGTGCCATTCCCAGAACACAGACCCCTTTCACATGCCTTCCCGTCTCTCTTCTCCACAACCTCTAAGTGGCCCATGGCAACATTCTCACACCTTCCTTTTGATCCAGCTCCCTCACATGGCAATCTCTGCTCTTCACTTTTATTTTTTTATTTATTTCTTATTTCTGATACGTCTCTCCAACTCTCTTCTTTCTCCATCTTGAAACCTTTTCTCATGCCTGTTATTCCGATTAGAGTTGGAGAGACAAAAAGTATGTTAAAATGTTACCTTTTGGCCAAATATTTATTTTTTATATGTAGGAGATCCTAGAGTTCAGAGTCAATGAAGTAGCCTAAAAATACTTTTGTGTCACCAAAGGTGGAAACTTAGAATTTTATCCTGTATTTTTGAATCAATTTCTCAACTAATGCTGAGAACATTCTGTCGGAGAGTTTGATGGGCCTGGAGGCACAGTGAAGAGTTTTAATCTGGAAAGAAGCAGGTAGACTTTACTCAGCAGCGTAACACATGCACGTGAACAACATGGCTGATGTCTCTGAAGGGAGGTAAGTCGTATAAAGAATCTTTCCTCTCCCTTTTTTCTCTCTCATACATTGTACCATCTATTCTACCCCTGAGAAATCACTCTAGTGGAACTCCTCCATTTGCTACCTGGCCTATTGATCTTGCTGAAGTCCGTGCAAGCCTCTTGCTTGCCAAGATGGCTCTTAATCTACCTCTCTGATTCCAATTGGGTCCATCTCCTTTCTTGCCACTTTTCCTTTCCCTCTTCACCCTCTAACTCATTTTCTTCTTCTAACCTCTAACCAGACCAACCGTGGGTAGTTTAGAAATAGAGTATACTCTTTTGTGTCTCTGTACCTTACGAAGGCTATTCCCTCTTTTCCGGAAAGCTGACACCCGGGCCCTGCCTCCATCCAAGATCCAAGTAGTTACCTAAACGTTTTTGGGAAGTCTTAGTCTGCTCTCTCCTGTCCATGCTTCTGTTTGACTTTTGCTTACTATTATATGTGCCATTTTGTCTTTTGACCTGCTAGATTGAAACACTCCTTAAGAAAGAGTTTGTATCTTATAATCTATGTATTCTGATTTATATCCCAATGTCTGTCCTATTTGTGAGAAATATTTTAAAAGGTAACTGGAATGGGAAAACAAACACCATGTATACTCACTATTAGATTGGAGTTAACCGATGAGCACACATGTACACAGAGGGAAGTAAAACTCAGTAGAAATCAACCTGGGGGAGAGTGGAGAGGAGAGGAGAGAGTGAGCAAAAACCAACATAATGGGTACAATGAACATCATCTGGGTGATGAGCACACTTATAACCCTGACTCGAGCATTACAAAATCCATACATGTAACCAAAAGCATTTGTACTCCTCCTAATATTTTGAAATATTAAAAAAAAAAAGGTTAACCAGTCCAGGCATGGTGGCTCACAGCTATAATCCTAGCATTCTGGGAGGTTGAGGCAGGAAGATGGCTTGAGGCCAAGAGTGCGAGACCAGCCTGAGCAGGAGCAAGACCCTATCTCTACAAAAAATAGAAAAATTAGCCAGGTGTGGTGGTGTGCACCTAAAAGTCCCAACTGCTTGGGAGGCTGAAGCAGGAGGATCATGCTCAGGAGTCAGAGATTGCAGTGAGCTATGATGGCTGACGCCACTGCACTCTAGTCTGAGAGACAGAACAAGACCCTGCTTCAAAAAATTAAAAAATTAATTAATAAAAGGTAACCAAACTTTACCCAAGGAAAATTTTTTTGTGTGTGTGAGTGTGCTTTGTTTTTAATTTTTAAAAATTTTTTTGTCTCATCCTTTTGTTTACCCACATATGCATACATGGAAAGTCATAAAATTTGTTGCAGGAAAGTATAAAAAGAAATAAAATGTGTAGGTGTTTCCTCTGAGTGGAACATTTTTGTCTTCTATTTTTTATGAAATAGATTCGGAGGCAAACGATTCTCATTATAAGAAATTGATGAAGTAAAAACTGGCTTTACCTCAGGAATCTTATTCGTATAAGAAAAGTAGAAAGGCGTTTCTTTAATGTTCTTCTAAAAAGATGATTTTCTTTACCCAGTCTACGAGTGTGCAACTCATTGGCCCACTTTTAACATGATGAGGATAATAGGTAGGTTTAGGTTGGTATCAAAATTAAAGTCTAAATCCGCATCTAAATTATTGCATGCTTGTGAGAAATTTCCTAACTGGGACTGCTTCCAAAAGCACTTCACTGTAACTTCATGGAATTTTCTCAACTGTTTTATTTGTTCCTTCTCCACACCTCTTCCCTGGTGCAGAGAGACACATCTGTCTGTTTTCTGCCTTATCAAGCATGCATCTACATCTGCGAGGAAAACTCCACTTCCTTGGCTAAAAACCTGTATCTGATTGTGGTAATAAAGCTCTACTTCCTCAGTTCAAAACATACATCAGACAAGACCAATTACTCCAAATGACTCATAGTAACAGGCAAAGCAATAGTCGTCTTTTCAAAGCCTTTGAACTTCTACTGCTTCAAAGGTGTACTAAAATGTGGTTATGAGGCGATTGTCTAAAATTGCCAAATTACCAGTTTCCAAGCTTGAACATTTGTCATTTTGCGTAACTAGACAAAGGAAATCAGTGACATTACCTACCAGGAAGAAAAGAAACCAAAAAAAAAAAAAAAAAAAAAAAACCAACAACAAAACACAAACCACAAACACACACACACATACACACACACACACACACACACGCCCCCACACAAAACCAGGATAGACAAAAATAGGCACTATTGACATAGGTGAGGCTGGTGGCACGATGCCCCCTCAGCAAAGGACAGGGAAGGGCTTTAATTAACTAATGCTATAATTAAGATACTATGATAAACAAGCAGATAATTTTTATTCCTGCTCTGAAAAACATAAAAATATATTATTCTGAGAGTTATCAATGAATACATTTTTCCTTTAAAGGAAGCCATTGTCCGGTGGTTCTGCCGGACAATTCTGGCAAAGAATTTCCTGATGCTCACCTGTGTGCCCAAAGTGTCAACAGTGGAGAATAGTAGTCAAAACTCATAATTGCCTGCCAACTGTTTGGGAACTTGAGTATCTTGAATTTGTGGCTATAACTGTTCCTGTCCTTTTTCCAGAAGTAAATTTAGTAGTGACTTCCTTCAAGGGTAATACTTTCTATATGTTTATCCCATTCCTGCCATATCTTTTCATTAGCATAAAAGGCTTTTTATTTTATCTCTTACAAACATCTTCAAAATTGCTACCTTCTTTATAAAACCCTTTCCTAAGAACTGTAGGTTATACCAAGAAGGGCAGGAGAGCATAGTGGTTATGGGCATGTTCTTTAGAGCCAGATACCTGGTTTCAAATCCTGCCTCCATCCCTGTGTTCAGATGAATCATTGTGGGCAACTTACTTAACTTCTTTCAGTCTTTGTTTCTGCATTTATGAAATGATGATTGAAATGAGGGTACCTACCTCAAAGGGTTGCTTCAAGGATTCAATACATTAATATTTATAAAACGTTCAAATAGTTCCTGGTACATGTTAAGCATTATATGTGTTTTGTAAAATTTTTTTTAAAAAGATGAAGAATGTATATATTTAAATCACTTTTTAGAGCTCGAATAAATTGGTGGTATAATTTTTTTTGTTGTTTAAAAAGTGAGAAAATCTGATGAGGAAAAATGTTTAAACTCACTGCCTGAGTTTAAGGAGTAGTTGGTAGCCAAAACGAGCAGTTTTTTTCTGTAATCTAAACCACACAGAGTTTCTGAAGGTTTCACCTAGCTGAGAGTCCAGAGACCTACACTGAATCAAGCTCTGCCTCAAAATACTTTTGCTTATTTTCTTAGATTGTCATCCTTGTTAAAAGAGGAGCAAAAAATTCCTAAGCCTCGAAAACACACTCTTTTCAGCAATAAATGGGTTATTTTAGTGGAGTGTTATGATTCACACTTTATAAGTACCTAACAGTCAGCCATAGTGCTACTACTGATTCTTAGAAATTTAGATCAAGAGAGGCATTTCAGGTTATTTGGTTCAAGCCTCTCACTTTATGGAAAAAAGAGTCTATAATGAACCAGAAATCAGGTGGGTTTTCCAAGATCACAGACAATTAGCAATGGATTTGGGCCACCCTTGGTGGCAAGTTTGCCTTTTGGATCCAGGCAGCAGTTCAATCCCCACCTCTTCCACTTCCATACCACTGAGCACATCTCACTCTTAGTTTTCTCGTCCTTAAAAATGATAATGAGATAGTATTTGTAGATGGGATAATAATTTTAAAGCAATTAGCACATTGGCTGGCTTGTAGCAAACTCTCAATAAATGGTGCCTGTCCAACATGTGTCTGTCCAACATGATGTGGGTCATAAACCCACCGTCGGCACCTTAATTCGTTGGGCAAATGGAGACTGAGTCGAACATTCATACTCATATTTAAATATAGCTCAGATCCTGTAAATAAACCTGTGGAGTCAAGTTTTATCTTGTCCACTTTGTGTTACCCAGATCTTGTACAGGAAATGGAGTGTATTTAATATTGATGACTCTGTATGTGTCATTTAATCGTCTCTATTGATTGGATTTCATCAGAGTGTGGGGCTTGGACAGAGCTTTGATTAGACTGTAAGGATTCTTTGCCGTTTTCTTTTACCCGACACCATATCAATGTACCTTCTGGTGTGATATCAGTTTCACAATCAATATCTGAAAAAAAGCTTTGCACACAGGCCTCCAGGAAAAGAGAGAAAGCGCTGCCTCCAACTCCCCTTATACACATAGATTAAACCTCTCCAATTGAAAAAGGTTTATTGCATGTTTTAGAGCAGGATAGAGTGAGAAGAAAAGACCTGAAGGAGTCTCCATAGATTTCTTGTGTAATTTGCGCATCATTTTTTATTTAAAAGTGTCAAATTCTTCCTTTTAATATTGGTTGACATTTGAGAATGGATCATTTTTATCAGTGAAATTTTACAGTTTCAATCTAGTGGTTTTTTTTCCAAGATGTAATAATAGTCTATAAATATATTATTTGGGCAAATTGATATCTTAGACAGACTATTCTTGTCCAAATTCATTTTGCATAGATTTTACTGCTGTGAAATGTCCACTGGGCCTCCCTGACT
The DNA here is from genome assembly GCF_040939455.1 of Microcebus murinus. Classification (NCBI taxonomy): domain Eukaryota; kingdom Metazoa; phylum Chordata; class Mammalia; order Primates; family Cheirogaleidae; genus Microcebus; species Microcebus murinus. The sequence goes on from NC_134111.1 coordinate 27,626,953, forward strand.
AATCTTCCACTGAGGCAAAGTTTATTTTTCTATTTGCCCAAGTTGCTTCACCAGGAATCCACAGAGCTCAGGCTCCAGATTTAAATAACACAAACTAAGTGGCATTATGCACAAATGCATCTTTTTATGCTAGTTGCATGAAGTTTGTGGTGGTATCTTAAAACTGACTGGGAAAAGGGCTGACATAAAATGCTTATTTATTTGTCCTCTGAAATATGGGATTTTTCTCAGATGTCAGTTGCTGGTATCTTGTTGGTCGGGGTTGCAATGAAACTCCTGGAAGTAGATGAACCAATTTCAGTAATATCAGACTATTTTAAGTATCAAAACCCTAGGGTTTGGAAATAATATATTCTATCATGCAAAATGTAAATTCCTAATGAAACCAGTTACCCAGCATCAAGAGACCTAGTGTTAAATCTTAAAATGGAAGCTTCCTGTCATAAAGTGGCAGAAACAAATGGACAAAAAACATGAAATCTATTCGTGTTAAATCTTAAAATGGAAGTTTCCTGCCATACAGTGGCAGAAACAAATGGGTGAAAAACAGGAAATCTATTCTTCACTACCACTTTCTTCCTTTTTTGCAATACTTCTCACTTTCTATAACTTTCTCATCTCCTCCTGCAGGTTTTTAACCTTGATGATGTTTTTCCTCTTGTCAAACGTTACTATGGAAAAGTGCTTGGCAAACTAAGGACCACGAACCAAATTCTGCTGTCTGTTGTAAAAATAAAGTTTTATTGGAACACAGCGACACCCGTGTGTTTCAGTATTGTCTGTGGTTGCTTTCCAACTGCAACGATGGAGATGAATAGTTGTAACAAGAACCATGTGTCCGGCAAAGTCTAAATCATTTGCTAGCTGAGCCTTTACAGAAAAAGTCTGTAGACCCTTTCTTTAGAACACATTTTCATTGTGAAAATACAAGTTTTATGTTGGAGAAGTTGGAGGAGAACTCAGATCCTCTGCAAGCTACCATCCTGTTCCTTTCTGATAATTTTCTGCATATTTTTTATGTCCCATTTCTAAAGTTATAAGTATTTTGACTGCTATTCCTATGTACATTTTCATATGATGTTATTAATACTAGGAGATAACAAATTTCTGAAAATGCAGGTTTGTATATTTAGTTATTGAAAGTTCCCTGATGACGTTATAAATTAATCTTTTAAAAATATTTCTCCTGATTTTCCCCACTCCCATGAAATGGTTAAAGTGTGAGGTTACCTCTGAAGAGGGAAAGCATATACATTTTTTATATACATGTTTGCTCTTTGAATTTTGTTGTTTAATATGTGCACAAATATATTTTTAAAACATACTTTAGTATTAATATTTTGTAGACTTTATTACAGATATGGTCATTATATAAGGTATAGGCTTATTCTATATTTAACAAGATAGGATATCATATAAAAGTTTAATAAATATAAAATAAGTTTGTAAATATAAAATAAATATAAAATAAGTTTGTAAAATAGCCATTTTCACATAAATATTTATTTAAACTCTTCTACATTTAGACTCAATGGACCATAGACAAGAGAATTCCAAGTCCATTTAACTAAAGCAAAGCTTTGCAAGCAGCATCTTCCCCAAACCATTTGAAAACTTTATAGAAGTAAATATTTATTGAGTATTTATTAAATATTGAGTGTTTAAGGTAAGATTTTAGTTGAGCTCCCTGACAACTCTGGGAGAAGGGTTATAGAAGAGGAGATCTAGGCTCAGAATTTAGTCAGCTAGGGAGACACAGGCAGGCAGGTGTGCCTGGGTTTGTAGCTCAAGGCCGTCTCATAACACCAGGTGCTTCTAACCGAAGGCAGATCTCTGTGGCATGCTGATATTAAAGGCAACCTGGAGATCAATTTCAGTAGAGATTCTGGGACAAGTGAGACCCACTCTCTCTCAGAACAGCCCTAGCAGCTTTGATTATACCACTGAAAATATAATTAGTAAATTGGATAAAGAATCATGTTTTGTTTGCCTTGGGTCCATCATTTTGTGAGACCTTGGGGGAAAGATGTCCACTGCAATTCACAAGCAGGAAGAGGGACCCAAGTGAAAGCATCTGAGCACAGATTACAGAGTGTTACCTCTCCTAGGGCCCAGGCCGAAGTCATCAGTGTGACATTCTTGCTGTAAATATGAAAGGAGACTCAGTGACTCCCTTCCATGGAAGCTTGTTTGTCCAGGGCCCAGTGGGATCTGGGCTAAAAAACACGGGATCTCCATTCTTTCTCTGCCCCTCTGACAGGAGGCATGCATGCTTGTGGTCAACTTTGTTAAAACCTTGTTCTGACAGGTCACTCCCCGGCTCCCCAACTTTCCAGAAACAGGGAATGAAGTTCAGATGCCTGCTGCTCTCCAGCAAACACCCTTGACTACATCAAGCTTTTCTGCCTTCTAAGAGGGAAGGGGAAGTGCCTGACAGTTAAGAGCTGTCCAAAGGCAGAAATTGTCACTTAGAAGCTGACAGCCACCAGCGGTGGTGGGTTTTCTTGTTTTTTTATTTTTAAAGAAATCTGTCTGAATGGGTCATTTCTTTAGGCAGATGGAAAATAATCATACTCTTCACAAATACATGATATCCATAAAGGTGGCCTAGGCAGAATTATTTCTTGGCAGGTTATTTTGTTTGTTTGTTTGTGGTTTTTACTGGAGAATGTTTTTTCTGTGCACTTACCTTGGTCTGTGCTGTGAATCAAAGAGATCGTGCAGATCACGCTCTGTGTGTGTATGTGTATGTGCGCATGCACACGTGAACGTCTATGTTCTTCTTGATCAGATCCTTCAGGTGATGAGAACCAGAAAGACAGAGGACAGCAGAGAGGATCTGGGGAAGGAAGGTCAGCACAGGAGTGAGGTGGGACATAGGACAGGGGCTGGGCTGGAGGTGGAGCAAGGGAGGTTTCATGGCAGGCGTGATTTAATATGAAAACTCTAAAAAGCTCTGCTGTTTGGAAGCAGGGTCAGATGCAGGTCATGTGGTGTCTGAAGCTCATGCAATTTGAGTAGCCCTCTCTAAAGAAAACAAAAAAATACCCAAACTTAAAATAGAATTAGTACAGAGTCCTGGAAGGGGCCTTAAAAACTTAGTTTTTTTTTTAGCTTTGTAGTAGATCTTCCACTGCTTCTGATTGGTTGGATACCTATCGTGTAACCTAATTTTCCTGTTTGGACTAAATGCCGGTGAGGGTAGGGTGAAGAGTACTTCACAGAGCCTGACTGACAAACATTCTGGGAAGAGGTAAAGCTGAGGTTATTTCCTAGGAGAGAGGAAATGTATCTTCTTTCTCAGGTCTTAGGAGGCTGGCCCAGATTCCAATGTTCAGACACACTAAAACTCTCCAGGACAGAGAGCTGCATCGAGTATTGTCACCTGGAGAAATGTGAGGATCCAGCCAAGCAGGCTAATGCCACATAGGACTCCCAAGGTGATTCCAAGCCTGTACCTCTGAGAGAGGCCACCAATGGTAGTGGTGGTGACTCCATGCTGACCTTCCCTGACTTTGTCTTTAAACCTTGTGAAAAGTTGGGAAGAGTTGCTCTTCTGTGAAGAACGGAGGATGGGGCCCGCTCCACACTAACAGTGGGTGGTAAAGGGTGTCCCTGCCCATTTCCTAGATCTGAGGCAGAGGGTGGCAGCTGAGGCAGGCACTGGACACTTTGACCAGAGTAAAAGAGCAAGAGAGACCCCTGCCACAGGGGAGAGGAACGGGTGCCTCAGAGAAGATAGCTGGGGGACATTTTGATGGGGAAATAAGCTCCTGCTTGGACATACTGGGTCTCAAGCCCACCCTCCTTTGTGTACTTATACCAAACACATCACCATTTTTAGGAACAGGTTGGTGAGACGTGGTGCACGTACAGTCGAAGCAAATGAATCCTAAATACACATCCTCGTATTTTCTGTCACTGAGAAAGTCAGAGTCCCTTTGTTCTTGCTTAGCATCTGCTCTTCTTCAACTCCTCTGCATTTCATGAAAATGACTTGCCCTTTGAAAGAAGTCCAGCTCAACTGGCCATAAAATCTGGAAACCTTTCCTGGTCCCCCCAGTCACAAATGGTCTTCCTTTTTGAAGTGTTTTGTCTTTACTTGTCTTGATGGCTTTTCACCCTGTCACTTAGAAGTGTGGCTACCTTTGTACTCCCTGGACTGGCTTCGTTTACCTACAGGGATGAGAAAATCAGTAGGGTCATCTTAAAACTCTTGGATTTCTATTTGCTTATTAGTATGTATGTAAAGGCAAAAGTGCACACACTAATCCTGTGAGAAGCCAGGGACAGTCGTAGAACTGAACTTCCCAGATGGAAACCAAGTGGGGAAACTAGAAGAAGCCACACAGCTGTGCGCATTGCAGGCAGGCTGTCTTCATTGACTTTTGCAGCCTAACATGTATAGACTCTGCAGGAAGAAACCATGACTCCTTCATCTTTATATGGTAGTAAGTGTAGTGCCTTAAACACTGGGGGCATTAAGCACTTGAAGACTGCCCATATCATAGGACAAATATGTTTCCTAGAGAATAGTACCATTCCTATGGCAGACTGAGTAACTTGATTACTCATATATTAATAATTTCTCTTTTCCCCTCAGTTTCTTGTCTCCCCACAGCCAAAATCCTTCTACTGAAACTTTGTCATTTTGCACTATGACAATGCTTAGTTTCCTGACCCTTATACTCCAATCTCTATCCCATTGTGTGTGTGTCCCCCAGAGCAAGTCCCTGCCACATAGTAGATTCTCAATAAATGGTGATTGAATAGGTGGCTAGCAACCAGCTGTAATATCCTTCTGCATATATACCCTATGGGACCTACCAGTGTGTGGGAACTTTTGCCCCCATAGTCTGTATTTTCACTAAGAGAAGGAGAGGAGTCATTACATTATGATGCACAACCCTCTTTATTTTTTATATAGGCGAATTGCCTGTTCAGGAAAATAAGTACATAGGGGTACTGAAAACACAACTCTGTGGCTTATAGGAGCTACTGAATTGTCTGATGAAATTGATTTATGTAGGAGAAACTAAATAGAAAATATATACATATATTCAAATATTAAATAAATATTTTAAATGGAATCAAATTTTTGGAGAAGGTAGGAAAGCTCTGCAACTGGGGTTGGGATGGGGGTTGAGGAAAGGCTTTTATCTTTAGCTGAAGAGCTGGAGAAAAATAGGGAGAAGGTAGTACCTTGTGAAGAATAATCTTGAATTGGCATGAGCAGGAAAGGTAGGATTTGCCTGCTTCTTTGAACATTAGTTCATCTTCTTCCTGTTCATTATGCTGTAGACCATTAAGCTATTTTATGGGCAAGAGAGAAGTTCAAGTACAGCACGAGTTGCCAAAAGGATTATGAAGTTCATTTTGATTGATCAATAATTAACTGTACCTTGTGAAATTACAGGCTTGACTAACTGTGGAACGTATCGTAGTGAACAGCCCAAGCTGCCGGAAAGAACAGAGAAGACAGAAGAAAAAGCAATGGAAACCGAAACATCTGTCTCCTTTATGCCGCAAGAGCTAGCAAGCAAGATCTCACTGTTTCCTTCTCTAGCTAAAGTACAAACAACATAAAGCAGGGATTGGATTGATATGGGACACTACAGAAGATGTTTGCTTATAATTATTTCTAGCACTTTTTTTGAAGCTTGGGGATAAAACATTTCCAATTATTCATCAAGCTCTTGGAACTCATAGGCCTCTATAATAGGGATTTAGCAGAACAACAAATAGCACACAAGGATACAGATGAAAGGAAGGAATGTGGAGGGATTATTACCATAAAAAAGCAAATGACTATTTGATGGAATTACAACAATACAGGGAGTCATAGAGAGATAGAAAAATAATGCTAATTGATAAATACGTAGCTGTTTAGCATTGATTTGATTTATGTCATGGCTATGAAATGAATATTACCTGTCATTTTCTTTTCACAGGTGAATATCAAGGATAGATAGACCTTTTTTTTTTTTGAGACAGAGTCTCGCTTGTTGCCGAGGCTAGAGTGAGTGCCGTGGCGTCAGCCTAGCTCACAGCAACCTCAAACTCCTGGGCTCCAGCAATCCTTCTGCCTCAGCCTCCCGAGTAGCTGGGACTACAGGCATGCACCACCATGCCCGGCTAATTTATATATATATATATTAGTTGGCCAATTAATTTCTTTCTATTTATAGTAGAGACGGGGTCTTGCTCTTGCTCAGGCTGGTTTCGAACTCCTGACCTCGAGCAATCCGCCCGCCTCAGCCTCCCAGAGTGCTAGGATTACAGGCGTGAGCCACCGCGCCCGGCTGACCTTTTAAAAGATAAATATTTTTGTACGGTAAATTGTTTCCGTGGCTGTCTGGGAAAAGCTGCCCACATAAGAGTACTGGTACTTCTCCTTTTCAAGATGTTTCGTGGAAATACCCTTTAATAATATCTGACAGCCTTAATCTACCCAAAATACATGATGATTTTTATTACTCATTTATGCCTTACACCCTGCCTACTTCTAAACAGGTTTTGAATGTTGTTTAAAATAGACTATCTCAAGTCTAAAGCAAAGCATGGGACTGACTATCTCTGCTCCTGTTCTATAATTCTTCTACATCCTTTTCCTCCTTTGCTAGTACAGAGAAAAGTTAAATTATCTATAGATAATGACAATTATAGCAGACATATGTTTTAAACACTTGCATTTGGCAGATTTTTAAACACTGAGTGGTCTCAAAATGGAAGGGAGGGAAGGCAACACTGCATTCTAGCCACATATAGCTGGGCCATCCTTTCAACAGTATACTTCAGGCCAGGGAAGAGATTGCTGTTTAAAAATATATCGAATTTAAATATATCTTTTGAGTTACTTCTGATTAGATGAAAGAATTCTATCTATTATTTAATAAAATAAAACATCTTAAGAAAAAGGTAACAAAGAAATCCAAATGAAATGGCAGGATGGGGCCTCAATGTCTCTTCTCTTGTCCCAGCTGTGAGAACCCAGGGTTGGTTGTGCCGGTCAGTAATGCAGTTGAAGAGCCCAGTGGTGTGATCTGTCATGAGCTCTGTGTGTCCCAGTGTCCCCTTCAGAGGGCACAGAGCTGTTCACAGGGAACAGGCGGTTAAGATCCTTGAGGTTTTGTGTAGGTTGGTTTTGATGCCCGTTTTCTAAACTCTGTGTTATATATAACTCGAGTGTCTAGTTTACCACAGGCATGGCATACTTGCTGGAGTAACCAAGCATGTAAGATGCATGGTGGCATAGCATGGTAAAATAAATCAGTTTCACTACCTGGTAATGTGCTTTAAAGGATTCAGAAAGTCAAATTTGCAGTTCAGGAAGGCACACATTTATAAATTAAGATGTATCTGCCACCTATATAACATCAGTAAATATTAACTCTACAGATCTGCATAATTGTAGTTCAAAACACAAGCACCCATCCTGGTCAATTTGTCAGAGAGGAGGGAATAAAAGGGGTTGAGATACTCCAGGGCCCCAGAAGAGCTGAGAATTTTAGAATGCCAGATAGGTCAAGAAATACATGTGTATGAAGTAGATTTTGAACTTATTTGGAACAGGAGGAACATTTAAAAGGGGAGGGGAGAAGAAAAAAAAAAGGTATCTAGTCATTTTCTATGCATATCTCTCCTGAAATTGGGAATAGGAAAAATATTTCAGTTTTATTCTGATTTTCTTATGGCTTTTGGAAGTTATTTATTTACATTACACTAAAATAAATACCACAATAACGTTTTTGTTTACTATGATTTAAAGTAAAGTAAATGTTTTATGACCAGGATTTAAAGTTACATTTGTGACTGCAAATAATTCTTCAAAATGAATATTTCCCTGTTTTGCTCTTATACTAAACAAATCTGCAGCATGTTACTTTAAAAATGAAATAAAGCTTGTGTTCATAGTGACAGTCAATAACACTACAGCATAATAATCAATTGCTATTTGTAGCAGCAGGACTAGCAGTGGGGGCAGATCAGTGCAAATTACTGTCACTGTGTGCTGTCATGTATGCAGCCAGCCTGTAGAACCCAAGACAAATGAGGCCCTATTCAGCGGAACGAGACAGTACTTAGTCATACCTGCACAACAGCAAAGCAATGCGCGCTGGCGTCACATACAACAGGAAAGTGGATATAAATCTGAAACATTGATGGGTAGGAAAAATAAATTAATCCAGCTAAGAGTTCTGCTCCCGAGATTTAAATGCTCAGACTTTTTTTCTATGAGCTGGAAATAGGTGGATTACAGGTGTCTAGGGATCTACAAAAAGGTTAGATGGCTTTTTAGTGAACACCAGAGAAGTCTGTGCTGTACTCTACTCCGATGTTGCAGAGAGATGACTCTAAAGCCAGATATTGAGTGTAAATCACTTGTGATGGCCAATTCTAATGACAAATTGAAATGATCCTTTATTGAACTCACAAATGGGAAATAACCTACATACAGAGGGGGAAAACCATATTTATCAGTATCATTGATCTATTTTTAACATCTTTTTTATGTTTAATTTGAAGAAAAAAGGGGAGGTCTCTGATCTATCTTTGGGAAACCCTTGAATTTTTTAATAAATCAGGCAGCTGATTTTGAAGCTGGACCTGCTGACTTTCCACCTTGGTCTCTTTGTTTGATGAATCAGGCCAGATTGCCTTCTCTTAGCAGGCAGGTAATACAGAGAGTAGTGGGAAAGAGAGGAAACTGGGTTCCTCATTCAAATCCACACAGGGCTATATTTTCAGAACCCAAGTTGAGTGAATTGATGGCATACTAATCCCTCTATTTCTAACACTCCTCAGTAGTTCATTAAGTCTTCAGAGAAGTATATTAACTCATTTGGGAGAAAAATGCTTCAAATTTTACCTTGAATGGATCTGGATCAGAACTCGCTACATAATTTACCTCACCCTATGTGAAACGAATCTGTGGGGCCCCTTGTGCAAAAATAGGAAAGAATTTCAAGAATTTCAAGGTGGCAACAACAGGACATTAATGTAAGCACAGGGCCCTTCCAGGTGAGGGGCCCCTTGGAACAGTACAGGTCATACATTCATGAAGCCAGCACTCAATAGGATGGATAGTTTATCTTCCTTCTCTTCTACGTCACAGCAAACACTAGCCTAGTTTTGGTTTATGTTACTTAATCAACTCTCTACAAATTGATTTAAAGTCAGCCCAGAGACATACTTTGTTCTGATAGCTGGTAGGTGACAACTATGGTCCAAGACTAAGCAACAGCTGTTCTCTTTGGGTAAGAGTTGCTCTCTCCAGGTTTTCCCAGTCCCTGTTTTTCACAATGAGCCATTTTTGCCCCTTACATGACCTGCCTAGCCCTGTTGACATTTGTGTGCCTTATGACATGGTAATGAAAATCGTTATATAGCATTCCTAAAACCAGCCCAAATACTCGTAGTAAAAGCTTCATGCTGATAAAATTACATCGATATAAAGAAAATATTCGTTAAAGCACAAATAAATTAATAGTATTGATGAAATATGCATTCATAAACTAATCTCTCAGGAAAAATTAGCATTAACTCAGCACCCCATTTAATGACAACCTGTTGAGACCAAATGCCATTGTCTACCTCATCTTGTTTACTTCTAGATGGAAGAACCTCAAAAATTCACTTACCAATGTGCTGAACCACTTCTGAAATCACATTAAAAGCGACTAACAAACTTCAAGGCTTAGGGGAGAAAAGACACTTAGGTACAATTAAAAGAAATTAAAGTGACCTTCAGGAGCAAAGTGTGATCAATTAAAAATTTCAACTCTCTATTCAAGTGTAATGACTTTAATGACTTTATCTAAGATATGTATATTATTAGAAATGTGACAATTCACCTGATGGTTAAATATGCTAGTGACAAATTGTAATTTTCCAAAAGAGAAAAAATGGCCTATGAAATAATGCACCTAAGATTAACAACAACAACAACAACAAAAACCATTTCTGCCAAATATTGCAAAGCTCTGAGTTCAATATAGGGGTTTCCTTATTGATATAGTTCATGGTCTTAATGGCTTAAACGTATCACATGTTTTATAATTCCATCACCATTGGAATCCAACTGCTAACCTAGCATACATTTTTACTGATTTCAACTTGCTAGATTTATTCTGCGATAGAAACTGTATGCTAATTTAATTATGATTAGACTTAACTTTTGGGCTAAGCTCACATATAAGAAAATGAACACATTCCAGAACTTTTTTCGTTTTTTGAGAAATGATCATCTTTGACTACTCCTTCAGGTTGCAACCAAGGAAATGAAGAATGTAGCATAAACTTTTGGTCTCTGCTGTGTTTTACTGATACAGAAGGCTGTTTGCCTTCTTTAAAGCATTTGGAAAAAAGAATGCATGTGGCAATACCTTCCAGTCAAAGCTATGCCATGGTCAGCCACTCGAGGATGTCAGTTTTATATGACTTCATATTATGGGGTTCTCTTTTCTTCTTAATTCTGCCTCCATACTTGAAACTAATTTCATTGAAAAAAATATCTGCCACGTAACCCAGAGTGGATTAGAACAATCTTTAAGAGATTGCTTGTAAAATATTATTGGTGCTTACTTGGCAGAGAAAAGATATGGCTATTGCTACCATTATTGCAATTTTCCTAAAGACGTCCCTTTTTATTATCCCTTTTAATAATGGAAATTGTGTAAAGATTTTCATCTTTCAGTTTAAAGATCTTTCTGTTTTAAACTCAACACAGAGCTTAAACTAGGTGTGTTAGAAATTCATTTTTTTTTTCAGAATAAATTCAGGATGGAGTATTATGTGTCACAGAAAATGCTTCCCAGGGAGAAATCCATCTCATGAGAGTATAATTCACTTGGCTCAGGGAGGCTGCAAAACTAGAGTCACTAACCCATATTTCTGGGCTGTTTGCTTTTGATGAGGTAGTCTGGGTATATCTACTTCCCTCTTTGGGTTGCCATTTTTCTACATTGATTTGCTTTTACAACTGGTAAATTCCATTTCATGTTTTCTGTAAAATTCATCTCATGAGTAAAATAGCTGGCTTATGGAAACATGAATACAACTCTGGCTTAACAAGAATGCAAACCATGAAATAAAACCGCACTTTGCACACATTCTTTCATTGTGTAGAACTATCTAGAATATAATGGGCCAAGGATGAGGCTGACTTTGCAACTCTGTGGTTGACTAACCTGCACAGATTCACATACCTAATAAGTGTCAAGAAAAAGACCTGCACCTATGCTTAAAGGCCCCAACTCTTTCCATTGTGCCATTCTACTTTTCTGCAGGCTCTATGGGTGATAGGACTTGGTGCCTTAAAAGTCTTACCAATAAATGACCCAGGTGACATCTTCAAGTATTTCATAGTTTTTATTGAACTGGAATTCAAAATAAAAATAACTCCCCTTCCCTCATGACCCCAAAACAAATTTAAAACTTGAATTATTTTTGAATTATAGATTCTCAAGAAAGAATCCAATAATAAATAAACAAGTCAATAATGAAATCTTTTGAAGTGCTTTTCTCAGAGTATCAGTGAATCTATTCATATTGCATGTAAGTGCCTAAAATTTAAATTTAGTGCAATCTTATGAATCATAATGTAAATATTAAACTTTATTCTTTATATTTTTAATGTTAAGTATAATTATTTGAAAAATCAGATCTTCACTCAACAAATGTTTGTGAAGGAATAGCTTACATACATCAATGAATAATAAACTGTCTTTTCCTTAGTTTGCTTATAGTTATTAGTAAAATACATGTATAATTATTCTCATTTTACCAAAATGCTAATTATGTTGTTCTTTCCCCAAAACTTTATGGATACATGGTAGTACAGAGCATTTAAGATAACATATGTGGAGAAAAAGACTCACATTCAGGTACTGTAAGTACAAATATCAATCTCATGACTATCTCATATATGTAGTTCCTTTTTTGTGTATATTTAAAAATAAAATGCAAACTCAGTGTTATAACAACTTTGTCAATTAACTAATTTTACAATCTGTAATTTTATCACAAACTTTCCAAGTACTATAAACAGTAGTTATTTTCGATGCCCTTTCTGTGTTTTCTGCAAGCTCCCATAAAAAATAAATAACAGCATATTCAACTCCATCATTCATTGGTAATCCTGTTCCTCATAAATAGAGGGAAAAAAGGAATCCTAGCAAAGCCCATTTATTTTATGTAGCATATATATGATAAAGAGCATATCGAGATTTTTATTAAAATAGAAACTCACGTTGAATGTTTGCTTGCAATGCTGACAGTATGCTCACAACTGTTGGTTCCAAAAAACATTGTGAAGAATTTTAATGATCTGAATTGTAAGAAATGCATTAGCATTAACTAAAGGTGGTGAAAAATCTCTAGTTCTAATTTGCAAACTCTTTTTTTTTTATCACATTCTTTCCTTACATTGAGTTTTGTCACATGGATAGGTAGAGCCTTATGGGAACATGTGAGATGGATTGGATAGCAGCAACTTAAAATAAAGTGAATGGATCTAAGAAATCAAGATTTAGCTGAATAAAATATGCTCAACCTATATTTTTGAGTAAGAAAAAGAAAACCATATGAAAATCACTTTATTAACATTGTACTATTTAAATTTCTAATTATTCACAATTGTAAGAAAAAAGGGAAAAAGTCTGTGAAAATTATATTGCATTTTCCCATCTTGTAAGATGATAATGAAAATGGCAAGCTAGATACTAAGGAAGAGAAACCTGAAGCTGAAGATGATGCCAGTCATAAGGTAAGAAGAACTTCAGGGCCAAAATCCCCAATAAGGGGAAGACCCATGGCAGCTGAGTCCCTGTGTTAGAGGAATTGGCAGATATTCTTGATCCAAGGAAGACTGTTAGCAAGAGGGAGTGTTCAGCAGCTGAATCCAGGATGGAAAAGAAAAAGGACATGGCCAGTTAGTGATGACAAGAATGGTAGTACCCCAGTGTTTAAACTTGACAATTGCCTAGTTATTATCCCACTGGAGATGTGTCTCAAAAGGGATTGAACCACCACAAAAAAAACCCGTTGAGTCAGCATGTGAGAAAACAGAGATAGTGTCACTTCCAGGACCTTCTGTTCATCCTCCCTGGTTACCACAGAGGCAAATGGATGGTTTTCCCGAAGCAACTGAGCAGCTTGTTAATTGTGCCTAGACCTCTGGTCATCAACTGAGTTTCTCTGAGTTGAACACACTAGAAATTTGTCATTGCCACCTTCACCGAAATTGCTGTGAAAATCCCCCAAAGCATCACACTGATGCCTACTTCATGAAAAAGTTGCACAAGCCCAGCCACCAAGAATGTGAGATTGTCGACACAGAAAGAGAAATATATTACACAACAGCGCGAGATCGATTTCAAAGTTCTGGACTCTCAACTTATGCCAAAAATCAAAGCTGTTCCCTAGCTTCACTGCTATCTGTGTTCCGCGTTCTTTCCCACAAATGGAGATTATCCTTACAAATTGGTGCAAATTTTTAACAAAGAACTCTAATTAAAGCAAATGAAACATTGAAAAATGTACAGTGATCCTTCATTATCTGTTAGTTGCAATTTGCATACAGAATCAAACTTGTCAATGACAAAAATGTTACCTAATTTTAAAAGAAAAATATTTTGAAAAATTAGCTATTGTGAATATTTTATTTTTGGTCAAATGTAAATTTGCTCTATGTATCGGAATCTCAAGATAAAAGACTTGAACTGCAAATAAATGCTGGTATGAATGGCCTTTAAAGAGATACAATGCTGATTTTGCTTTTCAATACAAATAAACCACTTACTATTATTTATGCTCAGAAATAAGAGTGAGGCTTTTTTTAAAAAATGAAATGCTACCTAGTTAAAATCATAGTGCTATTGACATGTATGCAGTTTTTTGGATGAACCTGGATTTTTTTTTAATTTATCATATACCAGATGATGTGTATTTAATGGTGACAATTTTAAAAGACCTTGATTTCATTTATAGAAATAAAAATAGACACTGATAGATAAAATATGTTATGTTCCATGTATAATGATATGAATATTATGTTATTTAATGAATAATAACAACTACTAAATTTTGCTTAGTTTGGAGAACAAGTTAGGTTCCATAGAACACAGATGCACTGCTTGAAGAAAAAGAATAATGCTTGGTTAATAAGGGACTCTGAGTGAGAAGGTCCTGCTTAATATTTAGAAAATTATTGGAATTAGCATAGGGTTAATTTATTAGTGTTACAATTTAAAAAATTAACAACTCTTTATAAAACTTATGGGAAAATCGACAACCAACCATGCCACCACTAGAAAAGCGATTTTGTTTCTCGAAGATATCCACTGAGATATTTTGCAGCACTTAGGATTCATCAAAGGGTAGCATTTGTAATATGGGAAAATAGCCTTTGATAATAGCCCTTCCCTTAAAATGGTGGCAATTGCCAAGGGCCTAATATGATTTGGCAAAAAGTGCCTTGTGTACTTCAATCAAGAGCTGATTTAATCTTATTACAAAAACTATAGTGGTTTTATTGAGCTCCTATGTAGTCTCTATTGGTCTAGTCATGTGGATGGAAAATTACTTCCTCTATTTGTTCTTTTAACTTAAGATCTTTTGGAAAAGGAAATTAAGCTTAAAGTTATCAAGATAATGTTGTAGCTGATGCTAACAACAAGAAAACTTTGAACTTACAGTAGATTAGTTGGGGGAATGTCAATGAGCCTCCTGTGGAGTGCTTAGATGCTTCATGCCAGTTGTAATGGGGGCACCCTTTTCCCAGAGATAGGGAAATAATAGTATTTGTTTTATATTATCTTTCAAATCTCCAGCAAGTTACCCTTCTGCACACAGTAGCATAATTCATGTAGCACCACTGCCCCACACAAGTTGTTCAGAACTATTGGAGAGGTTAACAAACTAAAACTAAATAAGTTTGATGCACATTTATATTCTAAATTGAAAAAAATACATTAAAGGCTACGTATAATGCATATGCAATTAAAAATTTTTGGAAATAGTAAAAAGTGAACTATAGTTGAATGCCGAGGGTTGGGGCTGAGTTTCAAGATTTCTCTAAGAGATTATTCCTTAGTTTCCCCTCTGTGCAAGAAAAGGGACCAGAAGAATTACTGCATGATAGAATAGATCCCAGTGAACTTAGATGCCTTTGCACACAATCTTTCAATCCTCTTGTCTCACTAAACTCCCAACTTACACAACTGGACTGGTCTCTGGAAACAAATCTGGCTTCTACATGGAAAAATATAATGTCTCAGCAGCAAATAAATCTTGTTTTTATTCAAAATATCTAGCTTTCACAACTGGGCTCAAAACCTTTCCTTAAAATGGACATCTTATATATTCCACTTTTCGGAAACGCAGCATTTGTCATGGGCCATATTGCCTTCATGACAGAACTTGTTCTCTCCTTTGTCCAGTGCTCTAAAATCTTAGTCTTTGTGACGGGATACCTGGTACTCATTTTTGTATCTACTGATACTAACAAGGTCCTTACCTGCAATGTTGCCCATTTCATGAGAAATGCTTCTGACTTTTATCATTGAATCACTCAAACACCATTAAGCAACTAAGGTTTGTTTATTTATTATAACACAATAGGTTCTGGGCACTGTGCTAAAGGTAGTGATCCAGTAGTGATAAAAAAAAAAAAAGAGTGTTTCATCTAATGCCAGCCTTAAACACGTAAACAGAAGAGTGATGGTTATTGCAAAGTGCCAAGACAAAGGCCTATGGGGGTATATATATCTAGATATTTCTTGTGGTCTGGATGATCTAGGAATGGCTTCTAGTGATAGGATATTACAGATGAGATCAGAAATAGGAAATGGCCACATGCACATGGGCATAAGAACATTTAAGTATAAAGAAGCATGTGTATGAAGTCCTAGTGTCACAAAAAGGATGGTGGATTAGAGAAAATAACAATCAGGATGACAGGACTATAAATGGGGTACCTGTCTGAATGTTTTTTTCCATTGCCCAGGGCTTGCCATGATTACCTGCCCTCCCTTGTTTCAGGTTACATCCAATCCACTATTTCACATCAGTGTCTGAGACCATGACCTGAGTATAAAGTACCTTTGAATATAAACAGCAGAGAAATAGGAGATAAAAAGATAAAAGCAGAGTCTGGTGACAGTCTAAGTTACATGTTCAGATTAAGGATTGGACCAGTGTGTTGGGTCTGCTGCGGGTGGGATATGCTGTTTGGAAGATGTAGCTGTGGCCTCTCCCTGTGAGAGATCGAGTGAGGAAGGATGGGGCCGTTGAGAGAACTTTTCATAAGTGAGGTTAAGCCCTACACAGCTGAAACATTTGGAAAAACGAATAGACAAATAAAATTAAGTATTTCCAGCCACATCTTCATTGGAATAGGATATTGATATTTAAGGTTAATATTTAAGTTTCTAAATTTATTCTCAACATGTCACTTTAAATAAATATATAATAACGCCATTGTGATATTGGGCTTGATCCCATAGCAGTGTTTGGGTACCCCTTCTTTCTTGCTGATTGATTTTTGTGGTTAAAATAGCCTTCCAAGTGTTTGTTGTCATATATATATATATATATATATATATATATATATATATATATATAATGGTTGATGGCAATTTTGACCCAATTTTCATTAGTTTTCCTTGTCCAAGATCAAGCTCAAGTAAGCGCACAGCATCACTATGTGCTTATATGCCTCCATTCTCCAAATCACCAGTGTCCATGCGGGAGGCAACCATGGAACTGCTGTTTGGAGTCCTATCCAGGATTAGCTAGTGTGGGACAGAAGATGCCACATGGGGCAGATGGGGGATGTAGAGCAATGGCGTGATTCAAATTGTTACTGAGGACAGAAAGAGTTGAGGACGGCTGGAAGAAGAGTCAGTGTAAGAAGGGAGACTAAATTTGTCTTTGCCCCAAATCCATCTCTCATCTTGAAGACTCCATGGTAATTTGATGTGATCTTCTTAACCTGGCACAGACCTGTCCCATATTTGAATAGATCCAACTTCAGGCTTCTTTGTATCCGAAGGTTGAAGAGTGAGCTCAAATACCAAATTCAGGAATGTTGGAGAATTCACCAAAGTGTTTTCATAAACATAGATTATTTCAATAATTTGTGTCAATCTGATCCTGCTTGATTAAACTTGAAGGCTCTTTTATAAAAAAAGTTTGCATATCTATGAGAATATCTTGAAGCTGTAGCAAGGAGATAGATATCTGAGGCAGCTTCTAAAACGATCCCAGTGAGCCCTGCCTCTTGATGTACAGCAGCCTCTTTTGTAATAAACTCCCTTTGAGTGTGGGTTAGATCTGGTGATTTACTTGCAACAAAAAGAATACTGCAAAAATGACGGGATGTTTCTGATAAGACCAAGCATGCAATTACCCAGCAATTGCAGGGCTGGGCATTTATCCCAGAGAAATGAGAACTTATGATCACACAAAAACTGGTACACAAATGTTCATAGCAGCTTTATCCATAATAGTCAAAAACTGGCCCCAGCCCAGATGTCCTTCGACACGTGGATGATTAAACAAAAGCACATGCTTCCGATGGAATACAACTTAGCAACAAACAGGAATAAACAATTGACACACACAACAAATTGAATGACTCTCCAGAGAATTATGCTGAGTGAAAAAAGTCAATCCAAAAAGGTTGAATATGGTATCATTCCATTTATATAATGGTTTTGAAATGACAAATTACAGAAATGTGAAGATCTGTAGTGGTCATGGGTTAGAGGCAAGGTGGGATGAAGAGAAAGAAGTGGCTATGATTATAAAAGGGTGACATGAGAGATAATTATGTGATGGAACACTTCAGTATCTCAACTGTGGTGATGAATACATGAATTTACACATGATAAAATGGTAAGGGATTAAATATGCACACATACACAACAAAGTAAAAGTGAAACTAGAGAAATCTGAATAAAATTGATGGAGTGTATCAACTGACAATATTCTGGATACAATATTTTACTATAATTTTGCAAAATATTATCATTAAGGGAAAATGCATAAAAGGTACACAGGATCTCTCTGTATAATTTCTTACAGCTGCATGTGACTCTGTAAAGATCTCTATAAAAATGTCAGTAAAATTCTGATGGGGTGTCATTTTTGAGATTAGGTTACAAAAAGACATGATCTCCTTCTAACTCTCTTGCCCCTTTCTCTCCCCTTGCTCTGGGGGAAACCAGCTGCTGTATTGTGAGAAGACTTATATCAAGGCTCATTCATCAAAGAAAACAAAAACAAAACAAAAATCTTATGTCTGCAAACAACAACCATCAAGAGTCTCAGTCTCATAACCAGCCATGTGAGTGACTTTAAAAGGGCATCCTCAGCACTCTGCCTATAGCCATTGGGTGACCTTGAAAGCAGATTGTCCCCAGTCAAGCCTGGGATGACTGCAGCCCAAGCCCATACCTGGAATATAGCCTGGGAGAGACCCTGAGTCAGAGGCACCCAGCTAAGCCAGACCAGAATTCACTACCTAAACATTTGCTCTTTTGAGTTGCTGAGTGCTAGGGTAATTTGTTAGGTAGCAGTAGATAACTCAGGTAGTAGATAACTTAGGAAAGGATCACATAACTCACAATGTCTAAAAGATGTTTTCATTTAGCACCTTGAAATGTCTCACAGAATGGCAGTACCCCATTCTTGCCTCTCGCCCTTCGATCTCCCCTTACAAAAACAAACAAAACCAACCGACCAACAAACAAGTTGTGGCCTCATGGCATCTCTGTCTGCCTCTCAGATCACTCCAACCATACTCCACCCTGCTCTAAGTCTGCAGGGCTGACAGGTATGGATAGTTGTGGATCCCCTGATCCCTAGCTTTTCAGGATGGACCAATGAGAAATGGTCTGAGAAGATTGGAGGAGGGAGGAGAATAATGTTAGATTTATATTCCCTGCCTCCACCTTGCAAGGTGACCTCAAACAGGCTATATGGCTGTATTCTTTGACAGAAAGTTCTGCTCTTCTCAGGGTAGCCTGTGATCCTTGACCCTGAACTCTTGCTCTCTGTTCTGCTCTCTTTGGTTCCATGGATGGATAGCATCTCTAACATTGTTAGGTCTGATTTCCTGCGTTATCCACTGTGGCTCCCTATACTCCAGCCACATCTTTGCAAATCGTCCCTGAAAATGATCACACTCCAATAATATCATCTACTTCTTGTTCAGACTCAATGGTTTTTCAATCTTACTACCCTTTCTTTTCTCTCACACTTTTTCTACCTTCAGCCCCTATCTTTCTACCAAGAGATCTATTTTCTTTCTCTCCTTCCTTCCTTCCTTCCTTCCTTCCTTCCTTCCTTCCTTCCTTCCTTCCTTCCTTCCTTCCTTCCTTCCTTCCTTCCTTCCTTCCTTCCTTCCTTCTTCTTTTCTTTCTTTCTTTCTTTCTTTCTTTCTTTCTTTCTTTCTTCCTCCCTTCCTTCCTTCCTTCCTTCCTTCCTTCCTTCCTTCCTTCCTTCCTTCCTTCCTTCTTCTCTTTCTTCCTTCCTTCCTTCCTTCCTTCCTTCCTTCCTTCCTTCCTTCCTTCCTTCCTTCCTTCCTTCCTTCCTTCCTTCCTTCCTTCCTTCCTTTCTTCTTTCTTTCTTTCTTTCTTTCTTTCTTTCTTTCTTTCTTCTTTCTTCTTTCTTTCTCTTTCTTTCTCTCTTCTCCCTCCCTCCCTCCCTCCCTCCCTTCCTCCCTCCCTCCCTCCTTTCCTTCCTTCCTTCCTTCCTTCCTTCCTTCCTTCCTTCCTTCCTTCCTTCTTCTCTTTCTTTCTTTCTTTCTTTCTTTCTTTCTTTCTTTCTTTCTTTCTTTCTTCCTTCCTTCCTTCCTTCCTTCCTTCCTTCCTTCCTTCCTTCCTTCCTTTCTTCTTTCTTTCTTTCTTTCTTTCTTTCTTTCTTTCTTCTTTCTTCTTTCTTTCTTTCTCTTTCTTTCTCTCTTCTCCCTCCCTCCCTCCCTCCCTCCCTTCCTCCCTCCCTCCCTCCCTCCTTTCCTTCCTTCCTTCCTTCCTTCCTTCCTTCCTTCCTTCCTTCCTTCCTTCCTTCCTTCCTTCCTTCCTTCCTTCCTTCCTTCCCTCCCTCTCTCTCTGTCTCTCTCTTTTTCTCTGGTTACCTTAATGTCTTTTCCAGTGATAATTAATCAATTTCACTTTTCTAATATTCTTTCAGGGTTCAGAACTGAGCATCACAAGAATATTACTTAGATGGCAGAAAATGATGAACCATTGTGAAGATGTTGCTATTTGGTTTAGGGCCACCTTGTAAAGTTGTGCAGTTTCCATGTGCTGTGAAACCTCCAATCAGAGGGCTGAAATCCACACTAGACCATGTTGCACCTGTCAGACCTTGAAGCTATGCACAGAGCCACTCCTGACTCAAGAAAGTAGTATATGTATTTTCCTCTACAGGTTCCTTCTGCTGGCCATGTCTAGTTCCCAGAGGGGTGCCTCTGCTGCCTGGAGGGGATCCTCCTTCTAAAAAGCACTAAGGGTATTCGGTGCTCTCTGAGGCTCTGTTTTGTTTGTGTCACACTAAGATAATCATTTATAGTGTTATCCCGCCCCCCCAAAAAAATCTGCATTAGGACAGAGCTCCTTCAAACAAATGGGAAGAATTTGGGGATCAGACTGTGTGATTTTTGGTATAGGAAGCTACAGAGAACATATGTCCCCTGCTTAGGTAAAGATAACCACCATGTTTCCCTTTGGTTGGCAAAGCTTCCTTCATTTGTCATATTCCTATATTCATCATCTATGAGATTTCTGTAGCCCACTGAATGGCAGCCAGCATGACTGGGCTTCAATGAAAGCATGAAACTAAGCCATAATGTAAGATATTTTTCAAACTAATTTGGCACCTCAATTTCACCAAAACCCTATGTGTTTTGAGATCCTCTCAGCCGAATAATGCACTTCACAATTTATCAGTCCAGCAAAATTTAAATGCAAGTGTTAAACACACACACAAACTATGCATAAACATGGAATATTATCTTTTAAATGTGTTAAGGAGTTTGAGTAAAAGCTATCTGTGAATTATATTGAAACCTAGCATTTCTCACTCATTCATTCATTCAATCATTGCATGGCCTCTTTGTCTTATATAGCACATTATGCTTTGTGGTTCCTGGGTTTGCATGCTTTACAAAGGAATCTAGTTTTCTTCTGCACTTTCATGCAGTGAATTGCATGGAATAATGACAGTTATTCTCAAGGACGCAGAGCTTACTTCCATGAAATGGTACTTCCAAAAACCTCTATGATATGACCTGATTTGACTCTCAGTGAAGCCGAACCTTTCCATATGCATCTTAACCAAAAGGTACTGCAAAAATTTCTGGGCAATAATTTAATTTGGTATGGCAGTGTGATAGTTAAATGGATCTATGTCACCTTTCCTTGAATTTAAAATATGGCACAGTTTTAATTTTACTAAATATTTTCTGTATAAATACTTAATTCCTTAAAGTTCTAAATGTTGAACTCTTCTCATTAAAATTGCACTTTAAAATCATCTCTGTTATCTCTTAATAAATTTATTATAAGAATATTGGGTTTTAGAAAGATTGTTTTCATCTCTGTTGTACATTATTTGAAATATTTGACTTGTAAAGTAGGTAATAAGAAAGTGCTCTTTTGGATTTTACCATAATTTAAGTAGCACTTTTTATTAAAAACAAATAAATATAAATGGCTAATGGGATAAACATTGATAGTAAAATGTTTCTCCAACATGACAAAATATAATAAAGCTCCTTCAAAATATGTGGTTTTATCCTCCTAAGCTAAAAAAAAAATACTGTCTCTTATAAAAATCTAGCATTTTAAAATAAAATAATATAGTAGGTAGACAAGAATTTTGTGCCCATAGAGCTTTTAAGATTTTTATGAACATTTATTTACAAATATGTGCAAATATTCTTTTTTCTATATTTTCTCCTTTTTGGCCAACTGCAAACTGATCACTTACAATTGTACTTGAGTGTTTAGTGACCAGAAAATTTACAAATGCTCTGCTGCCAGAGAAACTGAAAGTGCACAAGCAGATTGAAGGAAATACTACAGGCAAAAATTAGCCATCATTAGTTACCGCTGCTAATATTGCAGAAAATTGAAATGCTTGCCTCACTGAGAATTGGAAAACATTCCTGAAGTTTATTTGGAACAACCCAAAAGACTTTTATATATACGTAGATATAATCATTTCATGACATGGTGTTGTTAAATTTTGCAACTGTATTTTAAAATTCATTTTGTACTTAATAGATTTAAGATTTAAAAAAAAAATAAAATTCTAAGCTTTTCATTTGCATTTTATGGTCATATATTTAAATTTTTACCTAAAGGTAAAAAGTTTCAGGGTATACATGCTAGAATTTATTATTAGTTTTATTTCCACTAGTTCTTCACTAATATTGATATAATTGTCATGTTGATATTGCAGGGTTACTGTCACAAAATTATCTCATAATTAAGGTCTTTCCTCTGAACATATCCTTATTAAGTCAACACTAAACCATTAGTCAATCAGTGTTTTCTTGGCAGACTGACTGCACTTTGAATTACAATTTAAGATTCAGTTAGAAAATATATTATTTGAACACATACTAGGTTCAGTGGCACTCTTAGATCCTATAAAATATTCAGAAATGAATATGAGAAAGTGTATGAGTTAGTGAGGAAGACATATCAATAATCAAAATACTAGGTGGAATATTCTAAATATTCCAATAGAGATAAATGCATGATATCACATTGAGAAAAGAATTATTTTACATTACTATTTGTATTTCCTTTGTTTTTATAGGATTTATTTTTTACCATGTAAAGATCTCTCTCTGTCTCAGAGCTCTCATTCTTTCTTCATATTTCAGAAAGAGATAGAGAATTGTGAGGTCAAATACATGTCTCCAAAAATATATATTTATGTGTGTATATTTTGCTTTGTCATTTTTGCTTTGGGGGAGACCATAGTTGATTTCTCCTATATATTGCTTTTCTCCCCTTGTGCCACTAATGGCTATATGTTTTATTGATATTTTCAGTGTTCATGCTTACAGATGACCTTACTGTGAATATCTCTGTCAAGTACATTTTCCTGACACCTGTTATAAAATGCTACAGGCCTCCATGCACATGTGACACCATATTGGAATGATCCAGTTCATTTGGCATAATGCAAATAGGTAGAGTACATGTTCCCTGACATATTTAAGCAGCAGTATATTTTGATCAGGGGAGACTTTGGGAAGATTTTGGATGGCAAAATGTTTAAAGATTCTTTCAGATTGCTTATTATTAAAACCAACCAACCAAAGAAATGCCATTGAAAAACATGCCTTTCTTGGTTAAAGATAATGCTGAGACATACAATAAAAGATGTGTAATTAAAATAGAATTTTTACAGAGTCATCTATAAGTGTGTAGATGTATTATTTTTTTAAGCATATGAATTTTGATTTGACTTTAAATCTTTCCTGAATAGTTTTTGATTCACAAATTTTCTTAAAATGAGCACATTCTATATGTTGAGGAACCGTGGAGCATTTAGCAACACTAATATGGAACTGATAAGAAGTTCTATCTGCCATTGATTTCTCACATCATTAGTGTGGATCAGGGTCAGCATAATGAAGACCAGAAGGAAATTTTAAGATAAACTAAGTGACTTCTTTTATTCTATAAAAATGTTTTATGGCCTACTATGCTCAATATACTTGTGTTTGACTTGCTGATTTGTAACTGAATAAGATCCAATTCCTATGTTGAGTTTTTATTACACACACACACACACACACACACACACACACACACACACACACACATGCTCAGACATGGTGTGTACCATTTAGCAAAGATTTTCTTCCAGTTCAGGCATAAGATGGTGACCAGAAGGACATAGTTACTTGGGAATAAAAAGTTACAAACCAAACAAAAAACTGCAAAGTCATGTCACTTTTTTTCTCTTTCTTTCTTTCTTTCTTTCTTTCTTTCTTTCTTTCTTTCTTTCTTTCTTTCTTTCTTTCTTTCTTTCTTTCTTTCTTTTCTTTAAGGTCTGTAATTTCAGACCCCTTTTCCTCAGGAGCAATGGGAATTTGAGAGACAGATGAGATTGCCAAGTGCAGAGGCATAGGTGCAGAAGACAGAGAGCAAGGGGTAGGCCCTGAGAATCAGATTGACAGGTATATGAATGCCTATTTTGTTGTAAGCCACTAAGATAAGTACTTAACACAGTATCACTTTCATATAGACACTGAAGGTAATGATCACCATCCTTAATAAAGACCATATGACAAACACATGCTTCACCATAAACATTATATGTTTCCTGAGTGTAAATCCATGATTCTTTTACTTCTGTATAAAACACTGATGCATGTATTCCATTATGGAATAGTAAGTGTTTGCTTTGTGTGTGACTAGATTTTATGTTATTTTCTTCTTCTTCTTCTTCCTGGCATAGCCTCACTTTTAACTTTTACTGTGTGTTCCTAAAATGTATGCCTTCGATTTGTAATATTTATTTCAAATTGCTAAGTGAAAACCAAAATTTAAAAATTTACTGCTTATAGTTTTATAATATTTCTACCTCTACAACTTATTGTTTAAATTGTATGGTTCTAATGTCAAGAACTTTTTATTTATTTGCAAGGTTCGATCTAAGTAGATGGCCAATATATGTTTTTTATCTAATTATTTTTTAATAAATGTGTCTTGCCATTAAGTAATTACTTGAAAAGGAAAGCCAGCATCTACTGGAAATTCACAGCTCCTCTGTAATATGTCATGTTCCCAAAGCATGGTTAGTCTTAGTTCTTTAGTCTTTAAGACTTAGCAAAAATGCAATCATAAATATAATAAACATCAAATAACAAATTGAGTAGGAAGGAACATAAATAATATTGGATTCATAAGCTGTACTGCTGTAGTTGTTTATACACAGGGCTTAGGTTTGATTAGGTGGCACGGGATGATGCGAATGGCATAACAAATCTCTATTAATTGGGAAAGATTTCTCAAAGGATGTAGATTTTAAATCCCCCTCTAAAAAAAAAATGAGTCAAACAGAATGTTAGGGAAGGGACTCTTCCACATATGATAGCTTGTTTTCATAAAGGAGTTAGAAAGTATTAGGTATGTTGGAGAGAAAATTCACTTTGGGGGTTTGATGAGAAAGCCTGGACTTCATAAGCTTGATTGCTTTGCACATTCTGTGGCCAGTGATAAATTAATTAGGATTTGGGACACTGAGTGACTGCTGTGATGGCAACATCATTTAAGGGGAGCAACTTGAGACAGGAAGCCCAGTGAGACAATGTTAAAATGGCAATGGCCGTGGTAATGATCATGGTGATAATGATAATAATAACTTATATGTATGTGTATATAGATAGATCTCAGTGTATAAAATTCTTTCACATAATTTTCTTTTTTGCTTTTAGTTTTCACAAAACTCTGTATTTAAGGCAATTATAAGACCTTTGAAAGATAAAGAAATATGAAATGACTTATATCAAAGATTCTGAAATACGGAGTGGTGAGGGAATTGAATCCATGTTTCTTGATATCCAATCCAGGGCTCTTTTGGAGAGAAAGTAGCAATGCTTTGTAATGAGGCAGCTAGGTAAGAAGACTTTTCCAAGGTTTATGATTCATAAATTCCTGGATAATCTGATTATCAGCGAGAAATGCCTTGTTCTCTTTCAGGCTTATTATTTCAAATGTTATCTATTTAGAAATCTGACTAGAGGAAAACGAAAGATATCTTAATTATTCTCTGGAAGAAAAACCATTGGCAATTATCAAATTTTTCTCTTTATGAAGTTGTTTTTGGTTATTTGTATAAGAATTATTAAAAAAAATTGCACCTTGTATGAGTTTTCAGCAATGCAAGTCGCTTAAACGGTGTAACAACAACTTAATTTTGTTGCCAAAAATAATTTTGATGCCAATGGGAAGTTTGCATGAGTGAAGTTTAGATGGAGAATTAGACCTAAGGTCTTGGGTACATAAAGCACAATTGGAGATTTTAGCTCATGATAAATAGGAAAATATTGATGGCTTCAGAATCCTAAATATATCACCATTTCAAGTTGTTAATAAAGTGTGCCTTGAGTTGTAGTTAGATATAAAATATAAATATATGAACATTTGACGGTGTATGTATCTTCACTGAGTATGAGAGAAGAGAGGTTGTCATTGAAAATATGCTAAGTAACAGTTCTTACCCAGAACACTCTTACTTTTATATTTACTTCATGCTTTTATCATCAGAATAGCTGATAACTTATTGATCTGTACCCCCATAATATGCCAAAAGAAAAAAAGAAAAATAAATAAATAAAGTGACAGTAATTAAAAAAAAAAAAAGAATAGCTGATAACTATGTTTTTTGACCCATCCGTTCAAGAAAATAATGTTCTTTCTGATTAGGATGGTTGTATGCAGGACACTTCTTGCTGTCTGTGCTATGAGTATGAGCTATGCCAATCTTGAAATATGTGGAGTGGCAAGAACTAAATATTTGGGTCATTCTAATGATATGCTGCTTCATCCCGTCTTTTCCATTGACAGTTAAAACATTAAAGAAACAGTTCACAAGTACCAAATTAAAAGAAGTTGACTTTAACCCACAGCACATATAAACCACTTTGGTTCCAAGTACAATCCATTCAAATGGCTAAGAATCAAGTTTAACTTGATAATTGGTAGAGGAAGTGCATATTTAGGGCTATCTCAGACCTTTAGTTCAATAAATATCATCTGCACATTCTGGCAGACACCTCCTGCAACAATACTCAAATGAGAAAAATAGCCCTAGTCAATCTCACATTCATTAAGCGATCCTATGGCAAGTGAAGGGTTCTTAGCATGGAATTACCTTCACAAGTCCAAAATAAGACTGAATTTTTGTGCCGAGAAGTAGAAAATGAGCTAATTATTCAGCATAGAATGACCAAAAAATATTGCAAAAGCATTTCTTGCAAATTCAGAATGTAATAGGGTGTATTGTTCATTATAAAAGATCATTGTTCTGAGCAACTTTTCCAAAGTTGTATAAGCTTGCGGATACTTGTGTTCACAATCACAGACCTTCTGTTGTCCACTATGAGTGTCATTTATGCCACTCTTCTGTAACTTTGCTATTTATCATGAAGGACTCAGTTAAGAATTTATTGGATCCTAAAACTCATGTTTGGCTGATTACAGGAGCAATATTCAAGGAGAAATAGAAAGACAGAAATAAAATACAAGCTGAACAAAAGACAAAAAATGATAGGATTTTTTAAAAATTCTAGAATATCCATTTCACTGATATTGTTTAAAGATACTTGTGTCATGACTCAGAGATGCCTGCATGTCCTTATGCACAGTCAAATCTGTTTATTTCATACCAAAGTATGAGCTAGAGATTATTTTTCAAGTTGTTATTTTTCCCCCTAGACATTTAGCAAAACCTGGTCACAAATAAGCCTTGGAGAAGAATATTTTTCTTATTGGTGATTTGGATTGAATCCGTGGAAACAAAGGGTAATTTATAACTTTAATTTACTAAAAGCATGTGAATTGAATATGCTAGGATTCAATAACGGTACTGTGATGCTTAACTCCAGCTGTATCTGTCTTTGTGAATGGTGATTAAAAAAGGCAAATTTGCTTACATCTTTCCTTGCTGACACGGAGGTCATTGCTTTATGGGTTTGCTTTCATTTGCTCATCTATAGTAATTTCTATTTTTGGCTACTCTTGCAAAAAATTAGATGCCCTGGATCAAAATAGATATTCTCATAGCGTGATTGTAGCACCAGGGAAAAGCTACTGTACGTGGGGAATAAAAAGAGAAATAAGAGGAATATGGCCGGTTTCATCATAAAACATAGTCAATAACATTATGATATTTAACATGGAGAAAACATTCCACACACTGCTCTTTGTTACCACATAAAATGCCTTCATAATGGTTGTTCCTTGACAAGAGGTCTTTATAAAAGAAATAATTTATAGCCCTACCTGTAACTAAAATAATGACTAAATCATTAAAGAAAAAGTCTAGTAGCTCTTTCAGAGTAAATCTTCTACAACTTGCTACAGTGCTAATCGTAAGCATGTTATACAGTAAGTTAGCCTGAAGCTAAGTTAAGCAGGCAGATTAGGACTGTAATATAGTATCAGGACTCATAAATCAAGCTTGCTTGCAGATTTCCTTTCACTTACTGCTCCTTCTTACAGTTCAGACAAGTCATAATTACACATCAGTAGGCATTGTGAACAGAGGAATGAGCTACAACATAACGCACAATAAACCCTGTCATATAAAAGCAAACTGGATAAAATAACAGAAGCAATACTCCATTTTACAACATCACACTAAAGAATTACACCGTGCCATTGTGTATTATTCTGATCAATCATGAATCCATCCACAATTGACAGCTCAGTGGGCTAAAATTTACCATTGAAGAATAGTTTCCAGTTTTATTATTTTCGTGTTTGATTATACACATTAAGCACAAGACTGTGTATGATTCTGAAAAGCCACAGGTACATAATATAACACTGCCCTGCACACATTGCAATTAAATAAATTCTCCTAATGCTCCTTTAAAGCTTTCTTTTATTAGACATGCTTAAAATAATTCATACCGGATGAACTGTAAGTGGTTCTTTATTCATGTTTTATTAGTATTATAATTCTGAGTAATTATTCAGGTATTCTTGTTACCTTCAACCAAAGAGATGTTGACTCTGAAGTCTTTTCTGTTATTTTCAGGCTTAGATGATATTACCACTAAGCTCAAAGGACTCTCCTTTATCACTGGGTTTGAGCTGAACATTGAAAATGGGATTTAATGAAACATGAGCAAATATTGGTTGTTTCAATTCTAATAAAACATTTAAAAGAACTAATAAATGTTAGGTAATTGTTGAATGCTAATCTAAAATTGCTACTACTGGTTTTATTACATAGTTGGAACTCAGCAGGTGTTGGGGGATATATTTTTCACATTATTCATCAAATACTCTTTTCAGAGGTAGGAAGGTGTTTTACCTATGCCACATTCATAAGAATTTAATTATAGTTAATATATTAATAATATCAGGAATATAGAAAAAATAAAATAATTTTAGAGCCAGGGAGTAAATTATATAAAACACTAGAATTTACTTCCAGATGTTACTGGGTTTATATTTTAACTAGTATCCATGTGTACATGAAGGAGACCTTAGTGAGAAATGAGAAGCTCATATCACTACTTTTATTTTAATTACTGATTGTTTTGATTTTCCCCCTATAGGATACTGTTTTGTGGATATTAGGATTTAGAGAGAAACAAGGGAATAGATGATTGAGAAATGATTAATAGGTCTAAAGGGGTGAGTGTGACTCAGGCATATTTTATACAAATACCAGTGACCTTGGAACCAGAAGACCTGAACCAAGGCTTGAATTGATCTAAACTCTACCATGTCCTTTAGGATCAGGGCCATGTTTCTGATGTCTATCCACAGAACTTAATACTATGTTTGGGGCATTGTTTTTATTTCATCCAGAAAAAGTCCCTGATCCCCTTCTGCTTGCTCCCAGAAGATTCTGTGCTAACCTCTAACATAGCAATTAACTTGCTGCATTGTAATTGTCTGTTTACTTGTCTTCTTTACTTTTTTGAGGTCAAGAACTGTGTCTTATTTAACATTCTATACCCATGATTAAAGGATACAATTGACTGTCAGAGAGCTGAACCTTAAATATTTGTTGTTTAGACTTGTCTTAATAATAATATAAATATCCATTGTCATATATATGTGAACTATATATGTTTTATAGATTAGATCTCATTTAATCTTCAGGAAAACCAGGTACATATTTTGCTATTATTATTCCCATTTGGTATATGCAGAAATTGCTTAAGATCACACAGCTAGTAAATGGAGAGCCCAGGATCTAAAGCCAGGCAGTTCAAGTCCAGGGGCCCCACTGGTTACTGTGTCCCAGTGCTGATTATCTTGGGTCTGCCCCTTAATCTTCCATAATAATAGTAAATTTAATTCCTCTCCATGAAGAGGTTTCTGTTTAAATGGCTGAGGTTGAAGTGTGCTGGGCTAAGTCCCAGACCGGCCAGGGTAGAATACCATAGGACCCTGCACTGACAGCATCCTCCCAGAGGGACCCAGGGGTCCTCAAACTTTTTAAACACGGGGCCAGTTCACTATCCTTCAGACCGTTGGAGTGTGTGCACTGTGGGCCTGGGATGAGTCGGCTGCTAAGCAGGACAGGCAGCGGCGGCAAAAACACCCGGAAGGCCGGATAAATGTGCTAGGCGGCCTGCATGTGGCCAGGGGCCGTAGTTTGAGGACGCCTGGTAGACACAGACATGTCTGCTGGAATATCTCTTCTAGGATTTGCTTGTATTTTTCCTTCCTGACACCAAGGAAATAATTTTATGAGTTTGCTTTCGTTTACTCATTACCTGTTTTTTTGTGTGTGTTCATTTTGTTTTGGTTTGGTCTTGTCCAAACCTGAAAACCACAGCTAGCCTTTCAAAAGGCTAATAAATTGTTTCTTCATTACAGAGGGGTGGCTGCTCTTTGAACTACATTAATTTTTGGTAGGATCAGGTCAGTGTTATTTCCAACATTGTGGCTTACCTTATGGAAAACACAGATATGTTTGTGCCTTTTCTATTTTATTGTTACCCCAAATAATATTTAATTGACATTGAATTCACTAGTCCATTTAGGCTCTATCAGTCAAATATGTGGGGATCACAGTGAGTAATTGTTAACTTGGCACTGTGTCCAAATTATAATACCTGGTTGACCAAATATTTGACAGCTTATCTCTTGGTTTGTTGTTGTTGAAGTATGACCTTATGGGACCAAGAGAGGTCTACGAAATCACTGGGCCAACTTAGACTCAGGAGAGGTAGAAGACTATATAATTATGAATAGAGTTTTTTTGTGTATAATTAAAATGATTTAGAGCCCTAAAATTAATTTTAGCAAATAATTTTCACCTCTTTCCTATTGTGAAGCTCTTATGTCAGCAGCTAGTAAATATTACACTCTAAGCAACTGGTACTTTGTTATATACAGTTTTTTTTTTCTTATTATATTGGTGAAATTAACGAATAGTGAGTAGAAGATGGAAATAAAGAGCGGGACAAGAAGACTTAATAATCTAAAAACCAGGAGAACAACACATAAATAATTAAGAAGAGTCCATCTTCTCTTCATTTCCATGCACACAGTTAATTTATTAGAAATTATGCTTAATACCAACATCGGCAGCTTAAAGTTGTGAACTATTTGACTCTTCTTCAATAAAGTCAATAATTCTTGAATTTGTTTCTTAAATTTGATAATAGATCAGGCATTACCCAATAAGAAAATACAGAAGGTTATGAAGTTCTAAAAAGTCTCAAATGCAGAAGCTGAGTGAAAAAGGATTAGCAGCTCTGTCAAGCTGAGAGGTGGCAGAGGGTAATTTTGTCTTTAACTGGAAATGTTGCTAACATCAGGAAGAATTGGTACAAAAAAATATTATATGAGACATCTGTTAACTTGGTCAGCCAAATTAGAAAAAAAAAATTTCTTTAAAATTTCTAAATAGTCATCACTTTTCAATGGGTATCTATGTGGACAGCAAAACTGTATGAAATACAGTTGAACTTCAACTGTATAAAAAAGACATTTTGGCAATAGAAAATGTCTGTTCAAAAATATGGATACTGAAATAATGAGTAATTCATAGTTGATTTGCAGTTTAGAGATTATATAAGTATATGCAGCCGTAGGGTTAAAAAGGCTTTTTCTTGCTCATTTATTTTCTTAGAAAGTGTTATTATCCAGCCTGTTTAAATAGCAACTATGCAAATTTCTCATGCTTTATAAATGTTTCACCAAAGAATTCTCGACCAATCAATTAATTCTATTTATTTTTTTTCCTGATTGTCAGCAGATGAGTATCTAGTGAGAATGGTTCTTTTTTTCTAAGTTGGTTTGTACAGAACTATAAATTCATTTCCTGTAGAAGTCTTTTGAGAAGGAAAAAAAATAGTGAATCATATGAAAGAAATTGTTTTCTCCCCCAAGAAAGTTAACCCTTACTTTTTTTCTACTCCCTCTCTTCTCCATCACTGGAAACTGGAGGAGAGAAAGATAGGATAATAGTTTTTGTATGAAAATTTGGTTTCATAAGAATTGCTTGGTAGGTATTGAGAATATTTAGTAGGTATTTGTTTATATTCATCTTAAACTGTCTACAACTTTTATTTATATATGTATCTATAGATATAGGAAACTGGATTAAAATCTTTGAAACATGGAGTCTCAATGTTAGAAGAAGCATTTTAAAGGCATCAACATATAAATGACATTTCAAGCCATGAATCTGAATGAGACCTTCAAGGAAGTCAGTATAGAGGGAAAAGAGAGTGCCAACAATGATGACAAAGTCCTACAGCATCCAATATGACAAGGTTGGGAAGAGGAAGACAAGCTAGAGGAGGGTCTGGGAAGAAGCAAATAGTGAGGTAGGAGGGAAATCAGTGTGTGGCATCCTGGATGCTAAGTGAGGAAAATGCTTCCAGATCAGGCACGATAGAAACTGAGAATCAGGCATTGAATCTAGCAACGTGGGGATGATGGATGTCCTTAGCAAAAGCTGCATCTATGATGTTTCTGTTAAAATGTCTTGTTCGAGTGGGCTTAAGAGAGAGTAAAAGGAGAGGAATTGGTGACAGCAATTTTGGACCACCCATATGAAGGATTTTCTTGGAAAGGGGAAGTGACTACAAAGAGAAGTATCGTTGGGAGAAAAACTAATATGGAATAAATAGCATGTTTATATGATGATAGAAATAAATAGAGAGGAAAAATGGATGGTATAATATATGGGAGTGAGAGAGGATTAGGTCTAGTATACAAATGGCAGGATTGGTTTTAGATAGGAACACTGCCTATACCTATAGGTATGTGTAGTCTATCTGCATCTATATCGCACTATCTATATGTTAATGTCCATTGCACACATATATATAACTAGTAACCCAGGGCAAATTTATGGTTTCAGTTGATGTTAGGTGAATCGATATGGTTGTTGGTGTTTGTGAATATTCTCTTCTCACTGCTTCAGATTTCTCAATGAAGTGAGAAGCCTAGTGAACACCAGAATGTAGGATTTGGGGGCAGATGTTGGAGTTTGGGATAGAGGAAAGGATGCAATAAATGAGGAGGGTGAAATGAAAAAAGCACAGCATGTTTTTCTTAAAACATTAAAGTTCTCTTTTATGAATTAAAGGCATGCACAAGTGAGAGGTTGTATAATTCTCTCCAGCCATGGGAAGATATAGAGTAAGAAGAGTTTTGGATTGACTCACCCATGTGGTTTTCCAGAGAGTACAATAAAGCAACTAGAGAAGCAAGGGAGTTGGGGTTGTAAGCAAGGAAATAATTACACTGATTGACCTTGGAAATCAAGCTGCTGAAGATTTACGTAATCTCTTGCAACATTTTCCAAAATGGTCTCCCTGAGTACTTTCTCCTCTTCCTCTCCACCCTCTATGTTGCCATAAATTATCAGAATAGCTCATTTTCCTCTTTTTCTTAGTAACCTTCAAAGGCTACCCATTGTCCTTAGGAGAAATTGTAAACTTCTTAGCATGACGTTAAATTTCAGCTTAAGCTTGTAATCAGCTTCCTTATGCCTCAGTCCATTCTCATCATTAGCCGATTATGGCATGTTCTTTCAAACATGTTCTTTTGCCATATTGTTCTCTGTGCCAAAAAGGTTCTTCTCCCATGCTTCTAGTCCATATTTATCCTAGAAGATCAAAAGCAAATTCACTGCTTTGTAAAAATTGTCTCATATTTATCAAGGCACAGATTACTCTCCTTCCTTTATTCCCATTGCTCCTGGCTAATTTTTTTTAAGAACTTTTAACAATGCATTGTAACCAACTATTGACATGCCTGGATCATTAGATTTAAATCTGTAGAATGGATATATTTTTCATTTCCGTGATGCCAATAATTCCTGGCTTATCATTATCAGTGGGCATTTTTACGAATGATCACACAAACAAACAGATTAAAATGGGATTATAGGGTGGTACTAAATGACCTTCAGTCCTTGGAAGAAAATGCAGGAGTTTGAATTTAATATGATAGCGATAGATCTCAACCAAAAAAAAAAAAAAAGAAAATATAAAATACAAGGTAAAAATATGGCAATTCTGTTTTGAGAGGATTGTGCCATAGTATCTAATAGGGATAAGGGGAAGGGTGTCAATTCTAAAGGAAAGTAAAATAGAACGGAGGAATTACTGGAGAACTATGCCTTTGGCCTAATCTCCATGAAAAAACTCCCAGCCTCCTTGCAGCTATTGTCACTGTAAGTGGCTTTTATCCCCTCATTCAATGGGATTTGGGATTTTTTTTCCCCAGGTTGTTCTAGCATACAAATATCTGTTGTCCTTGAGCATGTGTGTATCTGATTATTTACTATTCGGGCAGCATCCACAGTCCCTTTTGGTGCCGTGCCAGTGCCTGGATGTCCTTTCAGAAAAGTGGTATGGTGATTTTTTGTTTTATCTATCTACAAATAAAGAAATGGATACAAATGTCTTCAAAGTGCTAAATACATGCAAGACATTATTAATTATCTGAAATGAAAAAAGAAAATATGAAATATTAGTTGTGAGAAATGGAGAGTTAGGTGCACACTAGCTTCATATACATGATAAGTAAATGCTAATTTAATAGGCAAACTAAATATTTATGTCAAATAGTTTGCATTAGTCCAAAAAATACACTCAGAGGGGAAATGAATGATTTAGCTATTGAATAACTATGGAAAATCTGGCAACAGCAATAATGATTGCAGTGTTCTCATGATATCAATCTTTTTTTAATGGGATGCAAAATAGTGAGTTAGCAACATAGTGAAAGTTTTTCTCAAATAAGGGAGAGTTTAGGCTTTGAAAGAAATTAAGTTACTATGTAGAGATTAAATAACCTAAGGAAAACCAGAAAGAAATGTAGGGAAGGAAGGTGCAGAGGGTAAATGGTTGTTTTCAAAAACAAGAGAACTGATAAGAAAATAGGGTAAGACAAATGAGCTAAATTATCCAAGCAAATTCATTTAGGATTGTAGGCCTTCGAGGTCTAAAAGAAAGTATAGTAATCTGAAAATCGATCAGTCCAGTTGTGTGGCTTGTGTCACTAGACTCATCATTAGGGTATGTATGGTAATTGCAGGCTAACTTTTGCAAGCTATTTAAAAGAGCTGTAACCAACAAAGTTTTCAATGTATAGTCTAGTTGTCTGGGGACTTCTCACTATAGAAGACACATATTTGAGTGAAGTCCTTGGTGATGTGGCTGGCATGTTGCATTTTCAATCTGGTCTTTTAATTAGTCTTTGATATGGGCATATATCTGAAAGTAGTAAGAGGTACATCAAGAAAGAGGGAGTAATGCTTTCTACTCTATACTAAATAAGATGTTTAATATGGAGAAGAAGACGTACACAGAGCAAGTGAAATCTTGAAGGGGCTTGGTTCTAATTAGGAAATGATGTTTGGAGGGCATCATAAAAGAAAATATTAAGTTTGAAATCATATACACATATGATTCTTAAAACACATTTATTTTCCTTTGGGGAATCTTCAGAGAATTTGATGTCATTTGATGTAAGAGGAGGGAGAGTCTGTAAGCAGAAGGGATTTTCAATTACAAACATGAGGGATTTTTTTGCTAGACCTCCCTCCCCTGATGCTGTAACGCTATATCATAAAAGAGAATGCCTCCAAACAAAATTTACTAACTAGATGCTGGCATGCCAGAGATGGTCCACAGGCATGGCATATTTGATAACCACAGTGTCTCAAAAAATATTGAATTGTTTGCCAAGATTTATAAATTAAGACATTTCACATTTCTTTAAACAATCTAAATTTCCAGGAAAAAAATGTTATGAGCTGGCAACACTGAACATGAATTGTTGCTTGGCAGCAAGAAGCAGGTTTCATAGTACTGTGTTTCCCCGAAAATAAGACCTACCTATAAAATAAGCCCTAGCAGGATTTCTAAGTATTTGCCCAATATAAGCCCTACCCCGAAAATAAGACCTAGTGATGGGCGTAGCTACGCAGTGTATCTGCACAACCCATGCATTTCATCATGCGAAGCAGTAAAGAAGATGAGCAGCCCTTCTCATCTGCCTCCTCGTGACAACTAGTATCCCAGAGGTGACCGGAAAGGTGCGCACAGCCCCATCAACAAGGTCGGCTCCCCCTGTCAGGTCCCGGCCATCCTGTGCGTGCTGCAAGCCGAGGCTTTGAGGGGAAAATAGCACATCCCCTGAAAATAAGCCCTAGAGTGTCTTCTTGAGGAAAAATAAATATAAGACCCTGTCTTATTTTCTGGGAAATAGGGTAGCTGATCCTTTGCATGAGGCATCCACTTCCTTGATCTCTGAGATCATCTCCATTCCCTATTTGTCTTATAAAGTGCTAACTTCACTCATTTATAATAAGTTCTCTGACTGGTAGCTGTTAGCATCTGAGTTGGAAATCCCACCTTTAATGGGATCCCGACTTCCTTTGACAAAACTTGCCTTTAAATCCCATGCTGCCATGTTAAAACTTCTAGCAAATAATGAGGAACTAAAGAAGCTGCAGAGATAAGAGAGAGATTTTATGTGTCAATCGTAATTGACACCCCCCCCAAAAGGAGTGACTTAGTATTTAATCATATCGATAGAGTTATTCCTTAAGTAGAAATGAGGTTAATCCAGATTATTTAATGAAAGACTATTTGTATTGATTAAAACAAAATCAACCTTGAAATTAGATCAGCATTTGGTAGTAAGAAAAAGGATCAGGTAGACGTAAGAAGTAGGGAGCCATTGGAGACGGTTATATGTAAACAATAAAAACAGTAAAATAAATTTTTCAAAGCACCTGTATCAAAATCTAGGCAGGATGGTCTCAAACAAATAGCATAGATTTAAAAACTGCCACATATACTATTTCTAAATAAAATCAAATAGATTTTTAGACCTATGAAATGATTGCATGCTATTTTTTCCATTTGAACCAGATTTCTTAGATTAAATTGCTATTTAAGTTGAATTTGATAAAGATAAAATCCATAAATGCATGCAGAATATATTCATAACAATATTGCACCTTGCGGAAAAAAGTAGATGAAGTAGATAATATGATATTTTTTATTGGACCAATAAATAAAAGGCAATTCTCAAGCCCCAAAGTCTCAAGTACATTTTCACTTTAAATGAACACACTCATGGAGCATTTTATTGCAACATTTTCTTATGGGAATATATAGGTAAATGGCTGCAGGAATGTGAAAGTGCATTGTAAATTGTAAAGCTCTATTTAAAAGTTCTTCATGTTTCTCACATAGAGCTGGACCTATAACAAGGACTTCTGTGTGCTCAGATTAACCTCTATCTTACAGAATTAAAATCAATTGCAAGAGAAAGGGTTAGTAAATATTCCATCACATAGAAAAATGATTAAACTTACAGTAGGACAAAATTGTTGATTTGGCAGCAATATTAATAAATATAATTATATGTCCATAAGAGATTTGCATAATTGTTATACAGTTATACTTTCAATTATATGATTGTAATACTAATAGATAACATTTATTGAGTGCTTACTATGTGTCAATAAGGAATTTGCATTTATCAACTAATTTAATCCTCACACCAACCTTAGGAGTTTGTAACTACTATTAATTGCATTTTAAACAAGAAGAAACAAAGGCAGGGTGGTTAATTTAATTCTTTGAGATCACAGAGTTAGAAAGTAGTAGAGTTGAGATTTGAACCTAAGTAATCTGGCTCCAGAGCTTGTGCTCAATTAGATGAAAAATTTCAGGGCAGGGGACTATGATTAATTCTTATTCTGCCTCACTCAAAGTTTGTCACTTTGGCAAACTCCTTAAATTATCTGTATAAGACTTTGTTCTTTGGAGATAATAAAAGCAAGTCCATAGATCTACAATAAATATCAAGTAAGTTAACATATAGAAAGTGCCTAACACTGTGTATGAAGCAAGTTGCTTAAGAATAGGGGGTCAAATATTTTTACTATTATAGTTTATTAACAATGTTCATGTGGTTATTAATAATCATAATTGTTTGGCACCTCGCATAGTGGTTGACAAATAAAAAGGTAATATATTTTTACAAATAAAGTAGGGAGAGGTTAAATGGCCTTCTTATCTGTAAGACCTGTCTTTACATATGAAGGTAAAATGAATGTCTATCGTAATGTTATAGAACCTAAATAAAATATTAGCAAACACATTTTTTTGGTAGTTGAGCAAAATAAGTTATTAGCCTTTGAGTAAACAGTTTGTTAAGGGTTAGTTCTTTACAGTGAGACATCACTTTTGTTTAAACTCACATTTTATTTAAATAATTATTGTATAGTCATCTTTGTGATCACAAAACATGTAATGCAATTAAAGTAATTGTCTCTAAATGCAAATTAATAGACATTAATTATGAAATAAAACTTGCCCAATTGTACATGATGGCACTGGCCTTACAAATTTGGCCCACGCCACAAAAGTGTCAGAGCAACAGAGTGTAGATCTCAGGGTGGGTACAGGGGTAAAATTTGATGACAGAGAGCCACAGAGAATAGGGCAAACTTCTCCATCTCCCTCTACAGGTACAGAAATTGCAAGAGGTGGAGAGAGAGAGAGGGAGTGAGGGAGAGAAGATAGAGAGGAAGAGAGCTTGCATGGGTGAGTGAGCGCTCTATAGCCTGAAGATATCCCAAATTTATCATGATAGAATGCACACAGAGATTTGCAGGATACACCAAGTGATCAAGGACAATGGGAACATGGAACATTTAAGTGAAAACCAGAGCACCAGTGAATGGGGAATGGGGATTTCAAAAGAAGTCAGCAAAAAACAGATGAAACAGATGTCTCAGACCAGGGGCTCTGATGATGCCAACCCTCTGATGCCATGCAGGATCCTCTGAGCAGTAGCTACTATGGTAGAGGAAGGGGTACAGCACGAATTGGATGAGTCTAAATCTAAATAAAGAGAGAACACTGACATGATTGAACTTAACAGAAAATAATTAAGTTAAATAAACTTTATCAAGTTTCATGTAATCTTAAAAGTATTATTCTTAACATACTAATTAGAAATCTGTTAGAAATTATACTTACCACAATGTCACTAGAAAATCTGAGTAAATCAATGTGAAACAATTAGACCTAAAAACAAGAATTTTGTACATGGCACATTATAAAAGTTATTATGTAACTTGTATAAGAGTAACTTAATTAAATATGTAATTTATATATGTAACATATAAAACTTATTATAAAAGTAAAAATAAATATGGTTTATATATAACAAGTGAAAACAGAAATCCATTAATATTAGTTAACAAAAAAATAGTATACCTATTGATAAAACTAATCAAGAATGCAGGACCCATATGAAGATGACTACTATACTGTTTAATGAGATATTGAAAATTAAATAAACAAAAGGGAAGTCTGTGCTTTTATATGGAAAGACCATGACATTAAATCTTTCTAATTTAATGCAATTCCATTCAAATTAGACATGATTTATGTCTATTGGAGAAAATCTTAAATTTTATTTGAAAAATAATCAAATAATAAAAACAAAGAAATTCTGAAGATGAAAAGTAATTAGTGGGGGAATCTCACTACAAAATATTATAATATATATTAAATGATAACAATAGTCATCATGGTGAAGAAATGGTTTCAGAAGAAAAAGAATTATGATAGAATAAAGAAAAGTTAAAAAAATTCACATATGTATGTGTATATACACATTCTATATAAATGTGATATACATATGATAAATGCCAATATTATTTCATATCAGTGGTATACAAGATATTTAATAAATAGTAGTGAGATAATGATTAACTATCTGAAAATAAGAATTTACTTTATTCCTTATATCACAGTAATTTTGAGTTGGTTATGAGAATTAAATGTCATAGTAGCACCCAGGAAAAAGATTATATTACATATTTTATATTTGATCATATTAAATCTATTCTTTTTCTGATTTACAAAGCAAAAATCCCAGCACAGACAAAGTGAAAGGCAAATGACAAAATAAAGAAATATTTTTTGTGTGTGTAATATATCTTGAGTGATATCTTTAATGTATAAAGATGTCCCACAACCAAATAATGACAAAATGAACACAATAATAGAAAAGTAGGGGAAAGTGTAGGAAATAAGTTCAACTTTTTATTAAGTAATATATTGGTTTTTGCTTTATTAAATTAAAATTTTTATGTGATAACATCTATTTTGGTTAAGTATAAAAGAAAGTTTATTGTAATACATTGGCAGGAGCAAGGTAAATTAATACATACTTTCTAGAAGATAATGTGGTAATATTTTTCATAAGGCCAAAAAGAACATCGTCATTGACCCAGTAATTCCATTATTTTTAAGGAACTAATCAGACAGTCATATAAATGATTTTCATTACAATGTTGTTTATACTAGTTAAACACTTAAAAAAAACCTATATGTCCAATAGTAGTGAAACAAATGGTAGTAAAATTCATACAATGGAATGTCACCAAAATTGACATTGATCTTTTGACATGGAAATGTATGTATATATGTCTGAGTGTGTGTCTGTGTGTGTTTGTGTGTGTGTAGTGTAGATATAATTTTTGTTAAGTTGTTTAATGTAATACGCCATACACATACACATATACATGCACATAGAGACACAGAGAAAATATATACAAATATATGTATATTTGCTTGCATATCATTTACATATGTCCACATATGAGACATGTTTAAATTTCACATAGACAAATAAATTCCTATATGTAGATATACATATATACACATATATGTATACATATATAGTACATCTGTAGATAGTCTTTGGTCATATATTCACTTATCTGTATACACTTATGTATGTATTCTCAAATGATATAAACCAGGTATCCTCAAACTACAGCCTGCTGGCCACATGTGGCCAGCTGAGGACATTTATCTGGCCTGCTGGGTGTTTTTGTCACCGCTGCCTGTCCTGCTTAGCAGCTGACTAGTCCCGGGCCCACAGTGCGCATGTGTGGAATGTGAGCTGCACTCTCCAATGGCCCTCCGAAGGTCTGAGGGACAGTGAACTGGCCTCCTGTTTAAAAGTTTGAGGACCCCTGACATAGTTGTTAACCACAATTATCTCTGTGTGATAGGAATAATAATGATTTTTTACATTTTCTTTATGCTTATTTATATCTTTAGATTTCTCTATAATATGTATATTGCTATGTAATTAAATAATGTGAATAGTTTGCTTATCATGAGTTAGTGACATCTTGGTTCTTTCACATGTGTGATCAGTGCAACTCTGATTAGATTTTGTGCTTGGGTGAAAATAAAAACTTCATTTCTCATTTTAATCAACCCCTGCATTAATCTCTGAGAGTAGTTGGGTCCATTGAACTGTTCTCTCAGTGATGATCTTGAGGAAGTTAACTGCTTTCCCACAAATGCATCACCCTAACGAACCACTCCTTGATACAGGGCTGTGACTCATTAGCCTTTTTTATACACTAAGATTTGAAAACCAGGAAAGGAAAGTTTAAGACTGACAGAAAGTCCGAGTAACGAAGTGCGCTAAGATTTTTTTTCCCCTAAATTACAATGGATAGCACTCTCTGGATTTATTGCAAATTCTTGGTGAATATTCTCCATTATCAACATACCATTTTTCTTTGACTGCAGTGCATGTCATCCTTGCCTAGTGGGAACCCTAATTTGCTTTAAATTGCCAAAGTGCTCATTATGGAATGCTTAGTAGCTAGAGTTTGTACATAATATTTGAAAATCAACCTTAATTTTTCTGCCTGAGATGAACACTTGGATTCCACAGTAAACATAATCAGAGATTTACAGAAACCTAGTGAACTCTGTTTATTATACTTGCCTGGAATAGCTACAGAAAAGGTCAGAGGTCCAACGTCTTCATGCAGAGACAGATCATGTTCTAGCTGGTTCTGAGGAGGAAAAAAACAGTAGGTGATGCTTTAATGAATGGCTTATCATGTGAAACACACTATGTGATAATAGCAGTGTTGGTAAGACAAGAAGGAAGTTTTTTTTTTTTTCTTTCCTTTTTTGTAAAGGTTTAGTTAGTTTTACATTGCTTTAATGCTTACCTTTCAATAGTAGCATACAAAACAGTTCACTGAGAAACTATTAAATTTTGTAATGTTTCCTAAGTGATTTTGATTTCCTAGCCTGAATTGGAAACTTATTTTATTTTATTTATTCAATTTTATTTTAGCAACAGCTAGAGTTTTATAAATGTAAGCACCCAGGTTGGAACCCTTTGATTTCTTGAATTTATGATTTTTCTTTCAGTCTTTTCTGTTTAAGTTGGCCTTAAGTGAGGAAAACAGAACAAAAGCTTCACAGAGGTGGGAATTGTATTATAAAATGTGATCTTATGTTACAAGATAACTTGCTGGAATGACAGCAGGGATGTGCATAGGCATCCTTTACATTTTGGAAGACGTTTTTTCAAAATGTGATGAACCAGTGAGAACATTTAGCTAACCAGACTCTCCA
The DNA here is from genome assembly GCF_040939455.1 of Microcebus murinus. Taxonomy (NCBI): domain Eukaryota; kingdom Metazoa; phylum Chordata; class Mammalia; order Primates; family Cheirogaleidae; genus Microcebus; species Microcebus murinus. Next base: position 27,669,635 of record NC_134111.1, read on the forward strand.
GACCTCACCAGACTCTCCTTCCTGAATTCAGCCAGCAAAACAAGAACGGCCTCAATGTCTAAAAAAGAAAGGGTTGCATACCAACCTGTCCCTCTCTAACTTTAATGTGAATATGAATAAGGCAGAAATTCTTATTAAGCAGTTCTGTGATTCTTCATTTCTAACAAGCTCCTGCGAGGGTGATGCTGCTGGTGAGTCGGCCATTCTTCGTGTAGCAAGGTTGTGTACAAGTGAACAAAAAATTAATAATTGAAAAGATGACTCCATACATCAATAGATAATAGAATGGAATGGAATGATGAAAAAGGGGTTACTAATAGAAGAAGAACTTAGTAAATAATAAAGGTGGATATTTTAATGAACGAGGAAAGAAGGATTTAGTCCATCATTGGTGTTGCGAAAATGGATTAGGTCTTTGATGCAAAAATAAACTGCCTTCCTTTCTCACGCCAATACCAGCATCATTGCCAGTTGTACTATAAAATTTTGTGTAAAGTTCAATACTATACAAAAGGTCAAATTATAAAACTATAAAATAAGTATAAGCTCAGAATGGGTGAATGATTATATTAATAAATATAAAGCAGGCAGAACTGCAAAGGGAAACAATTGATGCATTTGACAAAACACATGCAAATCTTTTTATGTTAAAAGAATTAAGAGGTACATAATAAGCTATGAAATATTTGCAAAGTATAATATCTGTAGTAAAAATGATGAGTAAAAATTTCTCTCTTCTGACCCAGTAATTCTACTTATTTTAGGAAAATATTCAGAGATGCGCATAAAGATGTTTTCATAAAGATTTTAATCACAGCGTAAATGATAGTACCAAAGAACAAAAAATATCCAAATTAAACCATTGGGAATGAGCTAAAATATCTAGACTCTGAAATACTAGGAAAATAAATTGAGTGATAGTTTAAAGGCATACTTAATATTATAAGGAATATTCATGATTATTTTTAAATGTGAAGTAAATTATCACATTCTATTAAATGTATATATACATGTATGTTTATGATGCTTATAACATACTCATGCAAAGGTATGTATATAGATAGAGATGATGAAGGATGGACAGATAGATAGATGATACTAGGTAGAGAGATATACATAACCACACAGAGGAAGAAAACATTAGAAAAAGACAGATTTTAATGAATACTTTCTCTGGTCAGTGGGATTACAGGTGATGTTATTTTAATCTTTATATCCTTCTTCATACCCAAATTTTCTATAACAAAAACTGATAACTTTTATAATCATATAAAGGACTATGGTAATTCTTTTTTTTTTTCAGTGAATAAGAACTATAAGCCTAGGAAAAAAATGTGTTTTGCAAGACACAATGACTTTAGTCTTGACAAAACTCAGATCAAAGAAGGCCCAAATCATCCTTTGTCTTGGTAGCTTCCCCTCTTAATCTTAAATAATGCAAAAGTGACTCCAAGGGGTAAGAATCCAAACTTCCCTTAATTTTTTATTTGTCAATCATAAGCCGTTATCAAATATCTACGATATGTCTAGCACTCTGTTAATACATCTGTTGGTAAGACTATTCTAATGAGTTAACATGACAAAATATACATATTTAGATAACAAAAGTTTTTCTCTCTTACAGTTAAGGGTGTATTTCCACTTGAGATTTTTCTGCTTTGCCTATCTAAAAATACAGTTGTGTCAGGGAAAAAAATACCTTTGATTTAGTGAGTTCACAGCTGTGATGGCCATTGTGCATATGTTATATATAATCTTAAATTCATAAATCTTTTGCAAAATAGTTATTATCACCCCCCCCCAATTTGTGGATTCAGTAGTGAGACTTGTTCAAGATCCTAGAGGGAAGAACCTAGTCTGTCTAGAGCTACAGTCAATATTCTTTCCTTTATGCTATACTGCCTATTTGCAGAGTTTTCACTTAAGTGAGCAGTAACAAGACAAAAATGATAAAGCATCTTATACTATTGAATGTTATGGATTTGCAACCAGGTGCCAGGTCTGTACAGCTTCTGGGGATAGTCTGTCCTGATTTCTTAGACTAAGTCCTCTGTCTGTCCCACGATCAGGGAGCCGGCATTAAATGTGTTATTTCAAGTCTGTTTTATGACTATGGATGTCCCTTAGGGAAACTACCTAATGTGTTCTGTGAGCATCAGTCATTTATTAAACTTCTCATACACTTTAAAGAACTAGCAATAAACAGGAGCAAATTGTAAGTGAGGAGGCAAATCCTTACAGTGTCCTAATTATTTAAAAAGGGGTTAAAGAGGTCATGGAAATTTTTTTGTGTGATGGGCCTGTACTTCTGTTCCAGGTTATAAGGGAACAGGTGTGTAGAAGTAGCTCAAATAACCTGAACATATTTTTCTTCCTGCCTCCAAATGTTTTTCACTGAATGATAGGAAACTGCATTTTTAAAACACCACTTAATAAATGACCCAGCATTTATTTATTCATTGCAAGAGTTGAAACGGGTCCAACACAATCCCTTCTGAGACAGGGGCCTTGTAACTTTGATCACTTTTTCCAGCACATGCCGAGGACAACTAGGTGTCCTTTGCTCTAGTCCTGGGACCAGGGACGCTGTGGCAGGTCTTGGTTTTGTACACCTGCTTCAGCAAGAATATATTCTATTGGTTTAAGGTGCTGTAAGAGCATCCTAAGTGTTTATTTCTAGTATCAAAATCTAAACACTCTCTAAATTTGCAAATCTTGCTGTTGTTTTCACTGATGGATCACTAACTTGTCTGAATTCATTAAACCCTTCTACCTTAGTTCCATACACTAAGATCAAGAGAACATTTGACACTCTGATTTGGGTGTCTTGCACATGGAAAAAAAACTGTCCTTTCTGAAAAGGATTTATTTTTGCAGTATTTCAAAAAAAATTAAAGTAGATATATTTTATCTTTTTATTAATATTAATGTTATTGTATATTAATATATAATACATGTATATTATGTATAATAATATAATAGACTATTATATAATATACAGCATGTACTATACATTATTGATTTTAATGATATTTAATCAATTTATTCATATTAAAGTAATTTATATCATGACTATAGTAGGAGAACAGCAGGTATGCACCCAGTATATCTTGGTGGAGAATGTGAGTGAGTTCTGGAGCTAGAAACATAATTTTTAAATCCTAATCCACCATTTATTTGCCAAAGTGACTGAGGCAAGTTATTTTCCATCTCTATTGCTTTGTTTACTTACTTATAAATAGATATAATAAGAGTACCTATCTCAAAGCTTTGTTAGAAAGATTAAATTTTAAAAATGGTGCCATGTTTGTCATACAATAACCTTTCAAGGAATGTTAGATGCTATTAATATTATCTGAATTCCCATGCATAACATTACATTTCTGGAGATATACACACATCCCCATAAAAAGGCAATGGCTTCTACTTAGAGGAACTTAAATTCTATTAAAGGATATGAAAATATAACAAATCATTTCAATGCAACATGGTTAGTGCTGGGCTAGGTAGAGGGCCTGGATCTAAAGGAGCAGAGAATTCACATATGGTCAGGGCAGGATCCCCAGAAGGGATGACATCCCATCTGAGACTTGAAGGAAAAATAGGCATTAATGAAGTAAGTGAGGGAGGGACTTTGGAACATAAAAAGGCATATGAATGAAAGGCAGGACTTGGGGATTGATGCAAGAAGTGACAGAGTCTGTTTTGGGATTGGCCTGTCACATGGTGATGACAGTGCCATTGGCAGATGTAGGGTTGCTGAAGGAGATGTCTCACAGGGAAGGTGAATCTACCTACCATTTTGGAAATATTAACTTAGTTCTGCTTGTGACACAGCCAAGTAAACATTTCTAGTGGGAATCTAGATTCAGAATATCAGGGTCAGTACCGGAATAGTAAATTTGAAAATGTTCAGAATTTAGGTGACTTTTGAAACCATAAGAGCAGATATATTTTTCCAGCTAAAATAAATGGATGAGGGATAAAATGTTGGGCAAAATCCAGCTTTATATATCAAATAAAGCAGAGTTTCTCAGCCTCACTACTCCTGATATCAATGCTAAATAATTTTTGGTATTGTTGTGGGAAGCCATCTGGAGGCACACAGGGCATTCGGCAGGCTCACTGGCCTCTGCTCACTAGAATCCCACAGCACTCCCTGCCTTCTCTGGTGGTGACAACATGCCTCCACACATTGCCAAAATCACCTCTTCCTTAGACCCTCTGAAATAGAAGAAGAGCAACTATGAAATAGACTAAGAAAGGATTTTCAGTATGCTAAGAAGAAAACCAGTGTTTTAAGTGTTCATGAAAACTAAAGGGGCCAATACATTCAAAATGGAATACTCACTGGTTTTTACACGCAGGTAGGTTTAATCCCTGACACTGAAAAATTTTAATTAGATGTGATAACATGAATGTCTATGATTGAATTTGCCAGAATGAATTCAGATGAGTATCAAAGCCAGTCTATAATAGGTCAATGGAATCCTTGAATTAAAAGAGGGAAGTAGAGAGAGCAAGAGTAGAATAATTGTGAAGTTTAGCTGAGATGGGAAAATAGAAAAGTAAGACACCTGTTACTGAGGACACAGGACAGGGTGAAATTCATTTCAGTAAAAGAGAGGATGGGGAAATTGAGGACAAAGAGGAAAGAGAAGAAAACTGATGGAGCAAAGTATGGAAAGACATAAAATCAAGAGATTAGCTGGAGAGGTTGACCTTGAGCACTGGATTCTTTAAGCCTAGGGGAAAAAATGTTTTAAATATTTATTTATCTTTTTCCTCATAACAAATTATACCGAAATTTAGTTTGAAATAGCAATCTTCACCATTTCTCAGCTTCAGTGCATTGGGAATTCACATGCGTGTTAGCAGAGTCCTGTGCTTCCCTTTTCTCATGGGCTACAGTCAAGGTATGGCCAAGGCTGTCACCATCAAAGATCCACTGGGAAAGGATGCACTTTCAGGCTTGCTCCCCTGGTGGTTGGCAGAGTTTAGTTCCTTGTTAACTCTTGGGCCCAGGACCTTAATTCTTGTTGGTTACTGGAGGCTGTCCTCAGTTCTTTGCCTTGTGGGCCTCTTTAGGTAGCTGCCATAATGGCAATTTGCTTTATCAGAGTAAGCAAGCCTAGGAGAGAGAGGGAGGGAGAGAGAGAGAGTGCGAGAGACAGACAGACAGACACAGAAAGAAAGAGCAAGTACAAGGCAGAATTCTGCTTTTTTATAACTTAATATCAGAAGTGATATCCTAGCACTTCTGCCATATTTTATTCCTTAGAATCATTATCCAGGTATAGGAAGAGGAAAGTGGAGATTTTAGGACCCATCCATGTCTGGGATTTGTTCAGTGGGCACTGTAGAAGAATAAGTAGCCAGAACATTGAGAGACAGTAAGAGGGTATTTGCAGTTTGGTCATGGAATCTAGGTAGGAAATGAGTAGAGGAGAGGAATGATGGATTAATGAAATCTCAGAAACCAGAGACTGAGTGTTCTATCTGATAGAAGAGCAATTGGAGAAATGGGAGTGACAGTGAACACAATGGATGAACGTTCATAGCCAAAGAGAAGAAAGCAGAAGTTTCAGACATTTGATGTGGAGCAGAACTAGGTGACAGCAAGGCCCCTCTGCCATCACAGTGGAATCTGCAGGCAACTGGTATGGAACGACAACATGGGTGGAGGGCCAGGAAATGTGAGTGTATTGAATGAATCAGATTGATGAAAATATAAAGACTTAGAGTACAGGACATCTTAGGGCACTTGTTAAATATAGATTCCTTTACTAAATGAGAATCAGTATGATAAAGTGGAAAGTGTCGAACACCAATTGATGTATTCTAAAGAAAGATGTTGATGAATGGGATTGATATTTTTACTAACAACTGGGAGTTAATGTGGGAATTAGCACACATTGCTGGGGCCTATTCTGGTTCTATGTCTTATAAGCATGATTTTGGAAAGTCACGTAATCTAATACTCATTTTGCTTATCTATATAATGGGAATTGTACTTACCTCATAGAATGGTGGCAATCAAATGAGATCATGCCTGTAAATCACCTAGAACATGGTAGATATTCATGGTGGGATCATTCTTCTTATTTGTTTATTGGAAAAAATAGTACTATTCTGAGTTAGGGTCAAAAATCCCAAGCATGTCATGAACAAAACAATTTGGGAAATCTATTTTAATTTACAATAGTATATTACCAATCATAATAAATTCTTCCATGGTATTACCAATTCTTTCTGTTGGAAATAGATATAAGTCCTTCTTATCTCAAGGCTTCTCCTAAAGGCCTACATACAGACTGTCACTTTGCACATTCAGGTTGAAGTACCCTAAAACTTGAACCAGCTGGCTTTGGATCCAGTTAACAAGCTGAGGAAGACTGATGAACAATCCAATACTTCATGTTGATAATCTGAAATAGTATACACCCTCACCTTTAAGTATCAAACCCATCTCAAATACAATTAATGCCTTTGGTCAGCTTTCCTTTTGAAAAATAAGGAATTGTATGCTGCCCTGATGTTTTTAGGTTTTAATATTTTCCTCTGCACAATTATGAATATACCTATGAATTATGTATGAAAGATTAACCCTTCCAAATATAGGTTTATTTGGAGGAGAAGAATAGAAAGCAATAAGACAAAACTAATAGAATTATTTATAATTTTTAAACTAACATTTATACTGCTAATTAATAAAGTTATTGAAAGAGTAAACATCAGAATATATAGCTAGGTATCTATGAGGAAATATCCAAAAGGAAAAACAAACAAACAGACAAACACATCATACAGAATGGTTGAGATCTGAATTGATGCATTTTTCATCAGCAATACTTTAGAGTTGATAAACTTGCCACATCTTTTTTATTTGGATAAACAAGCACATACAAAAAGAAGATTCCTTTAATAACAATATGTCCCTGTATATTTTCCAAGTATGTTCATCTTAGCTCATTTTCATAAAATAATGGGAATGCATTAGTTAAGGTAAAGACTTAGCTGGTGTAAGAAAGAGACTCAAAATTACAATGACTTTATAGATGGAAGATTGTTTTCTTATGAAATAGCATTTGAATGAAGAGTTCAGTTTGGTGGCATAGCTCTGCTCTACACTGCTGTTCTAAGTCCAAGGTTTATTACATATTACTATTCACCCACTCTTAATTATTTCCCTCATCTTCCTGGATCAATAAGGCACAAGCATGTTAGTGTTCATGGGAAGGGTGAAAAGAGTATAGAGGATACACAGCCATTGTTTCTAGGCCCACAACTGGAAGTGCTCACGTTCTGTTAGTGAAGACTTAATCTCATGTGTACGCATGCATAGCTGCAAGGGAGTCTGGCTACTGTAATCTCTAGCTGGGCAACTCTGGGCCATATTTCAATTACTATAAAGAAATAAAAAGGGGGCCGGGCGCGGTGGCTCACGCCTGTAATCCTAGCTCTCTGGGAGGCCGAGGCGGGTGGATTGCTCGAGGTCAGGAGTTCGAAGCCAGCCTGAGCAAGAGCGAGACCCCGTCTCTACTATAAATAGAAAGAAATTAATTGGCCAACTAATATATACAAAAAATTAGCTGGGCATGGTGGTGAATGCCTGTAGTCCCAGCTACTTGGGAGGCTGAGGCAGGAGGATTGCTTGAGCCAGGAGTTTGAGGTTGCTGTGAGCTCGGCTGACACCATGGCACTCACTCTAGCCTGGGCAACAAAGTGAGACTCTGTCTCAAAAAAAATTTAAAAAAATAAAAATAAATAAATAAATAAGAAATAAAAAGGGACTTTGCTGACAAGTAGCTCTCTGAGTCAAAAGGAACACATTAAACAAAATCAGTATTATACAAATAGCAATTTCAAATAAATACAGCAATTTTTCCTCCACAAGGTACACAGATAAAGGGCTATTTTTTAAGGCTATTCTATGCTGCATAATGAAAAGTATGGTTATCAAAGACGTAAAGGGAATAAATCTTTTATTTTCCTTTTTGGAAAAAATTACTTATTTTACTAGAGCCAAATATTCTTCTATAGTATTTCCTAAGAAGAGATACTAAAGGTAGAAGAAACACAGAAAAGCTCATTTATGAACATATAGAACTCCATCACAATTACTGTGAGGCATTTGTTTTATCCATGCTTAACATGCAACTGATGTCAGTTCAATCAATACCAGAGATAACTGAACAACCAAGTGTTGTTGCTAAACTCTTCTCCATACTTTTAAACAAAGATATTTCATTGTAAAAATTAATTAATTAATGTTTATAAAATGTAAATCAATGCGTACTCATCACATAAATGACATTTATACTTTTAGGATGGGTATAAGATTTATGGGAGGGAGAAGCTCAGCTATGAAAGGATCCTTTTCTCCCAATGTTCCACGTAGATAATATGATCAATGTTTTATACCAAACTTGAGGGTGTTAAACTGAGTAGAGGGGAAGTTAAGTGAAAAAAGGACCATTGGCCCAGAGAAACTTGGATTCCAGTCATCAATTTCTAGCTGTGTGACTTTCGAGTAAGTTACAGGTAATTTTATCCACAATAGGAAGAACCTGTGATTCTCAGTTCCACAAACTAAAGTGGGGATAATAGTCACACGTTGGTGGTTCTGAAGGAGTTAGATGGCATGATTTATATAAAGTATGTAGTAGGTACTCAACTGTTTTCTTGTCTTCCCCACCAAGGCATAATTGTTTTAGTTATCCATTGATGTATTCTAAATTACTCAAGAACTTAGGTGTGTAAAACAACTATTTTTACTATGCTCATGATCCATGGGGCAGGAATTCAGAGAGTCACAAAGAAAACAGCTGTGTCTGCTCCATGATATCCAAGGACTCAGGTCAGGTGATTTGAACAGTTGGAGATAGTTGTGACAATTTGGGACCATATATATGAGACTTCAGTTTTGGCTATTTGCTCAGCTCTTCAATGTTTCTCCATGTGGCATTGGCTGAGGCTGAAATTTCCAAGATACTTTTTCATTCCCAAGTCTCGTGCCTGGGCTTGGATGGCCAGAGAAGCTCTGGGTGGGCCTCACCTTGCTCTTTTTCTCCACGGGGCTAGATTAAGCTTCTACACAGCATGGTTATTTCAGGGCATTCAGACTTTTTATATGACACCTGGCTTACAGAATGGACACTCCAAAAACCCAAGGTGAAAATTAAGTACTTGTCTCAGTATTCTTGAAGCATTGCTTCTGCCCAGCTAAGTTTCAGTGGGAGGGACACCACCTGGAGGGAGGAGTGGCATACACACAGAAGAGGGGGCAGAACTGTGTGGGCTCATCTTTACAACACAGCTACTGCATCAGTAAAGCTACACATGGTATTCCTTTTTTGTATTTTTGTCGTTTGTTTGTTTTTTCTGTTGTTTTCAGGGAATATTAGATGAACCTCTGATCCCAGACTTTTGAATATCATGTTTAAAGAGAATTGGCAAAACAAAAACCGGGAGATGTGAGTAGAGGAAAAACAACTGGTCCTTTACAAGCAAAAAGAAAACTTTTAGAATATTAATAATGATATATAACTATAGATATAAATACAGATATATATGGATATATATATAGTGTTACTTTATCAGCCTGAAGAATGTTGAAGGACTCATTTCTTTTTAATATTTAAATAAATTTTGCATTAAGTGGAATGGCACCCATTATATTTTAGTGCCTTTTCTCTTTTAAATAGTTCATGAACCATTCCCTCCAAGAACATATTTAGTCTAAAGAAATCTGTCCTCCTTTCAAATATGAAGGAGAAAGACAACAGGAGAAGCTGATCTGCCCACCCATGGGCCTAGTTTTCTGCTACATCTATTTCAATTATGATATTTATATTCCTTATTGAAAATTGGTCCAACATAATTTGGAGTGCCCTTGTCCACTCCTGTAATGACACTTTTTCAGATTCAGGGAGGTTGATTGCACAACTTCATAATTTATGCAATTTGGATCAACCAAGAAATATCCAGATTTGGAGTTCCAAGCTTATAGAAGTTAATAGCTCTTAGATGACTTCTTCTACCCAGTCATCATTTCCATAGGTGACTTCTGGCTTCAGCCATGTGCTATTGTAGATGGCACTCCCTGTTATATATTCCATAGAAACTTATGGCCCAAATCTACAGGTGGATTCTGATTGGCCCACAGAGGGAACAACATTTACAAATCAAAAGAGTTCACATAAAAATCCAGATTTCTGGTTTGTCTTTAAAAACTGGGTCAGACATCCGTTGATCTACATTCCTACAAGGTGACGAAGGAGCAGCTGTTTTCTCCCTGGAGTTTTGCCACACTCCCTCCCTCTGCTTGTTTTTGTTATCCAGACACTTGTGATTGCTGCTGATCTGGTCCTTGGTGTTGAGTGTGGGTCTGTAAGTCACACTGTTCTTTCCCTTATGGCAGTGATTCTAAAAGTGTGGCTGGGGGGAGTCTGGGAACTCTGAGGTCTTTTCACAGGGGTCTGTGAAGTCAAATTAATTTTAATAATAATATTAAAAGACATTACTTGAACTTTTTCACTTTCATTTTCTCACAAAAATGTAGCTGAAGTTTCTACCATGCACTTGGAAGATCTGCCTAAGTCAGTAACTAATACATTCCAAATGATTGATGCATGATGTTATAAAATCATGCATGGGTAAAAAGATTAATTCAGGGACCAAATAGCCTAATTCACACCTGTGTGTGGTGGGCTAAAATTTGGTACTAATGGGAATAAGTACAAAATCTCATCAAAACTGTTTTAAATTTCACATTGCAACTAATATTTAAGAAACTACCACTTGTCAAGTTTTGGTATCTTAAAAAATATGTTTAAAACTTTTAAACTATTTCTCCATTTTTCAACTGCCTGTGTGAGGTTGAGTTTTCTTCATAGACTTCAACCAAGGTAACATATCTCAACAGATCGAATGCAGAAGGGGATACGAGAATTCAGCTGTCTTTTACAGTCAGATATTCAATATATTTATAAATTGTAAAAAATACCAATTTTTTATTTGATAAATATCGTTTTCAATAAAATATGCAATTTATTTAATGGGTATGACTTTATTACTATCATTTAAAATTAATTAGTAATTAAACTAATTTAGAATGTGTCCTTTTTTGTTACTAATATGATAAATGTTGATATGATTCAGATACTCAACAGCTCTTGAGGGGACCTTAGCAATCTTAAGAGTGTAAATGGATCCTAAGGCCAAATGTTTGAGAACCACTGCCAGGACTCGTTCGGAATGCAGTCAGTACAATTGCACGTAACAGGAGGATGGGCCAGAGCCCCACAGAACGTTTTCTCTTAGGAATCCTTGCATCTATGCAAATGTGGCCACTTTTGAGGGACCAGCTCTGTGAGAAGTATTAGGATCCAGTCACACATTCTTTTATAACACATCTTTCCCACCTGGGAGTGCCTGTGCTTCAATTTACATAAGCAAGATGTCATGAGTGGTCTTTAGAGACAAAATTATTCTGCCCTAAATAGAGAAAACTTAAATGGCAGCTTCCTTCCATGAAATTCCACCCTCTGGGTTCTCTGCTGCTCTTCACACTTGATAATGGCACCATAAGTTATTAAGCTAAACTTAACCAAAATCAAAACAACTGACTTCAAGTCAGCCAAGAAAATGTCTATTATGACTGACAATGTTAATGTCTAACTATGCGGGCTAATACTAATGTCTCATATACATATTGATAAATTGCTGGCTTTTCACTAAAGTAAACCCTTTATACTATGCAAATTATAGGTATATTTGCATTTCCATTTGCGCAAATATATCTATCATTCAATACATATGAATATCACTCATAATTTACAGAATTACTCACTTAGGAAAAATAAAGATTTTTGTGTATTTGGCTACATATTTTTGATCATTTGATTGTATAAATAATATATATTTAATTTTTTACATTTTTATATTAATATATTTTATAATAATAATTTTGAATATAACAAACTTTTTTTATTGCTATGACTTCAGACATGGCATTAAGAAATACCTGGCAAACAGAAAACTTCCTATTATATTCACATATCACAATTATATATCCAGAGTTCTGTTTGAATGAGAATCTTAAAACTTGTTTTTGCAAAGCAAAAATTAGGTAAAGAAAATAGAAACTGCTGTTAACAGTTATACTTTGCCCTAAACACTAGCTAATTTTTGTGTCATATCTATGACTTAGGGTTCATTGCAAGTGTAGGTGCCTGTTAAGCTCACTGTGTTCAGGATCTATTTCTAGTTTGTTTATTACTTTACATATCTGTTCATTTAGATAATTATCTGACACCTGCTCATGGCAGATTGTTTTGACAGATTATATTGGCTGAGATCACTTTGTCACCTGCCATCTGTCCAGTAAAGGTGAGTTCAACAAGCTGGTAGTTTTTGAGCCATCATGAAAGACCATTTTTTATGAGTTACAATGTTTACTTGTTCTTGAGAAAGTGTGTTGAGCAGGAAAAAAAAGTTATTGATAAATATTATGAGATACAGTATCTTTAGTCTTTATCAGGTATATTACTTTATCTGAAATGCTGGCTACAACATTATTTTGATTTAATCAGAAGGAACATGATATATTAAAAGAGAATATGTTGTTTTAAATTAGGTATTTAATTTGGTTGGCATCTTGCACAGCTTTAAATAGCATTATTTCCTTTTCCTTTTTTGTTAGATTTTTTGACACTTTAGTAAACTCAAAATGCCTCAAATTAAAATGAATCTTTTTAAAGCACATATACAATATTCTTTGTATCATTATGAAATTAGAGCAACTCTATTACTATAGATTTTTTGAATCCATACAAAGTAAACATTCAATGAAGGGAAGGAGAGTAAGTTACTCAGTGTCTGACTATATCATAAATAAAACTCTTTCTTAGCAGCAGTGATAATTATTTGAGATTACTTTTGAAATAAAATAAGAATTTAAAGAAACCTTGACAGCCAATTATGAAACTCATGTAAAAGTAGAAAAACAAAAGATCAATAGTTTCTGTTTCTTGAAGTAGGCCAATATTCTTGTAATTTTCAATCAAAGGAGTAATTCTAGTGGAAGAAATAATAAGAAATTTACTTGCATTTATTTCTTTTATTTTTGTAATTATTTAACCAGTATCACCTGGCCTCTTACCAAGTGTCAAGCATTGAGGATAAGGTATTCAGCAAAATAGATCTAGTCTGATCCCTTCTGCCAATAAAAGTCTAGCTTTCAGTGTTATCCAAATGTAGTCAGGCTATGTGCTCTAATCTATCTCTCTGACTATTGCTATTTGAATAAGCACATTTTTTGGGGTAACTATATGAATTGACTAAAACCAACTTTGAAACCTGTGTTGAAAGCAAAGTTAGAACATCACGAGACATTTAAAACTGTATCCAGTGGCTTGTGAAGTGACCTGTGATTTGGATACATATTTATTGGAGGGGAGAGGGCTAGGGTTTTTGCTACCCTTGTAAATTCTCCCTAGTTATCTGGCATGATAGGAATTTTTCACAGACTGCTCTGAGAAAGTTGTCCAACACTGGCTTAGAGTATTCGATGGGACTGTAGGGAGTTCAGAAAAAGGAACAGGGCAAGTCCTTAAAAACCTTCTGGTATAATAGGAAGACAGCAGCAACATAAATATATGGATATAAACACAAGTGACTCCAAGAAATAAATATACACAATCAAATGCTGGACTGAAGGCTCTCTCAAGGGCCTCTTTGTGCTATATGATCTCATGATTTGTTGAACCATAGCTTTCTAGAGGAGCATACAAAAATCTTAGAGTTCCAAGAAGCTTGAGGTTTGAATAACTGGGAATTCTCAGAGCCTCCGTGGAAAGGCTTCATCAAAGAATTGAGCCTTAGGTCATACGTATCAGACACACAGCATCACACTCATCAGAAGCACAGCCAAATTGCCACCAAGTCGACATGCTGCCAAAGTGTTTAGCAGAAGAATGAAAAATACAACCAACTGGGCCATTGTCTACATGGCATGGAAGAATTGCTCAACTAATTTTTTTGATTGATGTGACCAGTTGTTTTGGTACCAGGTCAAGACCGCACCATCCACAGGTGCCCTGTGTGAGTCACTACAGATTACAAAGATGCTCAGATTCCAATCTGGCTACCTTTTGAAAACTAGGATTAGAGACATTTTACAATAAATCCGTTGACTTATTTCTGAACTAACCAATTACAAGAATTCTGCTTCTTTAATTTAATAAATGATTTCTCTTTAAAACTTAAGCCACAGCATCGTCGGTTATTTTACGACTATATGAATTAGTCTATGTTTTTGGAAGAAACAATCACATAAAATTTGTACCATACAATAAAAATTAATTCTTTTAGGCCAAACTTTTATTATTTCTAATAACCTGCTATGGAATAAGTTGGATGATGGCAAATTCTCCTTGAAAAGTAGCACTTGGGACCAGTGACAGGGAAACTGAGTGTGGGAAGAGCTGTGCCATATGACACAAAGGGCATAAAAACAGCACACACCAGAAGTACTGTGACTTTACATTGTATGGCACACATTTGAAGTAAGATCAGAAAACAAAGGTAATCCAAATCTTCAGGTCTAACAAGTACAAATGAAAAGAAATAACTAGATACAAAAATGAGACTCATGCCTGTTAGGCAAATCACGCAAGTTAGAATAGGGGAAGACAAATCCAAGAACAGAGGAAGATTTGCAGAGGAAAGCAGCCTCAGTTGGTCACTTCTGCCACCTCCCTTGTCCTCAGGTGAGGATAGAATTGCAGATTTAGTAAGAGAGTAGTAGATTTTGTGTGTACTATATATAGCCTTTATTGGGAGGGGATACCTTCTTCTGATCTCCAATAGTCGGCCCATACAAAAAGGTATCTGCAATAAGGAAAACACTATGATATGCATTATACATACAATATGTATTATATAATATGTGTTATACATACAATGACAAAAGCTGTAACATACTGGACCATGGAAACGAGATCTGGAAATCTGACTTAATGTCAGATTTTTCCATTGAGGAACCCAAGTCGATCGTTCTATGCATTTCTCTTATTGTTTATTTGGGAACACTGAGAGAAAGAGACACCAAGGGACCTCTCCGTGTTCACACAATGAAGGCAGAGTAAGGAAGAATAACAGGGTTCTGGAGCCTTGGCCAAGGGCTCTTCCCATTAATTACATGCAAACAGGCTCAAAATGAAAGTGGAATTTTAACTCTTGATCTTGACATATCAGAATAATAGATACTTTTAGCTAAGTTCTTTATGTGAGGCACCATTTCCTTTTGTCAGCTTTTGCTATTAATTTTTAAGCACTGATGGAATTTCTGGGTTTCTTGTACAGGTTAACTTCGCAAGTTTTTATTAAACAGGATTTAAAAATAGGGGTGAAATAGCTCTTTTTAAATGAATCACAGAGTTTATTTAGACAATAAATGGGGTTGCTAGCACACTACCAATAGGTTTTTAGTGGTGAATTTTCTAATTCTCCCTTATTTCAATTAATACCTGAAAGGCTTTCTCTTACCTACTTTTTTTTGTTTCATTCATATTTCTGTTCTTCCAATGCCCTACCCCTCTTCTCCATATAAATATATTCAAAAGGCAGGCTGACTAAATTCCAATGATAGTATAGTGATCAATTTACAAAGAGAGGATGTATAGCCAACAAGATTTCTTCATTCACTTCTGAAAATGTCAAAGGTATAGTGTATTTTTCCAGTTCAAAGGCAAGAACCTGATAAATAAAAGGATGTCTCCTCCCTATATGTAACTCTTCTGTAAATGGAAGTGATACTCAACCAGTCTAAAGCCTATAGATGAAAGAGAATTCTGTGAGGTTCAGTAATTTAAGAAAATCTAAAGAGATCATGTAAGGTAGGTAGTTCCATAGTTGAGTAGTGGAAATAGAATTTTGTACTACTGCCAGATATTTTCTTGCTGTTTGGTTCCTGAGGATAAAAGTATAAGTGACCTTAGAGATCTTAATGCTAATTATTTGGAACATTCTAATATAATTACCAGAGTTGGGCTTTCTATTAGTGCATACTCCATGGAAAATTCCATCTTCTTTCCTACTTGGGACTCCTCTTTTCTCCCTTTTAGTTACTGCTCTGCCAATTGTTACTGCTTCAGGTGCTATATATAGAGTCTATTTTCAATGTTTTCATTCTTTACATGATTTGAGGAATTTACTGTAAGCATTTTAAATTGTGTTTGCTTGTTTCTTGCTTCTAATATTTCCTTGCAAAGTGGCATATTCTCTGAATTGGAAAATGCAACCATGGATTTTAAAATAATATATGAACATCTTGTGACTTTAAAAACTAATAATATGTATTATGGTAACTTTTGTTTAGTAGGAAATACATAATTAGTACAAAGTCATGTACATGGTAAATATCAAGTATATATCATGCCAGTGATATTTAAGAGTTTGTGTTGGACTATAAATATCTAGTATTAAAAATGAGTTGAATTTGTTTATATTTCAATTTCCAAAAGTCTGATTGCAAGTATTTTATGTTCCCATCATGATCATTACTTTTATTCAATTCATTCAGAAATATTTAGGATGCCTTATGGGCACAAGGTGCTATACTGCGTGCTGTGAAGATATGCCATGGACATTTACTTAGCGTCTATACAAGACCAAAATAAAACAGTCAGGGTAAGTGCTGCTGCATGTTGAGGGTAGGTATTTATCTTTCAATAGAATAAGACTTGTGTACTCACTCATTTCTCCTTAGGAGAGGAGGGCTGATTTATCTAAATAGTAAATTGCAAATTGGAAAGAAGTACAGCATGCTTTAGATCCAACAGTGTTTTTATTCACTTTGGGGTTTAGAAATTTCACAGGGGAAAGACATTCAGTGTGAGAAGGTGTGTATGGGGGAGGGGAGAAAGAAGAGAAAGTTTGTGAAGGATGATAGTGTGAATTTAATGCAGAGATAAATTAATAATCCCATCAGAAATGTTCTCTAAAATCAGCTCTAATGAGTAATATAGATGATAATTTCATCTCTATTTGACTGAACCTCAAAAGGTATAAAAATAATATAAGACAAGAGGGAAAGCTATTAATGTGGTTAAAGAAGCTTAAGTAAAGGATTATAGTGATAGTAAAATACAGTGTACTTCCGACAAAGCCACTCAGAAAAAAACTTCCATGGAGGGAGTAGCATATGGGTTGAACTTGGAAGAGTCAATAGAATTTAGACCTATGAAGATTAGAGAATGATAAGGGTGAGAGAACAGAAGTGAGGAAATAGGAAAACTATGTAGGAGATACGAGAAAAACAAGCAAAGAAATTTGAAAAGTGCACTGAGTTTGTAAAATTCTCTATATAAACTTCAGCAGCCTTGGTCTCTCAGGAAATGGCAACTCCATCCTTCCAGTTGCTTAGGTCAAAGAAAGGAGTCATCCTTCACTTCTTTATTTCTCATATAACCCACATCCAACCTGTCAGCAAATCTGTTCACACTAACTTCAAAATATACCCAGCATCCAACTTTTTCTTAGTGTCTCTGTTGGCCTACAACCCCAAAGGCTTCTCTTTTCACTCAGAGAAAATGCCAAAGGCCTTTTAATGATCTATAAGGCTCTTCATAATCTGGATCCTGTTATTGCTTCACTTCATCTTTGATAAATTTCCACCACTCTTTGAATTCTAGCCATACTGTCTTCCTTATTTATATTAACCAGGATGTGGCCTCAAGGGCCTTTATATTGTGGCTCTCTCTGCTTAGACCAGTCTTCCTCCAGATATCTATATGAATTGTTCTCTTATTTAGTTTAGGTCCCTGCTCAAATATAATCTTATCAGGAAAGTGTCTGATGATTCCATTTAAATCAAAAGCTTTGGCTCTCATCCCAACTCCAAACTCCTTTATTCCTCTTACTCACATTACTTTACTTGATAGCACCTACCATGAACTGATTCAAACAGATTAAATTAAGCTCTGCTGTGACAGCTAGAGACCCTCATTCCCAGTCTCCTACAATATTCTATATGTCATAAGAGTTAGTTGTGGGTCAGCTGTAGGTAATCTTCCCCCCAGGACCCAGGACAGTGAGTAACCTCTATGGGGAACACTATTGGTTATTTTGGCAGAGGAAACTTTTTTAAATTTGGTATATAGGAATGCCAGTGGTTTGTGTATATTGATTTTGTAACCTGAGACTTTGCTGAATTTATTTATCAATTCCAGGAGTCTCTTTGTGGAATCTTCAGGGTTTCTAGCTATATGATCATATCATCAGCAAAAAGCGATAGCTTGACCTCCTCTTTCCTGATTTGGATATCCTTAATTTCTTCCTCTTGCCTGATTGCTCTGGCTAGGACTTCCAGCACTATATTGAATAGAAGTGGTGACAGTGGGCATCCTTGTCTTGTTCCAGTTCTTAGTGGGAATGCTTTCAACATTTCCCCATTCAATATGATGCTGGCTGTGGGTTTGTCATATATGGCTTTTATAATTTTGACATATGTTCCTTCTATGCCAAGTTTATTGAAGGTTTTTATTATGAAAGGGTGCTGAATTTTGTCCAATGCCTTTTCTGCATCTATTGAGATGATCATATGATCTTTGTTTTTGTTTCCATTTATGCGGTGTTAACAGTCAAGCTGAGAGTCAAATCAAAGACTCAATAACATTCACAATAGCTACAAAGAAAATAAAATACCTAGGAATGTACTTAACCAAGGAGGTAAAAGATCTATACAAAGAGAACTGTGAAACACTGAGAAAGAAATCTCAGATGATACAAACCAATGGGAAAATATTTCATGCTGATGTATTGGTAGAATCAACACTGTTAAAATGTCCATGCTACCCAAAGTGGTTTACAGATTCAATGCAACCTCCATTAAAATACCAACGCCATGTTTCACATATCAAGAAAAAATAATTCTACACTTTGTTTGGTACCACAAAAGAGGCTGAATAACCAAAGCAAATCTTAAGCAAAAGCAATAAATCTGGATACATCACATTATCAGACTTCAAGCTATAGTGAAAGCCTATGGTAACTAAGACATCATGATATTGGCATATAAATAGAGACATAGACCAATGGAACAGAACAGAAAACCTAGATAAAAGCCATCCACATACAACCAACTGATCTTTGACAAAGCAGACAATAACAATATACACTAGGAAAAAGAATCCTTATTCAATAAATGATGCTGGGACAACATGCAGAAGAATGAAACAGGATCCATATCTCCCACCACTCATAAAAATTAATTGAAGATGGATAAAATACTTAAATGTAAGGCATGAAACCATAAGAACTCTAGAAGAAAATGTTGGAAAACTCTTCTAAATATTGCCCTAGGCAAGGAATTTATGAAGACCCTGATGGCAATTGCATCAATAACAAAAATAAATAAATGGGACTTGATAGAATTTAAAAAATGCTTCTGACCAGCCAAGGAAATGATCAACAGAACAAAATAAACATCCTACAGATTGGGAGAAAATATCTGCATGCTATATATCTGATAAAGGGCTAATAACCAGAATCTACAAAGAACTCAACCAAATCAACAAGGAAAAATTAAACAACCTCATTGAAAAGAAGGCAAAAGACACGAACAGAAGCTTTTCAAAAGAAGATAGAAAAATGGCCAATAAACATATGAAAAAAATGCTCACCATCACTAATCATCAAGAAATTCAAATTGAATCCACAATGAGTTATCACCTTACCCCAGGTAGAATGGCTTTTATTAAAACGTTCAAAAACAATAGTTGCAGGCACGGCTGCAAAGAGAAAGGAACACTTACACACTGTTGATGAGACTGCAAATTAGTACAACCTCTATGAAAAACAGTATGGAGATTCCTCAAAGAACTAAAATTAGACCTACCATTTGATCCAACAATCCCACTACTGGGTATTTACCAAAAGAAAAAGAAGTCATTTTGTCAAAAGTACACCTGCACTCAAATGGTTATTGTAGCCCAATTCATAATTGCAAAGATGTGGAATCAACCCAAATGTCCATCAATTCATGAGTGGATTAACAAAATGATCACATGAAGAAAGATAACTTAATGCTGTTTGCAACAATATGGATGGAGCTGGAGACCATTATCCTAAGTGAAGTATCTAAAGAATGGGAAAACAAATACCACATGTACTCACTATTAAATTGGAGCAAATTGATGAGCACATATGTGCATAGAGGGAAGTAAAACTCAACGTAAATCAACTGGGGGCAAGGGGGGAGAATGGGATGGGTGAAAACCTACCTAACAGGTACAGTGAACACTATCTGGGTGATGGGCACACTCATAACCCTGACTAAAGCATTAAAAAAGTGATCCATTTAACCAAAATATTTGCACCATCATACTATTTTGAAAGAAAAAAATGGTGAATCACAAGCTGGCTCTTAAAGCTTTTTCCTCGAAGTGGCACATATCTCTTCCACATACATCTCAGGTGTTCAAAGAATGAAATACAGCAGGATCTGATATCCATGAAGTGATGAAATATAATTCTTACACAACACATAGAGTGATATTGGAATATATGACAACCAGTTATATTATCCACCATATTATGTGCCATAAAATATATATTTGCTTGGATATTACTGATCTTGCTTTATATCTTAAACAAGTTTCCTAGAAACACACTATGAGAAGGAGATGATATGCAGAAAGGGAGTGTTCTTTGCAAATACACCTGCACAGAAGTGAGGAAGACAGGGATAGGGTGCAGGAGATATTGACCTTTAACATGGTTGCAGCTGAAGCTTCAGTCTTCCCCACAGGGATCTCCTAGGCTTGGAGTTCCTACAGATTTGTCCCAAATAGGAGCCAGTGGGCCAGTGTTTTTATATCTAATGGCCATTGTTTGAAAGCATCTTCTTAAAAAGAGGCAGAAAATCACTCAACAGAGTTCCCTGCCCTAGAGGACAACTGCCATCAAGGGTACAGGGAAGAACAGCCAGCCAGCCAAGAGTCTTAGCACCTGGGCAAGGCGGGGGGAGGTTGAATGTGTTCGCTGTGACCAGGATATCCTGGCAGAGCACATAGTACCAGCTGTCTCCACCAGAATGATATGCCCATGGAGGTGGGGACTCTTGCCTGTTTTGTTTATTGCTAGAGCCACCATGCCTTGAAAACCTCCTCACATGAGACATGTTCAATATTTGTTGAACGAATAAACGAATAGTTTGTGTAAAATTTTGGGTTAGAAAGGTAGAAACAAGTAAAGGATATGGGTCTTCATTGACTAAATAAACAGTTTAAACTTCCAAGGAAGTTAAATGCTTAGAAGTGTGCTTTAGGGGTAGTGATCAAATAGCAATGTGTGTGGTGGATTGAAGGTGGGGGAAGAGAGGCTAGGAATGGCTGACCGGAAGCTAGTGCCGCACTTCAGGTAGATGTAATGTGATGCTGATAGCATGAGACTAGAGACCGGCAAACGTGGCGCATGGTGACTGCAGAATGTCTCGCAGGAATAATAATTTGGCAACATGGCAAAGGACAGAAAAGGAGAACAAAAATTAAAAGTCGTCTTGGAGGGATATGTTCTCAGTGATGAAACAAGCAAATAAGATCAACAAACAAACAAAACATAAGGTAAAAAGTGCTTTAAGAGGGAAAATGAAGAGCATTCTCTAGTTAGCTCTTGGGAAAGAGACTTGGGGAAGGACTACAAGGCCTGGGAACAGAAACATTTGCAATATTGGGGACAGAAATGTATAGTGATTTATGTATCAGGTGATTTTACATTTTTCTGATTAAAAGTTAAGAAATGAGTTATTTTCATCATGTGAATTTTTGCAGAAAACTAATTATCTTCGTTATACCAATTTCTATTATAGTATTAGGTACACGTTGCAGAATTGGATTGTTGGCAATAGAAGCACATGAAACACGCCAAATACTTAGAAATGATTATCACTGCTTAACATCTAATGAGATAGTATGTATTGTTGAGAGGATATGATCAGGGCTTCATATATAGAACAAATTCTACATGTTATTTATGAACTCAAAGAATGGTTATATGGTAAGTCCAGTGTCCAATTGTCATATAGTGCCTTACCCATCAAATTGGATGACTGGGAACAGCCTTATGTTACAGATAGGTGCTCTCTATACTAAGTAAATGATATATGTCTAATAAACAAAATATAACAAAGGAAAATTTTATAAATGTTCAGAATAGTAAGTATGACTTTTCTACTGGCCTTGATATACCAATATGAAATGTGGTACAAAGGTATATAAAATATATTACATTGCTTGACACATAGTGGGCACTCAACAAACAGCAGAAATATGATGTTAGTCAATTTTAATCTATAATGATTTAAAAAAGGATGCTCTAAATATTCCTGTTTTCCTATATAAGCTATATGGCTTACTTAATTCCCAGAACTAGAATACAATGAAAATGCTTAACACTATAATTAACAGTTTGATTAATTAGTTTCTATAGTTTCAAATAAAAATTACATGTTCATTACTTTGAGTTTTAAGTAAAGTCATCTCATCCTCAATCCTCAGGTATTATATCTCATGGGACCTATCAAATCATAACATACCAAGATTATTAGGCCTTGATCTCACATGAAAAACACATATTTCTGATATTTAGCACAGAACCTAAAGCAATAGATGCTCAAAAATATTTGAATTAATTAATAAACAAATACACGCAGATAGGGATTTCAGCAAATTTGCAGGTGGACAAGATTTCAGTTATACATGTGCTCTGTTTTTTGTTGTTGTTTAAAATATTTGTTTCTAAATTTGTGTTGCAGCATAAAATAGTATTTTATTGGTACCAACATGAATGACATATTTTTTATATTGATTTTTTTTTTAGGGCTAAACAAATGATTTTAAGTCCTTTCTAGCCTATGGCTAGATCAGAATATGATGCATTTCAAAAGCATCCACGTATCTTTAAAGTATGGCTGAAGAATCTCTCAAGGCATTGAAAAAAATATATAAAGCCTTCTTTTAAAAGTATTTTGCTCACCTTTCTTTAAAATAATGGGAGGGGTTAAGAATCTTGGGGTTTATCGAATCAAGCAAAGCCTCAATCCCACAGTAACCTATTCAGGGGTGATATTGATCAACAGAGTCAAAGACATAAGAATCTAACTAAAATAAACAGTGCCTTTCTTATCCTCAATGGATTCTTCATGGCTTCCTGTAGGTAAGAACACAAATATGACTTTTCTTTAGAGAAATTTTGTTTATTCCTATTAAACATGCCTCAGGAATTCTCTAACATCAGTAAATTCCACAGTGCATTCAATTGTGTGGTTGCTTTTCTTAAGAATTGTTGGGGATTTGGCAGATTCAGGAAACCTGTTGGGTAGAAATCTAAATAATGAACTACAATCTCTTGATAGAACAATATTAGATATATTTTATGTGTATTCATTTTAATTAAGAAGTTAACAGATACTTTTTCAGCATAATTTTGTTTTATAACTAAAGGTTCAATCATAAAGAGTATTCATTATTGCATGAGTTTTGTCTGAATTAGAAATTATTTGATCTCAGCAATTAAATACAATTTTCAAGTATTTTAAGTATTTGTATCATTTGTCAATGGAGTAGTGCTAAGATTCTATAGTCTGAATTTAATTTCTTTTAGAATCATTTGCCTATTATCTGCTTGTCTTGTTCTCTTTGGAGCTTGGCATATTTTCTTTTTTCTTTCATCCTTTCTCATGCCTTCACTTTCCTTGTGTTCTGTTGTATGTTTTCAAATTTTTCCTGCTTAACTTTTTCTGTGCAGAATATGCAGATCTTTGCTGGCAAAGAGACACCTGCATCAGAAAAGAGGTATGTTTGGGCATCAGTAGGCCCATGCCAACTTAAATCCTTGCCAGGGCACTAGTACCCCAGAGTTGACACGAATATGGAAATGAGAAAACACAAAACAGTACAGAACAGTTTGGCTTCATATAATTAAAAATGAAGTAAAATAAAACGAACTTTCTAGAATGCAGGGGTTGTCTGGGGTGTAGGTGCTCACCTCTCTGGGTCTCCTGATCTCTCCGCCAGCGTTAATACTCCCTCAAACAGGGAAGTCAATATTAACCCCCCAAAGTCTTTCTCTCAATGCATGGTTAATGTTTCCTTCTCCAGTTCAATTATGCCATCTTCATTATGCTTCCTTCCTCACTATCACAGTTGTTAAAATGAAGAGCCTCTCTCTGAGTGCCACGGCTCCATTATGCAGGCCTATACCTGTGCTGGCAGCAGGCTCTTCTTCTCACCTCATATTGCCTTTTGCTTGGGGAGGAGATCCCTGCCGTGCAACTCAAACTGAAAACTGAAAGAAAATTAAGTTGCTGTTTGGAGTTTGAGCGAATTATGGAAAACGGGCCCTTTTTTTTTGTCTACCAGGCATGCTGGTATAAGCTATTACCCACCTTCTACCCCATTCCCTACAGTGGTAGCTGTCAGCATGGAAATCTCATCTAAACTTTTTATCAGTTTGTACCTAAGCCAAGGACACACACACACAAACTTGGCATTTCCTTTCGATCGTGGCTCTGTGTTGAATATAATGGGCCACAAAATGGTTGATCTGGCTATTTTAGGCACCTTAAGAGCTGACTTGAAGCATCAAATTCTAAAACCTGACAGCTCAATAATAATCAGTTTCTAATTCAGATAAAAGATAATCAGTTTATAATTCTGATAAACAAAAAAAATTATTTGGTAGCAAAATATCAGTGAAGACTAAATATGAACCTGCCTTCAACTAACAAAGAGTTCCTTGTAGAAAAGCACATTATGTGATGATTTCATATATTGTGTGTACATTTTATTTTTTCAGTTTCTGATATCCTTACAGTTTTGTGTGAGAATACCTAAATGCACACATACTCAGACAAATTGGAGCTTTAAGACTTAAGCATTAGGGACCAAAGTCAATTGGGAAGCCGAGATGCTCTTAATTCAGGTGGCAACCAAAATTTCAATAAGCAGGAACATGATTAGGGGAAAGCTGTTCTTTGGAAAGTTTAGCTTGGTGATATAAACTACCAGGAGCAAAGGAGAGTCACAGATCAATCTCATAGCTGATGTGTTTAAAGTACTATTTTAACTATTTGCAATATGAAGTAGGTAGAAGAATGCTATCTATGTGTTATGTTTGAGACTCGATTAAGGAAAATCCCTCCAAAAATATTTCCAAAATTTCTATGCCTAAGGCCAAGGCAATAGTGGCCTCTGTTGAAATAAAAATATTATTGGGGAGCACAACACTCAACACCATTCTTCACCACGAACACCTAACTTGATCTAGGTGTTAGAAGCTTTGTCTGAGAGTTGCAAGTTCAGGACAAGTAGATTTCAGTATCTTTGATGAGAAAATTGTGAATCTGAAAAGTTAGACAACTGGTGCACAGCTATAGAATACCACATTATTGCTCACTAAGTCAGCAAGGGTCCTCTCAGGAAATATTAATAGAAATTTAAAACACTGGGACTGAGCAGAAAAAAACGTGAAAATCAGAAAAAAATTTTATTCTATCCACTAAACCAGAGTTATCCAAACTGTTTAGTCTCATAGTGACATATATTCCAACTATTAAATGTTTTAAATCCTGTGCATAACTTAGGATAGGATATAATAACTAATTTTGCATTTATATTTTTATATTTATATTTATATGTTTAATATATTTTAAGAAGTGTTTTAAGCATAATGTAAAGACCAATTTTAATTATATTTATAATATATAAAGATATTTAAAATCACTCCTTAAACTAACATGTGCCATATACAATTAAATTAATCTTAAATGAGTCATATAACTAGATGCATGATTGTTGAAAACTGTATTAAAATGAGATATTATTATCTTGTTTGGCTTTAGGACTGAATAATAGACTAAAATGTAGACTGAAATTTAACTCTGATTTATAGCTTACTCAACAAACAAAAATCTTTCATGACCTGATGTTTAGAATTCTTACATATTTTGCTTTAAAATTACTGATTTATAAAAATTTTAAATTTATTAGTAAAAAATAAGAGTATTTGTTTCAGGTTGCCTTAAGAAAGCATATCTCAGTATAATGGATGTTAATAGTGAGGTGTTTATTTAATAAATTGATATTTATTCTAATAAATAAAGAGCAAAGTTGGATTAATAGTCATTTTCTTTTTCATATATTTTTTGAGATTAAATGTATATGTGAAGAATTTTACAGATTGTAAGTATACAGTGCAATGAGTTAATGTACCTAAGTGTACAACTCAGTGAGTTAGTGGATGAATGGATTATATATACACATTTAGCCACCAACCTGATCAAGATGAGGAACTTTTCCAACACCCCCTGATGTTCCCTCATGCCCCCCAGCCAATTTTCAGCTTCCTAAATAACAGTGATTTTGCTTTTTCGCACCGTGATTTAATTTTTCTGGTTCTTAAACTTCATATAAATGAAATTGTATAGTATGTTGTCTTATCTATGCCTGTTTCACTTGACATATCTTTGAAATCCATCCATGCTATTGTTCACATAAGTATCCATT
Source organism: Microcebus murinus (assembly GCF_040939455.1). Lineage (NCBI taxonomy): Eukaryota > Metazoa > Chordata > Mammalia > Primates > Cheirogaleidae > Microcebus > Microcebus murinus. Next base: position 27,696,205 of record NC_134111.1, read on the forward strand.
TTTTTTTTTATTGCTGAATAGTATTGAATTGCAGAAACTCATATCAATTTGTTTATCTGCTCTCCTCTTGATGGACATTTTTGTTTGTTTCCAGTTTGGAGCTATTATGAATAAAGCTGCTACAAACCATTCTTGTATAAAATGTATTAGAAGACATAGTTTTATTTCTATTTGTAAATACCCAGTAATGGAACTGCTAGTTCATAGAGCTGGTATATGTTTAATTTTATGAGAAACGGCATATGCTTTTCCTACTATTTCACACTCCTATCAATAACATACAAAAGCTTCATTTGTTCCACATCCTTACCAATCTTTGGTGTTGTCAGTCTTTTATATTTTAGCCATTTTAGGAGGTATGAAGTAGTAGCACATATTTGATTTTATTAGCATTTTATTGATGAAGCATTAAGGATAGCATCACATGAGCTAGATGAATTTTGATCAAATTAATATAAACAGCAGATATGGGATAAGATAGTTTTTGCATTTTAAGAATTATCAGAATATTCTCGCTTTCATTATTGTTTTTGATTTGATTTTCAATTTAATGTTACCTTTTTTAAAATTAGGGGTCTCCAATAGTTCTGTACTAAATAATAAATTACTAAGAATAAAAACAATCATAACTATATATCCAGGCAAAACTATTATGCCACTAGTGATACTGTATGAAGCAACGTGAAATGCATCATAACTTTCAGCTTATTCAAACACTTCATTCAAGAACACATTAATATTGATGTTAGTCAAAAGATCTAAAAGTAATAGGTATGAAATAGGTAGGTAATTGTCACCATGCCTTTGTTTTCTAAACCCTATGCTTTTACATAATGCTTATACCAACTTTTATTACTATGGTAAGTGAAGATAAATATAAAACAAGAAAAGAAGATCCAAGGAATGGACAATCATCACGATAGTTAATTAATATTAGTATTTTTAAAGTGATATTTCCTCGAAGTAATCATTTTTGTGTGAAACCTGGAATTACGACCTAATGCTAATCCTTCCACAACAGTTTCTTTAATGTTAGGCTTTCTTAGCACTTTGGTAAGCTGCAGCTGTTAAAGACAAATCTATCATAATTATTTAGAAAGTAAAATATTCAATAAGAAGCTAGTACAGGTATTAGTGAGTCCACACAGTTATAACTAACCAATTTAACATTATTTTCTCTGTTGAAACGAATGGTTAGAAAAATTGTTCAATTATTTGTTTGGGTATAGCCACAGCCTCCAGGACTTTACCTATTCAATTATGTCTGAGTCGACATCTGACTCTGGAGATTTCGAAGATTATAAGTTATTTCCCCCACTGGTACCAGAGGAATTAAGCCCAATTTGGGAAGACTTTGACTTTGCATGGAGGAGTTAAGAGATTTCAGGGAAAATTATAAAACTGTGTAAAAATAATAAAGCAGTAACCACAGGACATAAAAATCTATCTGAATTCTTTCAAGGGTTATGAGTAATTTCCCTTGAATAAACAAGTTATTCTGAAAGGGTTCTAAAGTAATTTAGAGGGAAAGCCAGGAGAGCATATGAAAACCCACATGGCAAGCCGGATCACTTTTTTAAAAAGTTTGTCAATCTAATGAGCACTTAATTAAAGTCAACAGAGTCTCTAAGTCTCCAAGTAATTTTCAAAAAGAGCTTTTGGGAAAGGGGAAATTTTTCTCCATGCTTGTCCTCTTTTTCTCTTATTCTCCATTTGTCTGATAACCGTGGAAAGTCTTTATAATATTATCTTTTGGGTTTTATTCTGATTAACTCTTTCTTCTCATCCTTCAGCTCAGTTTGAGACTGTTCAAACATAAACCTCTTTTTCCTCCTATTAAAATACCAATATTGTACTCTTAGAAAAAAAATAAGGTTTTATCAGATTGCTTGGCCTCTAAATTTGGAGACTTTTGACAACATATATATATATATATATATATATATATATATTTATATATTTATAAAGAGAATATTTCTCTCTATATTCATCTATATATAAAATAATCAGTTTGCTCATCTCAGATACAGATTTGATCTGCTCACTTCTTGTCAAAATGACCAAGAGGAGTGAAAGGGAGAGGGTGTCATAGAAGGCAGCCAGAAATGAGTGTATGAAAGGGGAATATTAATCATTTAATACCCTGGTAAAAAAATAAAGAACTAGTCAACTACAGACCATTTGAGAAAACTTGGGAAATATAAAAATACCTAATCTCTACTCTCATAATACAGAAACAATTACTGTTCTTTTTTTAGACTGTTCAGTTCCTTTTCTATGTATAAACCAGGATTATGGTTGTGAGCCCAGCAATGACTCTTTCTACTCCCTTTGCCCTCCGGCTCGTCCTCTTCCTCAATCTGTTGACATTGGCTGACTTAAAAGGGAAGTGAAGAAGTCACCTAAGAAAATAATTAGAACATTTTCAATGTCTGAGGCTCAGATATATACCTGTATCTCTGAAGAAATTGTGTAAACCCAGATGACTATATGAAAAGATTATGGGGTCACGAGGGAAAAAAATTCATCTCAAAATTAGGGGAGGGAAACAACAGGGCCTGAGGAACAGAAAAGAAGAAAATTTCCAGGTAAACCGTTGCTGCTGCTAGATTAGCACAAAATTAGCCATGCTAAAGATATTTGAGTGCTCAAAGGGTCAAAAGACCATATAAGCATAAAGAAAAAGTAAGCATAATATTTTGTGCTACATGTCAATGTTTTTCTAAAATTTATTGTTACTTTTATGTATTTGCATCTGACAAGCAGTAGAACCAGGATTTGGACCTAAGATCTCTGATCTCCAATGTCCATGCTTTTTATCACGATATAATTTTGGCCCTCATAAAGTCAATAGATAAGCTACTAAGTATTATTGGATACAAGTATCCTCATTCATGTTAATATTTCAATTTTATTTTATATTTAAATAGGAGGAAATTATGCAATTCTTGATTTTAGAACACAAAATATTTTATTTGTTCATTTTGTTTTATTTTTGTTTAGGAACTAAGACTACAAAGCCACACACAGGACAATGACTTTCAGTGCATATGATAAAAATCTAAATGCTTACAAAGTAAGGTTCATCAGGGACTTTAAAAACAAATAGAAACTGCTTTTTATTACCACTGTATGCATATGAAAATCCATACAGGAAAATGCTCTCAAAGGAGTTCGAAGGCAATCTTGTTTACACTATGCTTGCTCTTACACAGCCTCTAGAAAGCTATCGTCTAGTCCAGCCCTGTTGAATTATTATTAATTTTGTATTAATACACACCCAAATTTAGTGGAGTCTTACTATACAAAAATTAGTATTCAGAAATTCCTCCTAGTTGATCTTGAGAGGAGAGCTAGCACAAGTTAAATTGCTCTTAGTTCCAACAAAGAATTATAAGTCAAAGTCTTCTTCCAAAGACTGACCATATAATATCACACACTGTCTCTTGGAGTGAAGAAATATGAAGGGGATTGAGTGTACAGTTGTAATGTACAGGTTAATTGGGCCTCTCCCCCATTACACAGGGACACTTAGGGGAGTTAAGAATCACCAGATTGTGCCAGCATGGTGTCTGCTGACCTGCACCCACCTCTCTTCATTGGCAGTAGAAACAAAAGAGTGGACTGTACCACTTTCTGCTCCCATACAGAATTTCTTCCCAAGGGTAAACTCAAAGGACTTAGAATAGGACCCTGCAAACCAATGCCTTGTAGATAACTTTATACCAAAAAATAATAAAAAACTAATTCCCACTGCTAAGGGAAATTATCCCAAGCACAAACCCAGAAGAAAACAGAACATATCCACCATCTACACGTGCCTGTATTTAATAGAACACAGATACTTAGCTGGAATAAAAAAGTATCACTGGGAATCTCCCATTGCCCAGGAGCTTATGGGTCTAAGCCTACAAAAATAAAGAAAATTATGATAAATAAAAACTGCACTCTTCAAACATTTCTTGCTTAGGTAGCTAATAAAATTAATTTGAAATTTATGTATTCCTCTTTGCATACTCATAAGCTGACATGTAAAAGTTTTTGTTATAGGTTTAAATAAGATTATACTTTGATAATAGAAAGTTAAAATATTGCACAATTTTAGAAAATGAAATATGATGAAGTTTGGCTATAATAGGATTAAACATTTTATATATTGATAAAATAGATTTTAATTACTTTATTAAATAAAGTACACTAAATCTGAAAGTCACATAAAACTTTTATATCTTTGGCTTTACTCAATGTTATCTGAAAAAATTAATTGCTTTGGAAAATAGTCCAGTTGTATTTAAAATAATCGGTGTCATTAACTTACATTACTTGGGCAGTTTGAATTTGGGATGTTCCAACACTGGCCAAACAACCTGTTTATAACGCCAATCTTCATTTTTAACAGAAATGTATATATAAGACAAAAAAGGACAGGAAGTCTCGATTAATCTATAAAGGAAGGTGCCTCATCCACAATGTTTTGATTTCCCTTTGGCTAACACTAGAAGATTTTTATATCCTCTGGGCAATGCACCATCTTAAGATTTAGGATAGAGGAGAGATGTGTATTCTTTTCTGTAAACTGTCTAAAAGGACTATTTTAAAGGTAGTCTCATTCACGAGCAGATTGATTTTCTAGAAGAAACTTTATGTGGAATTTGAAGAGCTAGAAACTGATCCCCTAAACCTATCCGTGCCTGTGTAGCACTCAAAAGTCTCAGAACCTAAGGGATACTCTTATATCTCCTTGAATGTCTGGGTGAAGAAAGAAAGAAAGAGAGAGAGAGAGAGAGAGAGAGAGAGAGAGAGAGAGAGAGAGAGAGAGGAAGGAAGAAAGGAAGGAAGGAAGGAAGGAAGGAAGGAAGGAAGGAAGGAAGGAAGGAAGGAAGGAAGGAAGGAAGGAAGGAAGGAAGGAAGGAAGGAAGAAACTCCCTTCCTAGACATTATTAACCTCTAATAGGAATAGCCTAGGTTATCTGTTGCTGGCAGTGTGTGAGACAGCAAGGGACAAAGGGAGTTCAGGTAAGGAGAACATCAGCTTCTTGTTTTAGATACTTCACAATCCTGGGAAGAGCAGATAAACCAGGAGTATCGAATAAGCAAGTACTCTATTATGAGCTAAAGATGGGAGTCTAAAATTCCATGAGTTTAGTTATCAATAAGAGATGAACTTATTCATTGTACTTTCCAGTTAACAGGGATGTTAGAATCATATGTCTTGTATCTTTTCTTGACATCTACATCCCTGGTACCACACGTTCTCTGGATACCTCTGCCCAGGGTGGCTGACAAGGGGCTACTCATGACTAGTGAGCCCTGTGAGCATCAGAACCTGCACTGGATGGGGTGCTGTCAAAACCTCAGAGAGCCAAAGCCTCCTACCATACTTTGAGCTGCTCAGCCAGCTCCTGCACAGGAATGCAAGGGTGCATACACACACAGACACACATGCACGCACACACACAGAGAGACATCCACACCCACAGGCATCACAGGCCCTCAGCATTGGATGTCAGCCAACACCCTCTAGAAGTCTAGAGAATCAGTCCAGATTCAACTGACTCCATCCAGGCTTCAGTAGACTCTGGAGAAGTCCAAGGTCCAAGTGCCCCCCCCTTCCACCACTCACATCCTCTAGGGCAGGGGTCCTAAAACTTTTTAAACATGGGGCCAGTTCACTGTCCCTCAGACCATTGGAGGGCTGTTGGAGAGTGCGGCTCACATTCCACACATGTGCACTGTGGGCCCTGGACTAGTCGGCTGCTAAGCAGGACAGGCAGCGGTGGCAAAAACACCTGGCGGGCCAGATAAATGTCCTCAGCAGGCTGCATGGGGCCCGCAGGCCATAGTTTGAGGACACCTGCCCTAGGGGCTTCTTTTTGGGCAACTGAGCTTCCAGTTTAAACCCGTGATCCTTCATGGAGCTATCCACTCTGATACTTATACTCTATCCCAAAGCTCTCTGCTCTCCAGACACTCAATATGATCCTGTCCTTCCTCCCAAAACTTTCTTTTATGTTCTCCAGATTCCCCATTTAACAATCAATAAGTGAAGATCCACCCTTAACCCCTCTAAGCAATATTCTCCTATGTTCTCTCTCTTATCTGAAATCTAGTTCTTCTCTAAGAACACTCTCTGCTTCTCTTGAGCAGACCTTTCTCATTCTTGTGCATCCTTTATGCTTTCATGTGGTGGTCTTCCTCCCAATGTGACTTTTAGAGCATAAATAGGTAGCAGGTTGCACAAAAAAGGATAAAAAGGTGTCCTAACCCAGAGGATCCGGATAAAGTGTGATGTTATACACTGCAACTTCTAATCCTTTTGCTCTGTTATGTCTCCTTTCTATCGGTCTCATACCTTCCCTCATCAAAGTGGGCTAAACATGGCAGCACATTTATTTGACACTCCTTCCAACAAGTGGAGTCCACATCCTCTTCATTTGAATCATTGCAGGTTCTGTGACTGCTTGGCCAAAACAATGAGGCCAAAAATGACACTATGCCAAGATTTGGACCCAGGCTTCAAGAGTCCCTGGACTTTCACTTCATTTCTCATGGGATAGAGGTTCTTGGAACCCAGGCAGCATGCTGTGGGAAAACCCAGACCATAGTGGCCCCTGGAGGAGACCCACTCGGAGGGAAAGGGGGCACTAGTCATCAGCCTTGGCAAAGCTCCCAGCCAAGGCCCAGCACTGACTTCTTAGCACTTGACTCGTCAGTGAGCAAGTGAATTCTTGCAGTGGATTCTCTTATGTAAAGTTCCCTAGATGATGAACTCTTCCAAATTGCAGATTTGTGAAAAAAATAAATGATGACTGTTGTTTCAAGCCACTGACTCTAGGAGGTGGTTTATTACATAGCAATATATAAAACCAGAACACTTGCTTACTACCTAGCTTAAAGTGGCATATTCCATTACTTAGATTCTTACCAATATTTTTATCTTCAAGTCTTATTGATCTTTTTCTGATTCCTCTGGGCAAAATATATACCAGGGATCAACACCTCTGTCTACCTGCATCCTATCTACCCTCATGTCTTCGATCACAACTCTAATTCCGTGGATTCCAACTTCAGATGGTCTTACATCCTGCTTAGAAATCCAGTATTTCCTTATTTAATCTATCTTATTTTCCACAAATGTTTTAAGCCTGCTCTCCTTTTTCTCAGTCCTTTGACTGAGAAACCTAATCCCTCTCTCAGCCGATTAACTCAACTCCCAGTTCATAGCAAAAATAGAAGCCACCAGATGGAAACTCCTCCCACACCCTGCCAGTTATTCTGGCAGCTGCCCTCCCCTCTTTCCTTCATCCTCAGCTTCTTCTCCTTCACTGTGTTCTTCCAAGTAGCACTTAACTATAGTTAAACATTTCCCATATTAAAAACACAAAGACACTTTTATTCTATATTATCCTGCAGCCTTGATTCTTAGCTCTCCTTCCTAACCAAACTTCCTGAAAGCACACTTGGATGCCCTGCTTCCACCTGCTTTCCTTCCCATTCATGCCCAAACCACTCTAGCATCTACCCTTTCTACTACTGAAACTGATTACAGTGGGACACCTATGTATTTCCCTATCAATATACCCCCTGAGTAGCCTTAACTCTTATTTAACTTGATTTCTCGGCAACCCTTGATTTTTGTTGCCCACCATTCTTTTCTGAAATGTTCTATTCCTTTGGCTACTCTTACCTATTTGCCAAATTTTCTTCCTTTCTTTCTGTGCTCTCTTTCAAGTCCTTATTGCTACTGCTTGCACCTCTCCTTGCTCCTCAAACTTGGTACCATTCCCAGCTCTATAGTGATAAAAGGTATTAGTTCACTCTCTCTCTTTTTTTTTAACCTCTTATATTAACCTGGATGGAACTGGAGACCCTTCTTCTAAGTGAATTATCACAAGAATGGAAAAACAAACACCACGTGTACTCACCATTAAATTGGACCTGATCAATCAACACTTATGTGAACAAATAGAAATAACATTCATTGGAAAACAAGCAAGTGGGAGAGGGGTAGAGGGGTAAATTCATACCTAACAGGTACAATGTACACTATCTGGGGAATGAGCACACTGACTCAAATGGCACAAAAACAATTTATGTAACCAAAATAATGTTTGTAGTCCCATAATATTCTGAAATAAATAATAATAATAAAGAGAGATGAAGACCTATATCACACTACATATTCTCTTAGAATGACCTCATGTGACCCCATGATTTCAAAATTTATACTTGCAAGCTGGATATTTATCATGCTAGGCTTCTATCCATATGCCCACTGACTACCCACAGATGCCCCCCAAACAAGTTGTCCAGAATAAAATACACCATCTTGTATGCTAATTATACTCATTCTTCTGTCTCTTAAGTAAATGGTAAGACCATCCTCTTAATCACTAAAGCCAGAAACTCAGGTACCATTTTGACTTTTTTCTTTTACCCTACATGTCTTAATCATTGACTAGTATTGTGAGTTTTATATTTGTATTACCTCTTAAATCTCTAAATCTCTTTCAATTTGCAGTTACAAGAGGGTGTACCTTTTTTTATATAGGAGCTGTAAATTTTTCTCTACAATGCTTAATTATATTTCTAAAATTGATATAAGATCATATAATTCTCTCAATTACGAAACTTTTCATTAGTGACTCTTCTTTTCAATGCCTTGTTTACCTCTCTGACTTCATACTCTACATCTCTAGTACTGTCTCCCCAACCCTCAGGCTGTGTTTTTCCCAGCCATGCTTAATGAACCTTTGAACAGTTCTTTTCCTATGCATAACACTAACAATCTTGTCCCTCCTCCCCATTTTACTCACCCACTATAGCAATTCTGGTCACCTTTGTGGCCTCATATTAAACTTTACTTCTTCCAGGAAGCTTTCCTTAAACTGTAAAATTTTAGGTTGCACATGCATCATATGCCATCTTCTAACACTCTGATTATCACTCTACTTAGTACTTAAGGACCTCATGTTGCAATTTCCTGCCTTCCCATCAGTGGACTCCACTAGTCTGTAAGCTCAGTGAGACTAGACAATGTGTCACTTTTGTTTAGAGTTGTACCCTCAGTACATAGAACATACCTGGAACATAGTCAACAAATAACTTTGAATAAATAAATGAATGACCCTCTCTTTTCTTTTCCCAATGGGAAAATTAAGGCCCTGAGAGCAAATTAAAGGATATTACATTATTTAGATTTTGGGTGTTCTTCTCTTGCCAGTGGTTTGAAGCTTCATTTGACTAGAATTGTTTTTGAATGTCAAGGTTTTTGCACTTAAGCACCTTAGAGTACAGGGATAACTAACCTTTGATGAGAGTGTGGGATCAAGCCCCATTTCTTAACCTGTATCTCAGATCCCTAACACATTGAATACAGAGTCAAGGTTAGAAGTCAAAGAATGTTCTTTCTGACTTTTTAAAAATTGTTGTTCATCGAACAAGTTTCTTTCTTTGATATTTATAGAAGTAAATGTGGATTATAAATTCTATCCTTTTGGTGAATATGACACCATTTGAATGATCTGTTCATCGGTTCTTTGAAACAAGTATCTCTGAGATTATAGCTATAGTAGCTACTTCTTGACAACTGAAATAAATGGGAAAATGGAAGATTTGTTCAGTTCTGTTGATTTTCTTAATCATTGAACCTCAACACAATTTGTCCCCTAGAATTTGAACCTCCAGTAGAATAAGACTATGTTTTATTTATCTTTGTAATTCTAACACATGTTGTCATATTTAGTAAAAAGAAAGTAGTTAATACATGTTAGATGTGTGCATAGTTTTAAAGCTGCTCAATTTATTATAAAGGACAAATCATATTGATCATTTTACAATCGGCTTAAATAATACAGACCTACTTTATGGATATACTCTGAGTATGAAGGCTTATCAACTTTTCTAAAAAATAGAAAGGTAGCACAAGGAAAATAAGATATATATTTTCTATGGTTGGAAATATATTCCATACATAAAACTTACTATTTTTTTTTCTGTAAAAGAAACATCATCAGAACCATAAACTCAGAGGTTTCCCAGTCTGCATTTTATTACTGTGGGGAAGATGTTTATTCACACAACTGCCAATTGCTTTGTTTTTGATAAAGCATCTGTAATTACTTTTAATTCGAATATAAATTCCCTTTGTTGCAAGAAAACACTTAACCTTAGTTATGCTAGAAAGGCAAACAACATAAAAACTGGCTATATACATATTTAAAATCATAAGCATAAAAATACTAATTAAGATAAAACATTATACCACAGTCCCTATAATAAACACAAATGATTAATCCAATCAGGAATGTGAGCATCTTCAGAAAATTATGACATGAATCATATAATCGCACAACAAAATAAGTAAAATGATGAAGAGTTTGGTTAATGATCTAGTTAATTTTTGACACCTTTGAGGGTTTTTTTTCAGACTATACAAAACAAAATCTTCATCTGTTAATAAAGTATATTTTTTAAACAATAAGTTCTGTACTTTGTAGTTCCCCAAACAATCAATATGTGAAGGAATTTATTTTAAAGCTGTCAACCAGAAGAAACTAGAGAATACAAACAAAATTACACTGACTATTCTTTAAGTAAGATTCTGAGATAAAGACAAAAACATCAGGCATTTCTGACAACCTCTTGGAGATTTAAAAACAGAAAATTTAGTTACCATTCCAGTGACTACCATTGTAATGGATGCTGTGTCGTGCTACTCACAGGACTGAGGCATTGATTTCTCCAGCTGCAAAGAGTTAGTGGTTGACAGGTCTCAGCTGAGTCCTTCTACTGGTACAGCTTTTGTTGTGACTGCATCAAATTTCCCTCTTCCCTGTGCCCAGTTCCATGTCCTTCAAGCCCACCCTCAGGACTGATGCAGAGAGCATCCCCATGAACAGAGCTGCACATGAATTTCAGAATCAGAACTTGCTTCCTAGAGAACCCAACCTAAGACAGATATTCAAACTGAAAGGCAAAACAAAAATAATCAGGTTGTGTGTTTCTAAGGGTAACACAATTGTTTGAAAGTAAGAAATCTGTCTGAATCCTTTTTGTTTGAAACACCTTAGAAGGTGCTGGACATCTGGAGATGGATTTTTTTTACTGATTTGACTATGTTTCTTGACGTAGATACATTAAAGACACACAAGCATACACACACACACACACACACACACAATCTTTCTCGTGCTTTCCATTTTTTCATCACACCAACATTGTCATTTCCTTATTTCTTCCTATTTTCTTATATTTGGCATTTAATTATTTTGTTATAACCAAATATACTCAAAGTTTACATAAATTAAGACCAAAAATGACTACATTTTATGTTAACTTTTTAGAGTTAAGATTAGATTAATTCTATGTTAATCTTTTTAGACTGCGAATGTGGAATCAGCCCTTTCATGACTGCCTAAAGCACCAATTTCCCAAACTTAGTTGGTCACAAGAAACTAGGACACTTTTAAAATATAGAGATTATGGTTCAGTAATTATGAAATAGGGCTTGATGGTTTAATATAACAAGGTGAATCTAATATTCAGTAAACCTGAATAAACAAGAGCCTGAAGAGTAAACAACAGCTTAAAATTCTACTTTCTAGTGCTTCTCAAACATTAATGTTCATACAAAGCAATGGTCATATTTTAAAAATGAAAATTTTAACTCACTATTTCTGGACTAGGGCCTGAGATCCTGCATATGAAGCAAGCTCTCAGGTGATACTGCTTGTCCACAGAAGCCTTTGAGTAGCAAAAGCAGCCCATTCAGAGCAACTAGAAGAGAAATTATTAATATGTCACATGTGTACCTTAGGTCTTTGGAAAAATAGGTCCTGTGAAGATGTAGTACTTTTCATTAGAGCAAACTGACTTCTCCATTCTTTTTGTTATTGTCCTGCAACTGGTATCTGCAGAAGAGACAAGGAAGTATGGTCCCTTTCAGTCCACGTGAACATAGAATTACCCTTTGGTTCCATGATCATCACTATGTCCAGATATTGGAGATGCCTGCCACTCTCACTCTATGACCAAACCTTCCCGACTCAAACTCTCTGTCTTCACCTCAAGTATTCTCAAATCGATCATCTTCTTTTCATGTCCTTCAGTTCAGCCTGATGAAAGGATTTTTAAGGGACTCAGGACTTGCCCTCCAGGGAAAGGTTTATGTAATGTGTTGTTGACTGACAGTGTAATACTAGTCAATTGATTGGTTTCTTGTATGTTTCAGTTTAAAGTAAAAGTGACTTTTATGACCAGTATATGAATTAGTAGTTCAAGGTTGATGATTAACATTAAATAAATATTATGAAAGTTCAATTATTGAACCCATGTTCTTGTCTATTAATAGTTTTGCTTTATTATCCAATCTTTTTACTTTGAATGGCCAAAAATGCATAATAGCTGTGTTTTAGATAGCTATGACCCTTATATTGGAATTGGATTTTGCAGTCATCTCTCTATACTCATCCCTAAATATATTAATACATACAAATGTGGGTATTCTTTTTGTCTTTTTCTGATTAAAATATTATGCTGTCACTACTTAATGTCTTTATTCTTGGGTCTTCCTGGAGAACACCCTAACTCAAATATAATTAAATTAAATCAAATAACAACTAAGGTGTTGAATAATTTTAGTCAAGGTCTCCCTAGAATAGGGAGAGTATCCTCTTAGAATTTCCTTGCACTCAGTATTGATGCTGACTTGAATTGAGTGAAATTTTCTTTCAAACCCTCTTTAAGATTGATAGTCTTTCTTTTTCTCTAATTTCATAATTTTTCATGGCTTTCCCCTTATGGTTAATTCTCTTTTTTGACATAGATTTGAAAAATGAATTACTTTTTAAAATGGTCCTATATTATTAAATAGTTTTCAAACAAAGTCTTACTTTATAGGGTTCCTTTGTTGTGTTCATTTCTAAAAAGTATCAAATATTTTCAAAGTCTAGATGGTTGGTTTGTTCAGTTTCACATTAGTACAATGGAGTTTTCCTTTGTATATGAGAACTAGGTTATCACTCTGTATTAGATGCTATTGTTAATTACTACAAGTCTCCCATATACCTTCTATGACTGAATTATAGATGGATAATTCAGATTCTAAGCCAGAACTGGACACTGAGCTATTAAAAGCAAAGGTATGGATTAATACTAAAGATGATTTGCAAAAATTATTTCCGTGAAACCTGCTCCTATGCTTTTGTAGGAAATCAAAGCAAACACATTTTGTCTTCCATGATTCCCAACTCCTTTTAAGTAAATTTTACTCCTTGTCTATGCCTACTGCTTATTTGTTTTCAAACTTTAATGTGCTTTAGATTTCCCTGGAGGGATTAATAAAAAAAAAAAAAATCCTGGAACTAACCCCCTGAGTTTCTAGCTCAATAGGTCTGCAGTGGGACCACAGAATTTACATTTCTAATAAGTTTCCAGTGACGCTGATGCTAGTCGTCCAGAGATCCTTTTTTGAGAACCAGTATGCACTTCTGTTTTTAAGTTTCTCTTTCACAGTCTTCTCTTCCCACATTAAATGCTGACTATTCAACAATTAAAAAAAAAAATAATGATAAACTACCTATCCAGGCAATCATCTTAACAGACGTCAGAAGTAGTATGCTGAACTAAAGCTAGACACAAAAATGCATGTGCCGTACAATTGAATTCATATATTAATACAAAGTTTCAGAACAGGTGAAATTAACCTAAGGTGATCAAAATCAGAATAGTAGTTGTCTCTGAAGGTGTGAGAAAAGCAACTGGAAAGGAACATGGGGGAAAATTCTGAGATGATGCCAATGTTCTATATTTTGGTTTAGGTAGTAGCAAAATAGGTGCACATTTGTTAAAATTTAGTCAATTATACACCAAAGATCTGTAATATTTTAAACATGTAAATTATATCCCAATGCATAAAAAATATGATTGCAAAAAATAAAAATAAGTATGGCTGTTGGTTGGAAAAAATCTGTTAAGCCAATTCAGACTAAAGTTAAACCGATAGACTTAATATGGTTCTTCTTCTCAAGGGCATTTGAATTTTAGTGGATTAACAACACAAGGGAAAAGAATCTGTTTAATAGTGGATTTTCAGGTATTTGCTCAACTCTTGGGATAGACTATCATGGGAGCAGGAAAGATTCACTAAGACCATTCTCAGCACCATTTCTCTATTTGCTGATTAGGGTAATCAAGACATCTTGAATTTTGGTTTATTTTTCATTTTCTCAGAAAGGTTAAGCATCCTTACAGAGGACTTCTTCACTCTCCTTAATAATGTAAGTCTCTCCCCAACCCAAGAAGTATTTATTATGGCATCATATTTTATAGCATCCTTCTACTCTGAAATTGTCTTGTTTATTAATGCTTCCTTGGCTATTTTTCATTCCATTCAACCTTAATGTTCACGGTACATCTATAGCACCTAAAATAGTACCTTGAACATATTAAGAACTCAATCAATATTTATGAAATGAATAAAGAATGGATGAGCCTGGTTCTTAACATTTCATAAACTAAACATTCTGGCCAATTCCATATCTGTCTCAATTTTATGGGGTCGCTAAGACCAAAGATGAATAATGTCTGGCCACTGCCAAGATTCTAGAGGGACTAGTTGAGGGAGATGTAGGACATATCCTAATATAATCCTACACATTCTGAATTGCTTATAAACAAGGCTTCCATCGAAGGGTATGAATGTCTACCCAAGGACAATAGAACTGTAGCCAGGCACTTTATTATGGATTATATTTTGGACAATAAGGCTATACTCTAATACAGTTTCTCATCCAGCTGCTTCCTCCAAGAGTTCACAGTGCTGAACTGTGGGTGGCAAAGGAGAAGACCAGGTAGGGGGCTGGGCAATGAAAACATGGAAGGTATTTCATGATATTGTCTTTTGTTATTTGTTGGCACTCCCATACATGCCAAAATTTAAATATTCAGCATTTTTTCAGCTTCTAAATTTATGTAAAGTAAAAGACATATGTGTTAAAAGAAGTACTACCCTCCCCCGGAAATTTCCAATGACTACATACACATATGTTCACCTTGGAAACTTGGAAAAACACACTCATGATTCACAAGAAATGTAGTGGGCAGAAAATGGCACAAAGACACCTCTTGGGCAGCTCTAGATAATGGCAGAAAGTGAATGGAAAGCTCAAGGTGATAGCTTTTTAAATTTCCTTAGCAAGGGCTGCTATCTGAAAGATACATTCACATACAAAATTATGTATATAGAATGTGGATCTCAAAGTAAAAAAAAAGCCCTTGTCCTAGGTTTTGCCACTAATATCTTGCATATCATTGGACACAAGTGACCTTTAAAATGAGAATAATTATCATGGCCCTATTAACCATACAAAGCAATTTTCTTCAATAATAGGTGTAAAATACTTTAAAAACCAAAACATGTTATTTGAATGTGAAGTATTATTTCTATTATTTTTAAACATTAAACAATTTATTCTTACATGATTAGTGTTATTAATAGTAATAATGTTATGAAGATACAAGTAATATAAAGAGTATTACAAGCATAATTTAAAAGTGAAATACTTGCTTTTAAACTCTGGAAGTGCATTTTTAATGCATGCTATGAAATTATTTTCAAATGATGTAATACTAAAATTTAGTGAAGAGACTGTAAGGATTATTTTATAATCTCTTCATTGTACAATTAAGGAAAATTAGGCCTAGAAAAAGTAAGCAACTTACTCTAGATATCAAAACTATTTATTTACTTGATTGAGACTAGAATCCAGAGATCTCTTTACTCTCAATTCAAGGAGCAAAAATGACCCAGATAGTGAATGTTCTTCTATTTATTTGGTATATATAAAGACTAATGTTTTAAATATTAAATTCAATACCATGACTTTCTAGCATATTACTACTCTTCTAGAGTAACTTGCTATGAACTAGGGACTTTAAAAAATCGGTGAAAAATATGAACATAACTAGTAGAAAGAGGTGATGCAGCCATTCTTACATGAGTAAAAATGATTTGTTTTTAGTTTAGTCCTTGGTGTCCTTGGTTTCTTAGCATTTTCTTTGAAAAAAGGCAACAAGTATTTGCACTATCAGTTAAACTTAAATATATATATATTGTTCAGAAGAGAAAATGTATTTGGGGAATCCATTTAGTAAAGTTGAGTCTTTTGAAGGATGTTGCTGTCATCACTATGGGCCATTTGGTTCACCTGCTAATTCCCAAGAACGTGCACATAGCAAAAGGTCTTTGCCTGAGGCAGTCCCTGCTAATGCCAGAGCCAAATCAGTGGAATGGATTGGATACACATGAATGTTTTGTCACCTTCTCAGTACCAGAGAGATCAAACTGCTGAGCATTTCATTCCCTTCCGTGGCTGAGAAATGTGTGTTCCTTATTATGAAGGGTTTAGGGATTGCATACTGTGTAATAGCTCAGATGAGTGAAAACAAATTTAAATATAAGCAATACACTGGTTTATACTTTGCATGTTGTAAATACTCTTAGAAACAGTATGGGGCCTTATTAAGTTTGAACCTCAGGTCTTTCAACTTCCTTGAGAAAAGAGAACAAATGGTAAATGCATGAGAAAATAAGTAACTAACGTTTGTGATTTTCCACTTCAGCTCAAGCCCAGATATTTTTGTCAGTTGTTAATTACAGTCATATTTCTCTAAAGCATTTTCTTTTTTAAGGAGGAAAAAAAGAGGAAGAGAAGCATTTCAAGGAGAAAGGCTGAACCATGCAAGATAGGTTCACATTTTTCTGAGTGGAGAGGAACATATTGGGATGAAGGCAATCGACAGGGCTGTGAGCTGAAGGAGAGGGAGCTGAGGTTTAGTTGGAGTGGGTGGAAGTGGAAATAAGACTGGCAGAAGTGAAGAGGTAGGGCTAGATCTAGATCCAAACGAGAAAATGGCAAGAATTCTGGCTTTTAGAAATGGGAGACATCTCAGGGAAAAGATAAGATGAAAATATGATGGGATACAAATAATTTCATTAGGCCAAAAAAATCCAATCAATATTGCATTCAGTGCTCTCTTCTCTCCTTTTCTAGTACATACTTCTATGTGACGGCATGTTGATTCCCAATACCTCTAATGTTGTGGATATTTTTCCCATACCTCATACAATTAGCAGACTTGTGGCTTGAGGGCAAGGAGAAGTAGCACTTTTACCTAAGGAAGAACAGAGGCAAAGAGAAGTAAGTTAATTGGTTGAAGCTCAACCAATTACTGATAATTAAATCAGTAATGGGATTTGCATTAGGGCCACCTGTCCTGACCCCTCATCCTGCATTATTTCTAGGATTTTTGCACTGGATGTGACCGGAGAGGTCATTTAGTGGAGTGTTCCATCATCTAGTCCACCTTCCCTTGGAGGGTAAAACGCTGAGCTGGAGTTGCACCCACCAACCTCAGCTTTATCCCGGTAAGTCCTCTCTGGATGAGTAATAGCTCCTACAAAGGACACTAAACAGGTGGTTTTGTTGAACACATAGCCTGCACTGCCCTAAAATACCCTCAATTGTCAGTTACTGTTTTGATTGCTTTCTTATTTTTCTATCCAGACACTTGTTGACAGGAAACTCTGTGGCCACCATTCATTGCATTTAAGTAATCAAACAACCACAAACTGTCACTGTCACTTTCATTTCCTGTCATCATTCATTTTCTTTATCTGCTGCTAGTTTATCATTGTGGCTGACATGCTTCCCATGCTTCTGTGCCTCAGCAAGGGAAGTCTGTAGGTGTGCGCAGGTGCTGGGAAAAGATGTAAGAGGGAGGCGGGAAATGCTTGCAACCTCGCTCCTGGCTTTCCGTTTATGTCATTCACCTGTGGCTTTAGAAACGTTTTCTGTTTCTAGGATCAAATGGAAATCCTAGCCTTATTGCTGCAGGATTTCCTTAATCCTCCCACAGTAGTTAAAGACTCTCCCTAGCTTCACTTTGTTTGTTGTAGTTTGTGCAGGAGTGATGCAAGGCAGGCTTAACTGCTTCCATCAGCAGCTCCAGCAGAAAGCTTTGTGATGGTAAGAATTGGATTTGGTTGTCCTTCACAAGGACCTTTCCCCAGCTGTTTCTATATAAATGTATGTCTCTATAGCTCAGAAGACTATCAGGAAACAGGTGTTTTTCTATTAATAGCCAGGATGTATCAAAAGAAGGAGAAGGTACAGCAGTAAGTGAAAATCAGGTGGTCCACAGTTGAATACTTTGTACACAATAACTAATCACTCAAAGCTTATATCTATTTATAATAAAGTCTATAATTACAAACCAGGTGGCTGTGGTTAGGAGATTGTGGGATTTTTAAACAGGTTACTTGACTCACCATTACAGTTTTAGAGAAGGCATGTCTACCTGGGAAGTGCACGGTGTGTCATGTGTCTGCCTATAAACTGCACACGTGTGATCTACCCTAGCCTCTTTGTGCACAGTCTTGTATGTCTGTGTGCATAAAAGTTGTATCCTACAAATTTCCCTCTCCATTTGCAAATATTATGGCCAGAAAATTTTACATGAGATTCTGTGGGCTTTGAGTCCAGAAGGTTTGCTATATTTTTTCCACTGAATCTTATGTAGAATTGATATAAATTGGAATTTGCTGATGTAGTATTTTGAAATCCAAGATGTCATCTGACTAGTTGACTCTGTTTTGTTCCTTACCATTTATTTTAGAATCCATAGGGATGGTTTGAATAGTCGTGTATGGTATATTGTGTATGGTATGTATGGTACACAATATGTATGGTACACAGTCGTGTATGGTATATTCACCATGGTATATTGTGAAAGTGAAGCTATGAGTAATTTGTCAAATATTTATTGAGTATCTTTTATAACTAGCAACTTTTTTAAGGTCTGTGGGTATATGAAGAAGTGTAGGAGATGGTCCCTGTACTGAAGGACCTTCTTTCTAAACTGGGGAGATACAACATGATAAAAGGATGAAAAAATGTCTATGTTACATTTTCTATCCCTGGCACAATTTTGCTAAAGCTGGTGATATGGGGGATTACTATACAAAAGATATCATTTATATTTAAACTTTCATGAAGATCAGGCTAGAAAGAAGGAATTAATACGTAAAAAAAGACAGTATAGGGCATTTGGGTGTGGCGATTGTTTTATTTTTCTATTGCTTCATAACAAACTGCTGCAAAATTTGTTGCTTAAAACAACACCTATTTGTGACCTCACAGTTCTGTAGATCAGGTGTCCAGCCTGGCTTTCCTGGGACTTCTGCTCCATGCCTCCCAAGGCTGCAAACCAAGTGTCACTCATACGCCATTACTTTTGTAGCTCAGGACCCTCTTCCAAACTGTCATGGCTGTTGGCAGAATTCAGTTCCTTGCAGCTATATGATTGAGGTCCCCATTTTCTTGCCAACTGTTTTCTGGGGCCCACTTTCAGCTCCTAGAGGCCAGTCTCGGGCCCTTGCCATGTGGCACTCTCCATAGGCTTTTTACAACATGGCAATTTCCTTCTTCTAAGCAACAGGGGAATGTCTTTAAAGCTTTCTCTTCAGAAGGGCCTACTCCATTTTTGAAAGGCTTACCCAATTAAGTCAAGGCCCTGCCAGGGTAAACTCCCTTCTAATTAACGTAACTTCAACAGATTAGTCAATGTAACTATGAATAGTATGGAGTGAAATCCTATCATATTAAAAAATCTTGCCCAATTCAATGAGAGCAGATTGCACAGTGTCTGTACACAAGGAGGTAGGAATCTCAGGAACCCTCTCAGAATCTTCCTATCCCAGTGATAGAAACAATGTGGTGTGATATGAGGTGGTTTCGCATGGTGTATTGGGAACAGGGCTAGCAGATCATCCTAACTGCAGAAATAAACTATGAAATAATTTCAGAAGTATCAAGTTTGGAAAAAAAAATCAGAGATAACAAATACCTCAAGTCTTTAAGCCATTTTGATTGGTTATATGCTGTCAGCGTAGCATTTAAAATAAGGGTGTGAGAGAATCCAATATCCAGTAGACTTAATGATCTTGAGACATCTTGTCAACCCCGACTTTCTATAACAAAATCACTGATAATGGCTTGGAGTATGGTCAAAAAATTAGGGCCCAATGCTTCTTTTTATATAGCTCTGTAGCTAAGAATTGTTTATTACATTGTTAAAAGGTTTTAAAACATTTTTTAAAAAAGGAAAGAGAAGAAGAAGGAGAAGAAAAAGAAGATGGGGGTGGTGTGGAGAGAAGATGAGGAGGAAGAAAAGGAAGACCAAGTGACTCTATGTGGCCCTCAACACCTAAAAGATTTATTATTTGGCTCTTTACAGAAAAAGTTTGTTGTTCCCTAACCCTAACTCCTAGACACAAAACCCAAAGGCAATCTTTAAGTCAAAAATAATTTTAGAGCACAGGTGCTAAAAAAATAAAAAATCACCTCAAAGTTTATATTCAAACACAAAGAAATCCTCAGGTCTCACTCAAACTACAACACCCAGAAGGGCTCCTGGAAAGTGTGTATGTGTGTGTGTGTATGGGAGGGTGTGGAAGAATTAAGGAATTTTTACTTCCTTGGTAGATGTTTAACCACCTACGCACAACTCTAAGGCTTAGTGTATCCCTCCGCCACTGTTTCAGCAGCTCTGTGGTCCGAAACAATAGCTTACATTATTTTTTCTGAACAGAAATTTTATAGTAATTGCTTTGCTGGGTTGTATTTTTATATATTTATTTATTTGGACTGTACTGACCTGTTTTGATCTGAATATGTATATTTTCCCAGTTCTGGGAAATTATTTTCTGTTAGTGTTTTGATATTTCAATTCTTATATTTTATTTATTCCCTTTTTTAAAAAAAAAAACAAAAAACTTCACTTATTGGTGTACTTGTATTTACCTTTGGTATAGTGTATACTCTCATTTGTATTTATTTTTTGTCTTTCTATTGTCTTTATTCTCTTTTGGGAGATTTCTTCAAATATTCTGTGGGATCTTTTATATTAACAAACATACATTTAATTTTTTTATTCTCTGAGTATTCCTGATTTATAACACCCTTTTTTTTGTTTTATGATCTTCTAAGATTTCTCTGAGTGTACTAATTAGCCTTTTGCTAAATTTCCTAGATTTCTTTTTCCTCAGAAGTCATTTTTTTTGTATGTTTATCTTTGGTTTTTACTTTAATGTTATAGATTTTTATTAATGATCAATGAAACTCTTCTTAATTAAAAATCAGGGAACTTAAAAACTTACCACAGGCTATATGTGTGTGCAAGGGGGAGGACTTACAGATTAACAGACCATTTCTAGAGTAAGTGGGCCAACAGTCACCCACATGATTTTGTACCCTACAAAGCCAAAATATGGAGGGTTACCAAATCTCATCTCATTCTAACTGCTTTAATTCTATACTGGCATTTTTTCCTACTATCTTAGATGAGAAATACACTTTTTCTATTGTTGTTTAGGGAATAAATGTCTAGCTGCTGGGTATTAAATGAGCAGTGAACATATTTGGATAATTAGCCCCTAATTTTAATGCCAATTAACAATTCTGTCATACTACATGTCATTTGAATGGCTCAAATGTCTCCAGATTTTGGTTAGGATCACCACTCACCTTGGCTACATGCTTCTTCATGCTATCAAAACTATAATTTCCTCCATCCTAATTCATAACTTATCATTTCTCTACTAACTTTCCAGTTTTTAATACTTTGCCAAAAATCTTTGCTCGTCTAGTGAACCTCCTCTTAGACTTTCTGTTTTAGTGGATTTGTGCTGTTATTATTCTTTTGCATTGTTTTAATTAATTCTGACAAGGGAGAAGTGGTAAACATGTGTAGCCAATCTGAATTCTTTAACTGAAAGTCAAAATTATACTTTTGTGATTTTTTTTGAATATTTTGATTCTGTGCACTCTTCTTTTGGCACTTTAATATATATGATTCCACTGTCTTCTAGCTTTCATGACTTCTGAAGAACAGTCTGTAAAATTCTTATCTTGGTTATTTTGTATGTAATGTATTTTTTTCCTCTGGCAATCATCAAGATTTTTACTTTGTCTTTCATTTTCAGAAGGTTAAATATGATACAGCTATATATATTTTTTTTAATTTAAATATTTTTCTTGGTATCTCTGAGCTTCTTAGATATTGATTAGACAACTTGATATGATATCATAGCTTTTGAAGGCTCCGTTCTGTGTGTTTCTTTTCCATAATATTTCTCTTTGTTTTTCAGTCTGTAATTTCTATACAACTATCTTCAATTTCACTGATTACTTCCTTAACCATTCCACATCTATTGATGAACTCATCAAAGGCATTCATCTCTGTTACTGTATTTATCATTTCTGGCATTTTCATTTGATTCTTTTCTATAGTTTCCATTTTTCTGCTGAAACTACTCATTTCATATTGCATGTTGTTAGACTTTCCCATTATAATGTTAATATATTAATTAGAGTTATTTTAAATTCTCATATATTTTAACATCTGTGTCATATCTGAGTTTAGTTTTGATGATTGCTTTGTCTTTTGGAGGCTTGTTCCCTTGGTTAAAAATATGTTGTATATTTTTATGAAGCTAGATATTTTATATAAAACAGTAGAGACTGGAGTAGTAGGTTGCATGCCTGAAATTAAGGCAAATCTTCATTCTCCTAGGCTTTGGATGAAGGAGTTGAGTTAATATAATTAGAGGTAGAACTGAGTATGAATTTTGTCATGGCTATGGTCCCCTCAGTGCACCAAAGTCTTCAAAACTCTCTACCAATATGTTGGGTTTATGGCAGAGGCTGGTGCAACAGAGTGGGTTTTTCTTCAAAAATGTCTACTAACATCAGCATTTTTATCCTTTTGCTCTGAATGTTAGTGAGCGTCTGTGTCTTGCACGTTACTTGTTACATGACACATATGAGCTTGGTAGTGAAATAAATGGGGGAATAGTCTTGGTATTCTGATTAAGCCTCAGTGTTTGACATCATCGATAATCATTGTCTTTGTATCTCAGGGATGTTGCCTTTTCAGTGTTCCTTCTCTCCCTCAAATCTGTAGTTCTGAGCCCAGTATAGATTCTTTCCTCTTTTCTCAGAGATATAGGTGTTAGGGAGATAGCTAGGGACCTTTGGCCCCTCCTAGGGACAAGACAGGCAACTGCCACACCTTAGGGATGAGGGAATACCCTACAAATCTGCTAATTATAACTTAACACACCAACTGCAAAAGAATGCAGAGGACTCTAGCCCATAGGCTAAGCAGCATAGGTATAATAGAGTCTAGAAAGTGACCTAGAACAACCAACTTTCAGAGAGGCTCATGGGAGATCTGCAAGTGTAATAAGACTCAGGTTATATTAACTCCCCACTTTCCATCAAGGAAGTACATGGTGATGAAAAAACCATGGGGAAGACCCAATCCAGACACTATTAAACGAGACCCAGACCATAACCAAAGCCTTTTATTGTTATGACAAGAGGCCCATTCACTGTTCTGCGGTGAACTTATCTTGCTCTTATTCTGTAAACCTATACCTTGCCCTGCTCTATAATTCTACCTTTCTCTCCTCAATAAAACTTGCTTAACTTGCTTTCTGTGTGTCTGGTCATTCTTTGGTCAAGAGCACACCAAGAACCAAGAACAGACAAGATTACCAGCCCTAAACCCCAATACAGGAATTTTCTTTTCTTTTACAAGTCCCAATATGTATTCATAGGTGCCCAAAGGATGGGAATGCTATTTCCCTTCCCCCACAGATTAAGGTATGTGTTTTATAGGGGTATTAAAATAAGTTTAGCCTAAAGCTACCTCCTTACATATTTTAAGTTCAGCCTCAAGGTTTCTCTGCACATAGTGCACTGTAACTAACCTAACCTAACTGGATATGTAAACAGAACACAACCTACCCTTCTATCAATCACCCAGTTTCGGCCAATCAAAGGTGGCTAACTGGTCAAACTGTGTTCAAATAATGCAAACAGCAAACATTTCTGTTTCTGTACACTTTTCTTTTTCTGTACACTTTTCTTTTTCTGTTCATAAGTCCTCTCCAAACATGTGGAAGTACAGAGCGTCTCTGAACCTATTCTGGTTCAGGGCAGCTAGTGGCTTCAGATGTATGACTAGTTCACACAGAAACCAGCAGTAAATATCAATGCTGCAGGGGGTACAAACTTCAGCTTTCAGAAATTTGCAGGGATTATTGTATTCTATCCTTTTTGTTTCTTTTTCTTGCATGCTGTGGCAGAGAAAAATCATTGGCTAAGTTGTTCGAGGGGATCTGAGAACCAAAGCCAAGATCTAATTTCTGAATAAATCAGTACTTTACTTTCTACCTATGTCTACTTATACATATATTATACATATATAAATATTAGGTCCCAGAAACAGCAAACACTTACAGAAATGGCAAAACCTTACAAAAGGTCATTTAAAATTACAAAAGAATGTTCTAAATGAACAACATTGTACTTTAAGAAGCACATTTAAAAATGAGGGCTGCTGAACTAATCTCATCCAGAGATGCCTATTTATGTGCAGAAGCTTCTAAACAGATTTCAATATTTTTATTGCCTCTTTTAAGACTTTATAAAAGACAAATAAAAAGCTTAAGGAAATAATTGAGAAGAAAAATTAAATCTGCTAAATGTTTGGCTTAGTTACTATGTTGTCCTAAAGCCTACAAGAAAGCTATTGTGGATAAAGTATTTATAAAAGGTAGATCCTCAGGTACAGTAGGCTTGCTTCTTTTTTATAGCTATTCAGGCTGTTACCACACATAAAGAATGCTTCTTTGCTCTATTCCTTAATGGCCTCTACCATGAAGTCAATAATTTTAGCTCATAAAGAGTAGCTAAGTTAAAAAACCACCTATTGAACTACTGAACTAAATCAGTTTCCTAAATATACTTTTCTGGCATTTAGCTGGCTATCTTGAAATCCTTTTGTAAAATAAATTTACATCTATAAAGGAAATTTACATGTGTAAGGGTGTCTGCATCTATACAATGAGAAGAGAAGGCGGACTAAGTCATTAAAACCTCTTATCATTGTTTTAAATTTATATAATGGGTCTTAAACCTTTGTTTAAGTTGTTTTTCCTGGTCACCTTTTCTAAACTGGGACTTTACTTACAACATTTTTTCTTGGTTTGAGCCAATGATGATACAATATTTGACTAAATACAATATTTAACTAAATCTCAGCTCTGTTCTTTTCAGTTGTAAATTTTATACCTGGTTTCACCTGTGTCATCTCTTGAAAAAGTACGAATTTAGGGTTGTGTAGTTAAAAATTGCTTGGGGCGATGAAACAGATAATTGGAAGTTTGGTAGTTTAAATGGGAAAAAGAAAAACTACTTGAGAGCTGGAAAAAGAAAATTCTTTATGAAACCTTTAAGATCAGCTTTTGTCGTGTGTTTGTATTTCAGTATGTTTACTTGTGTTGTGTGTATGTGATATTTGGTAAATAAAATTAGTTTTAAAATTGTTGATAAAATAAAGTAGGAATGACTTCAGAATTGTCAGTTAAATGTAAATCAGACATTTTTTGCCTGGGTCTACTAGTCAGACAGGTTTATGCTGTCTCAAATGCATGTTTTATAGTCATAAAACTGCTGCTTCTGTAATTTTTTTTTTTTTTTTTTTTTGAGACAGAGTCTTGCTTCATTGCCTGGGTTAGAGTGAGTGCCCTGGTGTCAGCCTAGCTCACAGCAACCTCAAACTCCTGGGCTCAAGCAATCCTGCTGCCTCAGCCTCCCGAGTAGCTGGGACTACAGGCATGTGCCACCTTGCCCAGCTAATTTTTATAGAGACGGGGGTCTCGCTCAGGCTGGTTTCGAACTCCTGACCTTGAGCAATCCGCCGGCCTTGGCCTCCCAGAATGCTAGGATTACAGGCGTGAGGCACCGCGCCCGGCCTGTAATATTTTTGACACTTGCTTAATTAGTCTGTGAGCTTGTTTTGGGTTTTGAGTTGCTGGATTTGGGGGTCTGGATGGGTTGCTATGGTCATGCCTAAGGACATATCCTCAGTGCCTAGACTACCAGCTGTAAGGCAGAGTTGAGCTCAATACAGCTCCATCTTTCCTGGCTTAGCTTTGCTTCCTGGTCATGCTGGGAAAGATTGGATCCTCTAGGCAACCCCTCACAGCTGGTCTTCTGTCTTGAGCTCTACACCTGGTATGTAAATTCATGAACCAGATGGACTATGCCCTTCATTGCCATCCTTGCTTACCAAGTGGCTACTTGAGTCCCCAAATGCTTGGGAAAGACACAAGGGAGAGTACCTGCATCATAATTTCAAAATTATTTTCAATAATTTAAAATCGTAAGCCATGTTATGTTAGATTAAGTAATAGACAATCATAAAATGTCTGAGTCATTTCTAAGTAAAATATTAAAACATTAATTATTAAACATAAATGTAAACGTATATACTCTGGCATGTTATTTTATATGATATGGAAGAGCTAAATATATTTAGATCTGCTAATAAATCAAATGAAGAAACATCTTTCTAAAAAATTATAACATTATTTCATCTGCAAATACTGATATAAAACATTTCAAAATTACTAGACTTTTCAACAGATATTCAGTTTAGTAATAGTTAATATTGTAGTTAATATATACTACTAAAACTACTAGCTATAAGAGAAATTATTTGGTATACAGTGTATAAAGAAAAGTAAGACTGGCCAGGCGGGGTAGCTCACGCCTGTAATCCTAGCACTCTAGGAGGCCCAGGCAGGTGGATAGCTCAAGGTCAGGAGTTCGAAACCAGCCTGAGGGAGACTCCCTCTCTACCAAAAATAGAAAGAAATTAATTGACCAACTAAAAATATATATATACAAAAAATTAGCTGGCCATGGTGGCACATGCCTGTAGTCCCAGCTACTCGGTAGGCTGAGGCAGGAGGATCGCTTGAGCCCGAGAGTGTGAGGTTGCTGTGAGCTAGGCTGACACCAAGGCACTCAGTCTAGTCTGGGCAAGAAAGTGAGACTCTGTCTCAAAAAAAAAAAAAAAAAAAGACTAAGAAAAGTAAGACATAGTTTTGGTGAGAAAAATGATAAAGGCATAAAATGTGTGTTTGTCGAAAAAAAATATTGTCTAGTTTAGAAGTTACTTAAAGTTTGTTTTAAATTAAAAACAATAAAAAGATATAGATAAAACTAAATCAATATAAAAGGTTGGAAAGAGAAAAAATAGAAAAAATTTTGTGAGAGATTATAAAAGTTTTATGGAAAGCTTATGTAGTCAAAAGCTGACTAAGATTGGACGGATTTGTTTATAAGTTTTTATTTATATTAGACTTAGAATTGATAATACACTAATACAAAAAGTAAAATATGGTTTTCTCTTTTAAACAAGAATTTTGTGTGGTATTAAAAGAGACAGCAAAATATTTTTGTTCACCTTTTGAGTAAACTGCAAAGAAAAGGAAGAGGAAAAGAGAGATAGATTCTGTCTCATGCTTCCATTTTTAGGTGTTTTGATGGTTTGAAAAACTATCTCCTCTTGATCAAAGAATAAACATTTTTGCTTTTTAAAACATTTCAATTACCACTTTGGCTAAATGAATAACTATAATTTTACAGTGACCTGTGATACCATTTTAATTATTTTACACCTCTGACATAGTTGACAGGCTTCCAAAAATCAAATTTAAAATTAAATATTTTTTTGACCTTAATCTAACTTTAGGATTTTAGAGAGCCCTGCTGCATCCCCCCCAAAAAGATAATAAACAGACTTATTTGATATGTTAAATTACATGGAAAACATTTTCAAATAAAAAATAATGTTTACCCTTCTTTAAGTTATATTTTTATGAATATGTCCTTAAAATATGTTCCAAAATTATATGAGACTCCTAAAATTCTGATATGTCTTGGTATATTATCATATCATGTGGTTATTATGTTTTATTATTATAGTCCACAGAAATAAACAAATTTCCTTGTCAAGTGTATCCTTAACTATGACCATTTTAAGTCATTTCCACAGTTAATTGCTTAATTGTGATGCAATTTCTGAAATCTCTTTATAAGCTAGTAAAACCCTGGAGTAAACTCCTGGAGTGTTGTGCCTTCAAGGAGGTTCATAGAAAAGATGGTAGGAATCCTTACAAGCACCCTTGAGTGGAAGTTCTTGCTAACTTTAGGAGTATATCATTTGGACTGGATAAGAATTCCTAAAACTTTAATGAATAGAGACTGACTGGCTTATAAATATGCTAACCCAAGTGGGACAAGAAAAAATTGAATACCAAGATAATACTTTGCCAGATTTTTACTATAAATCATCCAGCACTGGAATGCAATTTGAACGAGCTCCATGTTCTAAGTCAAATTACCTATGATAACCCATCTATTAAAGAATGCTATGCACCTAAATTGGAGAACCAAATTGATATTTAGGAGGATGTAAATTCAATGTTAAGCATGGACTCACAGAGAGCGTGGATGGCTGCCTGGTTCTTCCTGAGTCCTTAAAGCTTCTGTTGTTAAAATCTCTCTACATGAGATCAGGTATAATCCCAGCAATTTGGGAGGTCAAGGTAAGAAGATCGCTTGATGCCAGCAGTTTGAGACAAGCCTGAGATACATGACAAATTCCCATCTCTACCAAAAAAACCCAAAAAATAGCCAGGCATGGTGGCGTGCACCTTTAGTCCTAGTTACTTGGAAGGCTGAGGCAGGAGGATCACTGGAGCCCAGGAGTTCAAGACTGCAGTAAGGTATGATCACAACACTGCACTCCAGCCTGGGCAACAGAGTGAGACTCTTGTCTAAAAAAAATAAAAAATAAAAACATATAAAGCTCTATATAAAGAGATAAAATGATCCAATTTATATTTAAAAATCAATATCAGTGTGGTGACTGTTCTAAGTTGCTAAAATGGTTTACGACTAATGTTTAATTTGTAGAACCTATAATCCTGGGAAGATGATCAAAACTTTAGGTATATTTCTGCTCCCTGAGGGGCCAATTGAAAATTTGTGTAGGGATTTCATTCAATTCCCCTTTTTAATGCATGTTTTCTGGTTGTATTGAAGCTTTCCCATGCAAGAAGGTTGAGCTTAATAGTAGCTACAAAGTTATTAGGAAATGCTTTTCTGTCCGTGGGGCATTTTTGGAGAAATCCTAGTGCTATAGGTACTTGTTTCACTAGATAAATTGTAAACAGTTAAATAAGACATTACAGGTACAATAGTAGTAGGCAAAGCTAACTGAGTCAATTGGATTGCCTTGGTCAAAGGTATTGCAGATTGACAGCAGTCAGATCCAATTCCAGTGGAATACATAAGTTGACCCCGTTTGAGATAGTTATTGGTAGGTCTCTGCTCCCAGTAATAAAACCTCATGTAACTTCTGCCCCTAAACTCTAATATGACTGGATACTACAAGGCTTTAATGCATTATGCTAAAGTGTGTTTCACAAGGTAAAGGAAGCTTTTCATGACCCACTGACTGAGGACAATCAAATCCTTTAGAAGAGAACCTGGATATTTGGTCTTCTGGAAACAACATCAGAGAAAATTTGCCTTTGCCACCAACACTACAGTGAAACTTTGAGACTTTGAAACTTGAGTTCATAATCTCACAGCTCAGAAGGGCCCCTACACACTCTTGGAACTATACACCCACTAGAAACCTCAAAGTAAAGCTAACAAGAAAAGTTCTTTTCCATAAGCAGATAGCATCTTAGATGTGGACAGTTTTCCCAAGACCACAGGTCAGAAATTCTCTGTGGTCATGTTGACTCTTACCTTTCTTAATTATTTTTTTTAACCTGCTTATGCCTCTATAAACAATGAAACTAAAAAACAGGTCTTCTGTAAACCCATGGATGTACTTTTTATTCATGGATGATTTTGCAGCCAATTTTATACATGGGCAAGATGATGCCTTGTTGAATAGAAGATAAAGGGCTAATGTGGGTGAGAAATTTTAACGCCACATTTGTTGGTTCATAATCAGTCAGAAACAGAATATTGGTCTGTTCCACTTAACCTACATCATAGCCATGGATTAACAAAAACATTGCCAGGAAGACTTCACTTTTCTGGATGAGCATGATTTGTTAGGTCTCTTTTTCCATGGTGTATAGTAAATGAAGCAATGATTAAAAATTGATCCCTCATAATAGGCAGATTCTCCTGCAAAGAGTGTGGCTATACAAATGTCTTTAAATACTCTTGTTGAAGCTGTGCTAGATAATGAAATTGTTATAGATTACTTACTGAGTAAGCAAGGAAGAATCTGTGTGGTTGTTGACACTACTTGTTTCACATGGCGAAAGAGCTCAGGAAATTTCACCCCAAAATATGACTCCTTGGTATAAAGAAGATTTTGAAGTGCAGGCCCCTCAAGATCAACAAAGCACTGGAAGGGGCTTTCCCTCTGTCTATATAAACAGGACTGAGCTGATCAAAAAAAGATCAAAGGGGGCAATTGACTTCCCTTCCTCTCCTGTTATGTCAATAGATTGCAGCAAAGAAGATCAAGAATGCAAGCAAGCTTGTTTTTCCATTCTTGGGATACTTCACTTAGTAGTATGATATATTCTCCAGCAAACTGGTATTAACTGAGTAGCACCTAAGTGGACACATAGGTGCTACAGTAATAGGGTATTGGGCAGGTGGGAGGGGGGCGGGGGGCGGGTATATACATACATAGTGAGTGAGATGTGCACCATCTGGGGGATGGTCATGATGGAGACTCAGACTTTTGGGGGGAGGGGGGGAAATGGGCATTTATTGAAACCTTAAAATCTGTACCCCCATAATATGCCAAAATAAAAAAAATAATTAAAAAAAAAAAAAAAAGAATGCAAGCAAGCCTGTCCCAAATTATTTTAAACATCATGCCTGTCTCTCAGGTTAATTTGATTTGCAAAGAGAATCATTTACAAGTCTATCTGTCTCCCCAATCATTTGTCCTCCTTAGCACCATTTGCCACCCCTAAACAGAATTACCCGTATTCCTCATTCCCCTCCCCTTCAAAAGACAGGTATAAAAATATCTGAACTTAATCGAGATAATGGGTAATAATCACTATGTGATTTCTTCCCATTCACATGGTATTGGTAAATAAAATTGTATTAATCTGTCTTAATTGTGAGTTGACTTCCAGCCAACTTTTGGAGGAAAGGGCAAGTTTCCCATCACTGTCCCCCAAATATGCACCAGAAAATTGACTTTCTTAGTCTCCCCCCCAATATTTTCTGTGAGAATTAAGTGGGGTTCATGGAGGAAAAGCTTGACAGAGGTGTAAATTTGAGGATCTCATAGATTTTACCGTTTTACTTTAGTCTACTCAGTTTCGATGAATTCTTGCAGTAACCCTAGTGAACTCTACTTACTGGTTTCTGGCTTTATCTAGCCCTAGTAAACCAGAGTTCATGTCTTTTCTTTCCCTGTATGCACTTGACTCTCAGACTCTGTGCAAGTCGTTTACTCCTAAACCTTAGAACTCTAATAGATTTAAGAACAAAAGCATACATTTGCTATTGGCTTTGACTTTTTGTTGTTGTTGTGTTGTATGGGGTGTTCTTTCCAGCACTCTACATTTATGGGTAGAAACAAAGTTTAGATTCTTAAAATTATAGTTGCATTTATATAGATAATATCTCTGTGTTTGATACACTATCTATACGTAACTACTTATGTCGCATTATGTTTTTTCAAGGTACATTTATCTTATTTGCTCCTTTGAATAATTTATTCAGACATGTAGGAAATATCATTTCCATTTCAGAAATTAGAAAAAGTGGCAGAGAAATGTATCTAGTGTAACAGAGCAAATTAAGAATAATGCCAGAACTTAAACTAATATCTGTTCTCTTCTTATCTAATATGCTTTCATCACTTCAATAATTTAATTTCTTCTTTTTACAAGGTGGGAGCCTATATGTTCTCTAGACACCTACAGAATGGCCAACACTGATTGACACTCAATTCAGGCCCTTGGTACTTATAGCATTTTAAACAAATTTCAGTAAAATATAGTAAACTTAAATATAGTAAAAATTTACAAAATGTTTTGAAATTTCACCACAATAATACCTATTCTCGAGGTAAGCTTAAAATTATTAGTATATTTAACTGGACTGACAGTAAGAGAGATTTAATATGGAATGGGTATGGCAAATGGCAAGTTCAATTCACCTTCCATTTTGAGACAGCAATTGAGTTGTAATAAGGATATGAAAAAAAATCATAAAATAATAAGTAATGAAATATTACTTAAGTCTGCAAGTTGTGCTATGCCTTTTCCTTTAAAACTGAAACCTTTCCAATTTATTTCCTTAGTTCAGTAGCCTTACTGATGTAATAAATATAATTAATTCAGAATAATAAAATATAAATTATAGCAATGATGATTTTTGTAAATGTTTAGTCGATTACCTAAACTGAACAGTCATTGAATTTTGTAAAGGCAAATTCAATTTTTCTGAAGCTTTTGCTTTTTCCCTCAAGTATGTATGAGGAAAAAAATCTATCTTTGGCTAGTTTTCTCTTTGCATTGTAAAGTTGCTTTTGTGCTTCTTTGTGCTTAAATTTCTTAAGTTACAGGTCCCTCCTGAGAGCTGACACAACATGGCAAAAGATCTAGATGGATTGGTATTAAATTTGTGGGTATTTTTCTTTTTAATAAACTCTTTGTAAGGTTTGTAAATGCCTTAGGCAACTTTTTCTTCCTCCTCAACCTTCTCATAAGGCCAGGTTATGAACAAAAAAGAACAAGTATTTTTTACAAGATTAGTTTATATGTGAACAAAGCAGTGTATTTCAAGGAGCCTTTCAGTGGGAAAAAAAATTTAAAAGATGGTTTTTGTTTCTAGGTATCTTATATTAAAGAAAAATATTAAGACCCTTAATACACTCACTTGAGGTTTATAAACTTCAGAATGTTATGAAACATGGGGAAATTCAGGCATGGAATCTGAAACAAGGTTCATTAATGTTGTCCTGGGATTTGATCATTTTCTAATATTTTATGATGGTCTGAGCAAGTAATGTACCAATTCAAAAATAAAAGTATGTGCTAATATTGGCATTATGACTTCTCTTCCAAAAGCATCACTTTATGGAGCCAAGGATGTCCTAATATTTTCTATCTTTGAATGAATTCATGTAATTTATTTATGGCCACAACCATTTTAGCAGAATACTTGGTTCTCTACTCCAAATACTAACCTATAACAATGGTTGTTTTCTCATTTTGATGTCTGGAATATAGAACTTTGATTTAAGGTATTGGTCTAAGAAGCCTTCTCTAAATTCTGAGTAAAGTCTTGGGCTACTTATTCACATTATAAGCTAAGTAAATAAATTAAAAACAAAAATTATGGAACATTCACTTATTTCCAATGATTGTAATAGGCCATAAGACTATGTAATTTGGTTTCAGAGATGGTAAGGATCTTTAGCTCAAAGGAAAGAATCAAATGCTCTCTGGAATTCTAGCATTCAATTTTTCCCATATTGCTTCAATCTTTTTTTAAAATAAACACATCCCAGGAGAAGAAGGTAAAAGCACTGGCTGGTATTATTATTCCAGTCTTTCTTATGAAAGAAGGAAAATACAATGAGGAAGAGAATATTATCTTGCATCCTGAAGCAAGTGACATCAACAAGTAGAATAGGAGGCTTTTGTTATTTTTTAAAACTCATCATCTCCCACAGTGCACTGATTTTGAAAACCACATCAGAACACCTCTGTAGGAGTCCAGAAGCTCAGCAGAGAAGTTCCAATACACCTTTAAGCAAAAATTTCAAAATAAATACATGGAAGAGGGTACAAAGAGCAGCTTTACATCACCCATTTTACCACATTTGCAAGGCCTCACAGCTGAGTGTTAAGAGAGATTCCCCTTGGCAAATGATTCCTCTCACAGGAGAAAATGGGTGTTCAGCTCTTCTAGCTATGTAAAATGCTGCCTAAGAGACCCACTTCCTTCTCAATCTACCTGGAATACTGAGTGTATCAGCACAGTCAAGTAGTCAAGTGGCTGAGAGAGGCTGGGAACAGGGAAGTGAGACAGGTATTCATAGCATCCAAAGCTCAGAACTCAACAGAAGGCTACGTATACTAATTACCACTTCTTGGACCCTATCAGGAGGCTGACCCATGAGTGTCATGGGATTCCTCATCTGTGGGCTCCCTCAACTGGCCCACAGGTACCCCTAACCTCCAACAGCCTTATCCCCACTTCCTCACCCCATGGCTGGCTCTCCACACACTGCACCCTGGCGGAGGGTATGAGCCTTTGTATATGACTCACAACCATTTACCATGTGCAGATAGCCAGCTAGATTCTATGGGATTGGGAGAAGGCATACGAATTTGAAGACTTCAGGCCACCACCGTAGGAAAAACAAATAAGAGACTCACAACACTCATACTAGCTTTGCAGAATCAAGAGAAGACATGTGATCCTAAGAATCCCACTGAAGAGGGAATCCAAGAGGAGCAAGAAAGGTTGAGTGGGCACATCTATAAAAACATCTGAAAGAGCCTCAGAATCTCTAGCAAGGCTGACTAGTAAATGTATTTTTCCCTTCTGGGCCAATCAATAAAAACTGTAAGAGGAAACTACTTCTTATGTGAGGATAACAATGCAAAACTTCAAGGAACATGAAAACCCAAAGAAACATGGGACCGTAAACAAAAGACAAATTTTCACAAACCCAAAGAAATGGAGATCTAGAAATTGATGGACAAAGAATGCAAAATAATTATTTTAAGGAAGATCTGTGAGCTATAAGCAGCAGAAATAGACAAATCAATAAAATCAAGGAAATAATACATGTACAAAACTAGTTCAACAAAGAGATAGAAATTAAACAACAACAAATCCCAGAAATTCTGTAGTTGAAAAATACAGTGAATAAAACTAAAAATACAATAGAGAGCTTTGATAGCAGACTTGACAAGCACAAAAAAAGAATCTGCAAACTTGAAGATAGGTCATTTAAAAGTATTCAGTCAGGAGGTAAAAAAAAAAAAAAAGAAGAAGGAAAAGGAATGAAGAAATCTTGTGGGATTTATGGGACACTATCAAAGGCAAGGATATGATATACACATATGGGACTTCCATAAGGAGAAGAAAGAAAAGAGGAAGAAAGTTTATTTACAGAAATAGTGGCTGAAAAGTTTCCAAATCTTGGGAAAGATAAAGATGTCCAGGTGCATGAAGCTTAAAGGTTCCTAAGTAAGTGCAACCCAAAGGAGACTTCATTGACATATATTATAATCTAATTTCAAAAATTAAAGAGAAAATTTTGAATGCAGCAAGAGAAAAGACTTGTCACATATAAAGTAACCCTTCCTGCACCAATTAAACAGTGGATTTCTCAACAGAAACCTTGCAGGCCAGGAGAGTGTGAAATGACATACTCAAAGTGCTAAAAGAAAAAAAAAAGAAACTGTTGACAAAAAACACTTTACCGGGAGAAGTTCTTCTTCAGAAACAAGAAGAGATAGACTTTTCCAGAAAATCAAAAGCTAAGAGAATCATTACTGCTAGACCTGCCTAACAAGACATGCTAAAGGGAGTTTTTCAAGCTGAAATCACAGAATGCTAATGGATCACATGACAACATAAAAGTATAAAACTCATTGATAAAGGTTAAGTATTTTGTCAAAATCAGAGTACTCTAATAATGTAACAGTGGCATATACCTTAACTTTGACTAACATAAAAATTAAAAGACAAATATATTAAAAATAACCATAGTTACAATATTTTCTTAATTGATACACAAGGTAAAAAGAAGTAAAACATGACAACATAACCATAAAATGTCCAGAGAAGTAAAAGTTTAGAGGTTTTTCATATGATCAGAATAAAGTTGTTATCATCCTAAAATAGACAACAATAAAGTATTTTATGTAAGCCCCCTTGTAACTAAAAAGCAGCAACCCACACACAGTAACAACACAAAAGAAAGGAGAAAGGAAACAAAGCAAACCATCATAGAAAATCATCAAATCACAAAGAAAGACAGCAAGAGAGAAAGAAAGGGGGAAAAAAAGAAAGAAAAATAGTCAGAAACAAAACCAACAAAAGGCAATGTGGTTCTTACCTATCAATAGTTATTTTAAATGCAAATGGACCAAATTTTCCAATAAAATTAGAATGGCTGAAGAGGTTTAAAAAAAATAAGCCCAGCAATAGGCTACCTATAAGAGATTAGCTTTAAGGACCCATATAAACTGAAAGGGAAATGAAGAAAACATATAATCCATGCAAATAGAATTCAAAATTGAACAGAAGTCGCTACACTTATATTAGATAAAATGGACTTTAAGTAAAAAACTGTTCCATAAGTCAAAGAAGGTCATTATACAGTGATAAAGGTGTTAATTCATTAAGAGAATGTAGCAATTTTTAATATATATGCACACAACATCAAAGCACCTAAATATATAATGCAAATAGGTTTGATGGGAGAAATGGATAGCAATACAATAATTCTTGGGGACTTCAATATCCCACTTACAATATGGTTCATCTAGAGAAATCAATAAGGAAGCATTGGACTTGAACTATACATTAAACCAAATTGACCTAACTGACATATACAGAACAGAATAGATATTCTTCTCAAGCACACACAAAACACTCTCCAGAGTAGACCACATATTTGGCCACATAACACATATTAACAAATTTAAGAACATTGAAGTCATAACAAATATCTTTTCAAACCATAACAGCATGAAGCTAGACATAAATAGGAAGAAAACTAGAAAATTCAAAAATATGTGGAAATTAAACAACATACTCCTGAATAATCAATAGGTCATAAAAACAAATTAAAAGGGAATTTAAAAAATCTTGAGAAAGATGAAAATGGAAATACAATATAAAAAACGTATGAAATGTAGCAAAAAAATACATTCTAAGTGGGAAGTCTGTAGTGATAAATACCTACATTAAGAAAAAAGAAGATTTCAAATTTAAAACCCTAACTTTAAGCTTTAAGAAGCTAGAAAAAAAAAAGGGAAAATCCAAGCTGAAATTTTGAAGAAGGAAAGGAATAACAGAGATCAGACTAGAAATAAATAATATAAAGACTAGGAAAATAACATAAAATATTTTTCAAAAACCGAGTTGGTGTTTAGAAAAGATAAAAATAGTTGACAAATGTTTAGCTAGACTAATACAGAAAAAAACAAGAGAAGACACAAATAACCGTAAGCTTAATGAGAAAGATGACAATACAACTAATAGCGCAAAAATGAAGGAATATAAGAGACTACCAATAGCAACTTTGCACCAATAAATTGGATAAGCTAGAAGAAATGGGTAAATTCTTAGAAACATCTGTGTTTCCATCAAGTCAGAATCATGAAGAAAAAGAAAATCTGAACAGACCAATAATGAGGAGAGATTCAATTAGTAATTTAAAAACTCCCAATAAAGGAAAACCCAGGACCTGAGGGCTTTACCGGTAAATTCTACTAAACATTTCAAAAATTCATACCAATCCTTCTCAAACCCTTCCAGAAAATTAAATAGGAGGAAAATACTTTCAAACTCATTTTATAGGGTTGTCATTACCCTGATAACAAAACCAGACAAAGATACTACAAGAAAAAAATACCGCATGTTATCATCTCTGATGAACATAGATGTGAAAATCCTCAACAACGTACTACAGAACTGAACTCAGTAGCACACTAATGTATCATGTATCATGATCAAGTGGGATGTATAGCTAGGATGCAAGAATGGTTCAACATATGCACATAAATAAATGTGCTACATTACATTAACTGAATAAAATATAAAAGTATACAATTAGCTGAATACAAGAAGAAAAAGCATTTGACAAGGTTTAGCATACTTTCATAATAAAAATGAACAAATTAAGTATAGAAAGGATGTACCTCAACATAGTAAAGACCATCAGTATTTGTTACCTAAATAGGAAAAAAAAAATCCAAATATTTCTAAGGAATAACAAAAGGCCCCAAATATTTAATAGCTAAAACAATTATAAGCAAAAAGAACAAAACCAGAGGCATCACACTTCCTGATTTTAAATTATCCCACTACGTGATAGTAATTAAAACAATATGGTACTGGTGTGAAAACAAACACATAGACAAATAGAACACAGACTAGAGAGCCTAGAAATAAACCCACGCATACATGGTCAACTAAAGTTTGACAAAGGCATCAAGAATACATAATGAGAAAAGGATAATCCCCTCAGTAAATGGTGTTGGGAAAACATGCAAACGAATAAAATTAGACACTTAACTTGCGCAAAAATCAACTCAAAACGGATTAAAAACGTAAATGTAAGACCTGAGACTGTAAAACTCCTATAGGAAAACATGGAGTAAAGTTCAGTGGCATTGTGCTTAGCAATGATTTTGTGAACAGGATATCAAAAGCACAAACAAAAGCAAAAATAAACAAGTGGGGGGACAGCATCAACTTTAAAGTCTTCTGCACAGCAAAAGAAACAATCAACCGAATGAAAAGGCAACCTATGGAATAGCCGAAAATATTCAAAAATCGTATAACCTATACGTTGTTAATATCTGAAATATATAAGGAACTCATACAACCTAATAGCAAAACAATTAAAAATGGACAAAGACAGATTTTTTAAAAAAAGACATAACAAATGGCCAACAGGTAAATGAAAAGGTACTCAGCATCACCAGTCATCACTAATCATCAGGGGTATGCAAATCAAAACTGCAATGCCATGTCACCTCACACCTCTTAGGAAGGCTACTACCCAAAAGTCAAAATATAATAAATGTTGATAAGGAGGTGGAGAAAAAAATAACTGAAACATTATTGGTGGGAATGCAAATTGGTGCAGCCATTATGAAAAACAGTATGGAAGTTCTCGAAAAAGTTAAAAAGAGAATACCATTATTATTCAGCAATCCCACTTTGAGATATTGCTGGATTTGAGAATTTGAGGATACAATTGAGGTATATATCCAAAGGAAATAAAATCAGTTTCATGGAAGAGATATCTGCACTCCTATGTTCATTGCAGCATTCTGCACTGCATAGCCAAAACATGGAGATATATATATATATTTTTTCCCATTGTATATGTATATACATATACATTCCATTGTATATACATATACAATGGAGTATCATTCAGATTTAACAAAGAGATCCTGCCATTTGCAACAACAAGGATAAAGGATATTGTGTTACTTGAAATTTGAAAGACAAATACTGCATGAGATCACTTATGGATTCTAAAAATGTTGAACTCATGGAAACAGAGGGTAGAATGATATATACCAGTACCTGGGGTGTAGGAGTAATGGGGAAATGTTGGTCAAAAGTTAGAAACTTTAAGTTTATAAGATAATGTTTGGAAGCTTTAATGTACAGCCTGGTAACTATAGTTAATAATACTGTATTGTATGCTTGAAATTTGCTAAGAGAATCAATCTTAAAGTGTTCTTGTTTTAAAAAAAGGTAACTCTGTGAGTGTGATGGGTATGTTAATTAGCTTGAATATGGTAATCATTTCACAATGTATACATATATCAAATCAACATGTTGTACACTTAAATGTACACACTTACACATTTTTAATTTGTCAATCATACCCCAGTAAAGCTGGAAAAAAATAAACATAAAAATCATGTATTTCTCTTAGTTTTCTGTGCATTCAGATTTTACTCGTTGTGAATCTTCAAAAGGTCAACATGAGGGATATTTGGGGTGATAGAACAGTTTTGTATCTTGACTTCACTGTGGTAGTGGATACACAGACCTACACATGTGATAAAATCGCATAGAACAAAATACACATACACGCATACATGTGAGTACATGGAAACTGGGGAAAATGAGAATAAGAATGACAGACTGTATCAACATCAATGTCTTGATTGTGATGTTATAATATAGTTTTGCAAGATGTTACTATTGGGGAAAACCGGCTAAAGGTACGTGGGATTCCTATGGATTATTTCTTACATCTGCATGTGAATCAACAAATATTTCAAAAAAATCGAATTAAAAAACAGTGGGAAAAATTAGTTTGCAAAGAATTACACAATAATCCTACAACTTGCCCACTCTACCCACCCACGTCACCTGCCTGGTCCTTGTAGAATTTTGAGTGTGCAACTCCTGACATATGCAGCCGCTCCTGCAGCCGACAAGAAATCCCTTTAATGAGAATACAGTAGTTTGGAGCTGGACATAGAACAGAATCAAAGGAAGCACAAGACAGTGGGCAAAATCAAGCGCACATACAAGGGGACCATGAAATTTCTCCAGAGAGAAATATCTTTGATGTTTACTAATGACCAAAGGGTTAGCAAAGCCAGAACACACAATATTGTTAATTGTTGTTATCTTTGAAGGTGTATTTCCACCCATAGAGTACACTGGACCCACACACTCTCTGCTCACATCCTAATTTCCCCCATCAGCTGGGGAAAATCTACTTTGGTTGGGCCTCACAGAACTGCATCATAATAGAACATACTCCTTAAGTATCCTACCTCTACTCAAATTTAATCGCTCTGCAATTAGCACATAGGATAAGCAAGGAGGCTGCCCCAATAATGGATAGTTAAAACAGAGGAATGTAAATATTTTCAAAGGGTCCGTTTTGATCCACGGTCTCGATTTGCTGTGATATTATAAATATGCCATACAATTAAATAAAATGCTAATTTGAAGGGAGAAAAAAAAAAAGAAACTCTTTATCTTCTAAAACTTGAATACATGCAAAACGCAGGCCAGATCCTGCAGTCTACGGGGTGTGTCCTTTGCTTACTGAATCCAAGAAGAAGAGAGTTAAGTCAGGAAGGTGACGAGCTCTCCGTGCTCAGGTCTGCCTCCCTGTGTCAGCGCGGTGTAGGCTTCCAAAGGCTGAGCGTTTCAGAGGCTTGACTTCAGAGCTCTGGGGGAGGGGACCAATCTCTATTTGTTTATAGTCTTTAGCTCTAATTACATAATTACATTGGAAGGGGGACTGACTTCTGAGGAAAAGCAACAAAGCAAACAAGGTAAAAATTGTAATAGGTCAGTCCGGCTATTATCTCCCCAGCCCTCCAGCGCTGTGTGTGTGCATATGTGTGGCACACGTGTGCGCCGGTGCATGGTATTAACAGATAAAGGCGGCCAGAGGTGTATGCAAGGCTATCATTTTACCTTTAGTGCACTCTGGCACCCTGATTATCTCCTTGAAATTGGAAGGTAAAGGGGATGTTGTAGAAACAGAGGGCCTTCATGGCAGGTAATAGAGCAGACCTAATTAGCCTCAAGTACCTGTAATCCTAGGAGATGTACTTGCAGATAAAAGCCCGGGAGAGTCCCTCAGGTATGACTAATAGGTCCCCAGCCAGGTTGGCTGTGGATCAGGTGTAGTGTGTCAGCTGTGCTG
Source organism: Microcebus murinus (assembly GCF_040939455.1). Taxonomy (NCBI): domain Eukaryota; kingdom Metazoa; phylum Chordata; class Mammalia; order Primates; family Cheirogaleidae; genus Microcebus; species Microcebus murinus. The sequence continues at coordinate 27,737,584 of NC_134111.1, forward strand.
AATGCACACTATTGATCCGGGAGAAGCTGCACTTTCTGCCACAAATTGAATTCAAATTGCTTGCAAGGGGAAGGCATTGGGCTCTACCTGCTTCATATTTCAAAATTATTTTCTTCCGTACTAGTTTGGTAGTAGATTGTTTAGTCTTTTTTTTTAACTGTCTTTTAAAACATATTCTCTTAGATCTTACATATGATTTCTTTCTAAACCATTTTTTAAATGCTATGTACAAGTGCATCATAGACGCATTTCCTATATTAGAAAAATGAAGACGCATTTACTTGAAGATTATGACACCTGCCTACTAGGTGGTATTTTATAAAAGGACATTTCATCATGCACTTTAAAAGGAAGAAAGGTATGTTTCTCTGTTTGTTAACTAATTGTAAGAACTTAGATAATTAGAAACACAGAAGACAAAACATGGGATTTTAATCTGGGGTTATTACAAAATAGTGTTTTCTAAGTACCTGTCATCCTAGGAGATGTACTTGAATTAAATAAAAGTAGAACTCTTTTAATCAAATACAATGTTATGTTGTAGTCTCACCCCACCACCACTTCCTTCTGACCCGAACACACGCTCTCAGAAGCTGAAAAACTCAGTATAGTCTGCATGAATCCAAGGGTAGAGACCTGAGCTCTGTTCATTTGGCCCCTTATGTTCCCCTCTTTAGAGGTCTTTGAGAAACCTCTAAGGAACCCTAAAAAATTCACTGAACTAGACAATGTTTGTATTTTAAGTGGGACAATATCTAAACGATTTCAGAAGAATCTAAGTTATTTTTAAAACCTTTTGCTGAGTAAGATATCATAAAGTCTTCTGAATCAATTAAGTATCCAATACTGCCAGAAAAATTGTTTCTAAGCATTCTAGATTTGTATTCTGATTAGACATTGGAGATATCTCATTCATTCAACAAATGTTCATTGATTGTCTACTATATAGCAGGCACCGTTCTAGATATCAAGGAGATGTAAGTGAACAAAACAGACAAAAACACTATGCTTAAAGAGTTTGTGCTTTCCAGTGGAGTAGAGATAGATAGTTTACAATTAACAAAATGAATAAGTAGAATTATTAGTAACATGAGAAGGTATAAGTGCTAAGGAAAATAATGAAAACAATGTAAGAGGAGTTAAAAGTACCAAAAGGATTAGTGGCAATTTTAAATGGGGTACTTAAGGGTCAGCTTAATTAAAAAAGTTATATTTAAATAGAGACATCAGTGAGAGGAAAAAGACAACCATATGAATTTCTGGGGACAAATACATATAAAACAGTATTGCGTATAGTAAACACTCAACTGGTATAGATTATATGTTTATTCTTAAGTCAGTCAAATACTGCTGAATCATAATTTAGTGAGAAAAACCAGGTTCACGATCCTCAAATATAAAGAGGGGCAAATAAAACAAATGTAAAAATATTGGGAAGTTTAAAATAAAAGAAAATGTTGTTGCTGTTGTTTAGCTAAAGAGTATGGGTTAAAAGAGAGCAAGCCAGCATCTCAGAGCACTTTTAATTAAAAGTTTTTCATGAATTTCACAGTGCTGTTTTCCCATTTCTAAGTATAAAGCAGGAGTTGGGAAGTTGCGTAGGCAAGATGACTAGTGTGAGCTAGAGCCAGTGCATATCAGCACATGAGATCTGACTGTGTGCATTTCTTCCTGATTCCCCTTTAGTGAATTCACTTTGGGAGATTAAAATCAGACATGAGAGGGTGTACTCATACCATAGAAATTGAAAAACACCACAGATCTGGGCTCCCCATATTCCCAAGAGCTGGCTGTTAAACATTGACCTGCTCACTACAGAAAATAATCTACTGAGTCAATTTAAATAGCTTCAACTTACTGTTTTGGTCTTTAAAAAATATGCCAATTTTGTCAAGAATTCTTCATTGACAGTCCTATTAGATCAGTCGCCAGGGTTATTGCAATACAATGTTTTATATATTTTTTTCCACTCTAAGAAATTTGACCCACTTAGTGGCCTGTTTTATTCCTAGTTAACATGACCAGAAGAAATTGCCTCTGATTATCTGAAGTTAGGGCAAAACACTTCTTGTAATGTTCAATTTAGATGGAGACTTCATCTATAGTTTGGAAATCTTCAGTTGTATGCAGAGACATTAGAATACTACATGGAGATAAAAGTGACACATTGAAGCATAAAAATAGACTGGTTACAAAAATTACAAAGCACAGAATGGGACAAATTCTAAGATAGACAGAGTAGTTTGTAGATAGGACAAAAGACTTTCCAGATAATGTGTGAAAATTGCAAACAACCAAAATTATTGGAGAAATGCTAATTTGAGAGTTACAAATTGTCTACCTCATCTATATTTACCTTTGACTCAGAAACTCAGAATTGACAACTAATTCATAGGAGAATGTTTCTGTCATTAAAAACTACATCTGTTTTCTAGTGCATTTTCAGGGTTTAGAAGACATTTTTGCACTGGGTAGGGTATATAGGAATGATTTCTGAGAAATCAGAGAATTTCTCAGATTCTCAAGATTTGATGTTTTGATGTTTTATCTTCCTGTGTGAATGTTTGTCATTAAATCAACAATGTTTCTAAGCTGAGGAGTTGAAAAAACGTTAGGCTTCTTACTGTATGTAATATACCTACAGAGGCTAAAAATCAGACCAGGTTTGTTTGAAAAGGATACAAGATACAAACGAGACAGCTGCTTTTTTCTCACTCATTTCACTCTATTACTGGTTAACTTAGTGGAAAAATGTAAATTTTGCAGGGATTTTAGGTTGAAGGTATCTCAGCCAACATAGATGTGTGCTTGACTTGAGGTCTAATTTAACTCCCATGTAGTATTGATCGGCATAGACCATCGAGGACACTTACAGTCTTCCTTTGCCAAAGGTAGACAATAGTGTAAGAGTAAAGTGGAATAAATGCTCCTGTCCAGTTCTATGTCGATATCCAGCTGCCTTTTGTGTGTGTGTGTGTGCCATTTTGAGTGCATCAGTATTTCACGTTTATTGTAGTGTGATGAAACACCTTTCAAAATGGCCAGAGGGACACTCAGCAGTAAGCGTTCGGGCAGTACAAATTGGAGTGAACAGGAGGACAGTTAGCAGGGAATATTTCTGAGGTCAAAGTAGTCTGGGTAGGAGCTGAATCAGCTAAATGCAGAGTTAAGAGCTACAATACCTGCCGCAAAGTAAATATAGATTACCTTCTTGATGACAAATTGATCCACTGGACGAGGATCTTTCAGACAAAGAGACAAGTGCAAAAAAATTAAGTAATTCACACTGACTCATGTTTTAACCCTTTACTCTGCAAGCATCCTATCTCCCTGTAACTTTCTACTTCATATTATTTCAGTGGAAAACAATCTATTGAACAAGTAAATACCTTTGTAAAATTTAAAATTGTAACCTTGCAAAAGACAAATTGTTCATTCCTCTTCATTTAACTTCTGATTCTATACAATCATTAAATCAATTATAATTTCTAAATCTGAAGAGCATAGCAAGTGCTATTATGGAATTGTTCTGATAATAACTCCTGAAAAACTTATATATGGGTAGAAAATCAGCCTGATGCAGAAGTTTCATTATGATTTAATTTAGGAAGTATTTTTGAGCCTCTACTATGTGCCTGCCTGCTTTGATATGTTTATTTAGAGAATTACTGCCTTCAAAAGTTCTCTTTTGATCTTATATATGAACTGATAGTATTTCATGGGGTAAGGGATGAAGGTACAGGGTGGGCAATGCCTTCATTCATTTAGTTAGCAAATATTCATTGAACAAATACCCCAAGCAAGGCTCAAGGGCACATGATATCAGTCTCAAACTCTTAGTTTCTTCTCACAGACAGCTCACTGTTTATTTTGGGGGATATAAGCAATTAAATAATCAAAATAGAGTATAGTAGATGATACAAGAAAGATTCAAGAAAGTAGGTGGGTGGCCAAGATACCCAAGATGGTGAGTGGGAAAATATCACAGAAGATTTTGTGGAAATAATTATAAAATGGGAAAGTAGGACCTGGCAGAGTTAACAAGGAAAAAGAGGGAATGGAGGGTGAGATAAAGGACGAAGAGCATTCGCAGCAAGCAGTAGTACATACGATGCAAGAACAGGGCACATTTGGAAACACAGAAAAAGTCTGGGCTGAAAACAACCAAAAATAAACAATAGTCGCAGAGGGTGGTATTGGTGGGGAGCTCATGAAAGAATAACAAAATGAAATCCCTACTGGAAGTTGGTAGCACAGAAATTATATAAAATTAATAAGAACAAGTTAATGAGATCATTCTTTGTCTTAAGAATGATTAAGATCTAGTATCAAATTACGGTAATTGAGATAATTAAAAAAGGAAATCAACTTGAATTGGATATATTGCAGGTAGTTTGACTGAAACTATTAGAAATATAAAAGTTCCAGTACATCTCAAAAAAAGTCCTACCAGTAAAGTATAAAACAGACCCATACTAGGGAATATAATTTTCCAGAAAGGTTTTCTAAGGTAAAATTATAATTTTTACTTACAAAACAAATAATCAACAAAAAATCATTTTTAATTTTAGATGAATTCGCTTTTTCAGGTACCAATTGTTATTGAATTCAGGGCTCCCTTTATATAAGCAGATCTGCCAAGGGAATTGAAAGAACAAAGAATCCTCTCAGTTTTGCATACTCAGATTATTAGCAGATCCAAAGAGGATGCATCCAAAAATGTGCAGAATTTCCTCTTCAAACAGTACAGATTCAGATAAAGCTGTGCTATTTGCTCACCGTGATGACACACTTCTAGTTATTTCACAGGCTACACTTAGAAGAGACTACAGACGTACATTGAAGATATTGCAGGTTCAGTTCCAGATTACCTTAATAAAGAAAATATAGCAATAAAACAACTCACACAAATTTTTTTGGTTTCCCAGTGCATATAAAAGTTACGTTTGCACTATATTATAGTCTATTAAATGTGTAATAGAGCACTATGTCTAAAACATACATAACTTAATTAAAAAAATGTATTGGTAAAAAAGGCTAAAGATCATATGAGTCTTCAGAAAGTCATAATCTGTTTTTGCTGGTGGAGGGTAGTGCCTCAGTGTTAATTGCTGCTAACTGATCAGGTTGGTAATTGCTGAAGGTTGAGGTGGCTATGGCAATTTCTAAAATAAGACAATGATGAAGTTTGCCATTTTGATTGAGTATTATTTTCATGAAAGATTTCTCTGTAGTATGTGATGCTGTTAGATAGCATTTTCCCCACAGCATAAGTTCTTTTAAAATTGAATTCAATCCTCTCAAATTCTGTCACTGTTTTGTCAACTAAGTTTATGTAATATTCTTAATCCTCTGATGTCATTTCAACAATGTTCACAGCATCTTCACTATGAGTAGATTCCATCTCAAGAAACCATTTTCTTTGCTCATTAGTAAGAAATAACTCTTTATCTGTTCAAGTTTTATCATGAGATTGAAATCATTCAGTCACATCTTCAGACTTGGATTCTAATTCTAGTTCTCTTGCTATTTCAACCACATCTGCAGTTATTTCCTCCACTGAAGTCTTAAACCTCTCAAAGTCATCCATAGGGTTGGAATCAACTTCTTCCAAACTCCTGTTACTGTTGAGATTTTGTTCTTCTCTCATAAATCACAAATGTTACTCATGTCATCTATAACGGTGAATTTTTTCCAGAAGGTTTACAATTTACTCTGTTAAGATCCATCAGAGATATCACTATCTATGGCAGCTAGAGCCTTACAAAATGTATTTTTTAAAGAATAAGACTTGAAAGTTGAACCTACTCCTGATCCATGGACTTCTGAATGGATGTTGCATTAGTAGGCATGAAAACAACATTAATGTCTTTGTACATCATCATCAAAGCTCTTGAATAAACACGTGCATTATCCATGAGCAATAATCTTTTGACACAAATCTTTTTCTGAGCAGTAGGTCTCAACAGCAGGCTAAAAATATTCCTTAAATCATGCTATGAACAGATGTGCTATTATCCAGACTTTGTTGTTTCATTTATAAAACACAAGCAGAGTATATTTAGCATAATATTTAAGAACCTTAGGATTTTCAGAATGATAGATAAGCATTGACTTCAACTTAAAGTCACCAGCTGCATTAGCCTCTAATAAGAGGGTCAGTCTGCCCTTTAAAGCTTTGAAACCAGGCATTGACTTCTCTCTGCATGTGAAAGTCCTAGATGACATCCTCGTTCAGTGTAAAGCTGTTTTGTATACATTGAAAATCACGGTTTAGTTTAGTCACCTCCATCAGTGATCTTAGCTAGATCTTCTGGTTAACTTGTTGCAGCTTCTACATCAGCACTTGCTGCTTCTCTTTTCACTTTTATGTTATGAAGATGGCTTTTATCCTTAAACCTCATGAATCGATCTCTGCTAGATTCAGACATTTCTTTTGCAGCTTCCTCACCTCTCTTAGCTTTCTAAGAATTGAAGAGAGTCAGGGTCTTCTTCTGGATTAGATTTTGGCTTAAGGAAATGTTGTGGCTGGTTGGATCTTCTATCCAGACCATTAAAACTTCTTTCATATAAACAATAAGGCTGTTTAACTTTCTTTTAATTTGTGTATTCATTGGAGTAGTACTTTTAATTTCCTTCAAGAATTTTTCTTTTGCCTTCACAAATTTACTCTATGGTACAAAAGGACTAGCTTTTGGCCTATCTTGGCTTTTGGCATGCCTTCCTCACTAAGCTTAATTATTTCAAGCTTTTGATTTAAAGTGAGAAACAGACAATTCTTCCTTTCTCTTGAACACTTAGAGGCAATTGCGTTATCAATTGGCCTAATTTAATATTATTGTGTCTCAGGAAATAGGAGAAGGAGGGAGATGGGGGAATGGGCAGTCAGTCGGTGGAGCAGTCAGAACACACACATTTATTGATTAAATGCGCCATCTTATATGGGTGCAGTTCGTGACACTTCAAAACAATTGCAATAGTAACATCAAAGATTACTGATCACAGGTTCCTATAACAGATATAATAATAATGAAGAAGGTTTAAATATGAAGAGAAATATCAAGATGTGGCATGGAGACACAAAGTGAGCACACACTGTTGGGAAATGTTGCTGATAGACTCGCTTGATGCAGGGTTTGACACAAACCTTCAATCAATGAAAATTTAAATATCTGCAAAGAACAACAAAGTGAAGCACGATCATACAAGGTATGCTTGTAACCACGTCAGTTAAATAAACTAAAATAGCAAGAAGTTACTCACTTGACTAACATTGATTTCTCTTCCAGTTTTAAGGCTGCTTATACTTGTGGAGGGGATGAGTCTGATTTATCATTCATGGGGTTAAAGTCTGTCCTCATACTGATCACCCCCTCTTAACTCACCATAGGAGAAATATCCTAATTTATTCTGATGAGGCTCTGTCCTAGCTAATTTTTGGCAATACTCAAATGGGGAAAAAAATGGAGAGAACCACTAAAGTCAGAACAGTCTTAAATTTTATTTATGAATTGAAAGATAGAAATTATGTTTTTGTAATTAACCAAAGCATAGAGATAAGTTAGAATTGTTTCCTTGGGGTCTAAGGCATGTCCAATATTTTAACCGATCAAGCAATTAAATGATTTTTATATCATTTTCTATATTATGAGGTAATACTTTCTTTCTTTATTTTTTTTTTCTTTCTGAGACCAAGTCTTTCTCTGTTGCCTGGGCTAGAGTGCTGTGATATCAGCCTAGCTTGCAGCAACCTCAAACTCCTGGGCTCGAGCAATCCTCCTGCCTCAGCCTCCTGAGTAGCTGGGACTACAGGCATGTGCCACCATGCCTGGCTAATTTTTTCTATATATTTTTAGTTGTCTCTCTAATTTCTTTCTATTCTTAGTAGAGGCTGAGTGTCACTCTTGCTCAGGCTGGTCTCGAACTCCTGACCTTGAGTGATCCTCCTGCCTCGGCCTCCCAGAGTGCTAGGATTACACAGGCAGGAGCCACCACACCCTGGCAATGCTTTTAAATTAATATTTTAATTATTACACAGAGTGTGTAAATAAGTAAATAAGATATATAAATAAATAAATAAATTTAAAAGTGTATAGATATAAGGGACTCAACTATCAACAGAGATCAGTTATTTTTCAGTATAATGATCAATTTTGTAAACTTGTAAGTATGAACTTAGTATCTGAAATACCACTTCAAAGTCTCAGTAATGCTAATATTATACTAACTTGTGGAGAAATGTGAGGATAATAAAATTTACTTCTGTCTGTTAATAAGGAGAGAAAGAAGCGAGAGAGAGAGGGAGAGAGAGACATTGCTAAGGAAGAGATAGTTACCCATCCATTTTATGTCAATCAAAGGAATATCAAAACTACTGGCTATAATTTCCATTACTAAGTAAAATACCGGAAGAATGTACTGTATGCTTTTTTAAAAATCATGTTTTCATGTATGTAATCACATCTGTGGATGCATTAGGGGTATGGAGTTACCAGCATATGTTTCCAAGTGTGTTCCATTATATTCCTACTGCAATTTTCTGAACGCTAATTTACAGCTGTATTTCAAGCTTACTCTAGCTACACTGAAGTAAATACTGTATATATTTCAGGAATTCTGTACAAAATTATATATTTGATAGCAGAGTGGCTGCTAACTCAGTAAACATCGCATGGCTGCATTGTATTCATGGTGGTGCCCCATGATTATTGCACAGCAGGCACCTGGAGGAGGGCGATTTGTATACATTAATATTTTGAAGTAAAATCCTTGAATTCCCTGTCAATCATGTCACATACTAATTGGAGAAGCTCCAGAATCTCAGACTATCATGTGTTGGGGGGTGGAGGTAGGGCAGGCCCATTTTAGAGGTCTACTAACTGAGGTAATGATAACTGAAAATGATTGATGGAGATGACATCAAACCAAGAGCACGAAGAGAAAGAGCAGGTAAATCGAAGCCTATTGATTACAGTAGTTTCAACCCAGGCCTCCCTGTAGGTGTCAAAGATGCAGAGTCTCTGGGAGAAAACGGCTGCTAACCGGAAGGCATTGTCTGAGACGGTGGGAGAGGCAATGCAACCGTCTCACCCCTGAGCATCATCATATCCTTCACCTTTGATGCCAGGATGCTCATTGCTTCCCACTCTATTTTCTCTGCTCCAGGCAAAGGCTAAAGAAAAAAGAGCCAATGCATTTAAGGCATCACAGTTCACAGGTCTCTAACGTATCCAGGGCATCCATATACACTGATGGAAAGTGTTTTCAGTTCAATCACTTTGAAAGGCTGGATAATAGAGGAGCAGGAGGACTTGTAGCATGGACAACAAAGTTTTTTTGTTTTTTATTTTTCTTTTATCAACATGAGGCTCAGTTAGCAATTGCATCAAACATTGATTTCACTGGCCTGTTTGTAGGCACTACAGGGGTCTTTTTAGCTGTACAACACAGACATATGCTGAACAGCCTTTGATTTCTTTTCTTCTTACAAGTTTGTTTTACAGGATAGGCCATTGCCAGCATGTGTTACTTTAGTTATTATATAAGATCTATATCATCACTTTTATTTTAAAAAATCACCTGTTCCCATCTTCACTTTTCTCATCTTCTGCCAATCCTTGGGCGTTCTCTGATTCTTCCCCAGCCTGGTCTGAGAAGTTCTGGGTTTCCTGTGCAGAGCTTGTATAAAACCATCGTACAGTGAACAATTCTCCTAGGGACTCTCCTCTCCCTGCTTCATGGTCATGCTGTGGAACGCTCATTATTGTGAGGCGAGTCATGCACGTGCTTTGTTCAAAGTACAGACCCCTTAGTATAAACTTTTCAACAGAAGTCTCTGAAACAACTTTTCAAAACCCATGTCTCGTTTAGTTTCCTCTTTTTTCACTCCCAGTTTGATGTCAGTCATCAATTGAGCAGGAGACAACTCATTTCATTTCTGTGACACACTATGATGGACTTGTGTTGCAACCCTGACTTATTTTGAGAACTTCAATTTCTCAAGCTGAAAGCTTGAACGTCCCATGGTTGGAGGAACTATTGATCCAATGTAGAAGGACGGCTCAAGAGGAACCGATACATTCCTTACAGCACTTTCTTTTTCGTTGCCCTCCTGGCCACTACATAATGTAGTCTTTCTCAGAGTTTGTTGTCATCTACAAACTTTGATTCTGGCAGCACATATATTCTATTTTTACACCATTTTTTCACTGTAAGGTTTGGCTTCATGTAGTATTGCTCCGTTTCATTTTAGATGAATTGTCTATTTATTAACTTATGAGTTAGTTATTCTTGGTCTCTTTTACAACTAGCTATAGAAAACCCAGACGCTGAGATGAAGTGATAATTCCAATGTGCCTTCCTAGTGATTTTAGAAGTGAGAATGTATAGTATTTCTCTCAAGTACAAGATGCTAACATGGCAATAAATTTGAGAATTTAAACCATTATTTAAGGTGGTAATTTAAAAATCTACAAATAACCCAAGATGGGTATTAAGTAATATAATTTTTTTAAACCTGATATCCAAAAGTCCTGCTAGAAAGAATCAGTTCTCTATGCCTTCTGTGATGGGGAAAGATGGCTCCACCCTGACCGGAATTCTAGAGACTTGAATTATTCTAGCCTAAAATTTCATCCTCCAATTAAGAAATGCACTGGTTTAGAGGAGAAGAATAGTTTGATCATTTGATCTCAACCCACTCAGGACACCAAAGAAGAATGTAAATATTTTACTTGGCAGACTTCATGAAAATATACCCTTTTTAATGTTACATTTATTACAAAGATAAAAAAGTTCTAAGTTCTGTGCAAGGCACATTAGATGCATTTGCTCATCTTTTCTTCACAGGGCCTCTATAAAGTACATACATTTTATAAGTGAGGATACTAGAATTCATAACTTGCTCAAACTCCACAAGTAATGAGGCTGTAGTAACTCTTGGAGCCAAGTCATCTGGACTTTGAAATATGTAGGGTTTCATAAGGAAACAGAATTCATCACAGAAAAAGATTTTAATAAAGGAACCACAAAGACAAGGAGGTGCCTCGAGATTTTCAATGCAAGCACGTATCATCGCTAGGGCTGATTGAACAAAGGGAGCAAAGAGTGTAGTCACTGGCGCATAGCGAGAGAGCTGGAGCTAGGAGAAGAAGCATCCAGAAAGATCTCACCAGAGACAAAGGCATGGCACCAAGACCTCTCTTTTTTTCCACCTTCCAATCTCTTGCCTGTGTTCCCTGTTGGCCACACCCTACTGGAAGCCAGACCAAAGGGGAGCCTGGGTGATACCCTCTCTGGGGATCAGCATTTCAGGTCCAAAGCAGGACCAAGAAGGGTAGAAAATAAATGGGGGCAGGAGGCAGAACCCACACACAAGCACACACGCTAACCAACAGGCTCTCCATGTAGCAAGTTTCCCAACTTTCAAAGGGAGGCTTAGCTTTTGCACGACATGGTCCATTTCTAGGAGATAACTCACCTTGCGAAGAAAGGGTAATGTCCAGATAGAATAACTGATAAACCACATTCGACATAAAATGAAATGTTTTCATAAGAATTCATCTCAGTTTTGCAGAGTAGTTTTTATTTCTTCCTGGAAACAAACTGAGTGTATATTATATGACATTTTTTTTTTTTTAGTGTTTAACTTCAAATATTTCTCAAAATGCTAGTTTTATTATGTATAAAAATATCTTTAAAAAGTACAACTAATTTTGAAATATAACCCTAGAATTAAACCTAATTAGATTATTAAACCTAATCTACCCATTAAAATATGTATCCAGAAACTTTTTATGATTTCTGTTATCTTTTTCACAAATTAATAACTTACATTTTTATTTCCATTGATCATCTCTTTAAATGTTGTCATGTTCTTAATTTGGTTACTGGCATCTCTAAAGCTACTGAGAAATGATAATCGAATTAGGCAAGGATGAAGAGCAATCACAGAATTACCTAACCTGCCATTCCAATCCTTCATATTCACACTCCAGCCTTCTGTGCCCCCCTCATCCTTTGTGATTCTTCACCCACCCTACGGGTCACCCCATCCTGCAGAGCCCATGAGATGTGCATTCTGTGCGTTTGTGCCCCCTGATCCCTGTGACTTGAATGCCAACTCTGCATAATCAAGGCTGTTTCCAACTGGTATCCCCCATAGTTTAGTACTATAGTTAGTACTATAGTCACCCTATAGTTAGTACTGCCTCCCCCCACTGCTACCAGGTTATCTTAATACAAAAAGCAAATATAATTATACCATTTGTCTGCCTAATAGCTTGCTGTGACTCTCAAATGCCCACAGGATAATAAAAAAATCTAATCTTCTTAATTTAGCAAACAACTCTTAATAATTTGCAGTCTGGTTCCAGCTTGCTTCTCCAGCTTCATCTTCTCCAGCATTGTGTCCATCCAAAGCAAGGCTACAGGCTGCCTTTTCCCTATGTCTTTGTTCATGATGTGCCTGGATGTCTCTTTTTTCCTTTATCCTTTGGCAAATGTCATCTATCCATCCATCCGCCCATCTTTCCGTCTCCCCATCCATCTGTTCATCTATCCACCTATTCAACCCTTCAATCTCTCATTAATTTATTTATTCATCCAGTTTAATTATTAGTAACCTTTATTTTTGGTCAGGTAATCTTCTAGGAGCTGGGCATACAATGGTGAGCAGAGCCAGACAGCCCTTGCCAGCCTGAGTTTCAATCTAGCTGATGGTGGTGTTCTTTGTCACTTTGGCTGCAGGTAGGAAACTGGAGTGGGGACAGAGTAGAAGCAGGACAACCAGTGAGAGCCTGTCTCCCTAGTCCAGTGAGAGAGGATGGTGGCTTGAACTCTGATGGAGATAGTAGAAAAAAAGAATAGAGAACAAATAATTGGGGGAAAACAGGCAAGATAAGAGGAAGAAGATGGAGTCAAGGAATACTTCAGGTCTTCTGACTTGTGCAGCTAGTAGATCCATTCACTGCAGCAAATATTTATTACTCAGCTCCAGCTTAAATATCATTTCCTACATGAATTTTTTCTTGACTTTCATAGAACAAATTTAAACATCCCTTCCCTATGCCACCACAAAGATTTATCTATTACCTATTAACTTTACAGACTTTGTACGACTTGTATTTTATTCTTCTTTATTTTGCTTATATCTAGCATATAGTACGTGGTCAGTAATAATTGAATGAATGAATAAACTCCTTTTATAGTTCCTATAAAGAAGCTACTCTTCCAAAATGAAGATACAGACATAAAAAATACTGGATATGCATGAAATCTAAGATATTCTTTAGGCCAAACCTCTTCTTTCAAAATAATGGATGCTCTGGGATCGTAAGTAATTTGCTCAGTTTTAAATATCTAGAAAATGCAGGGCTAGACTAGATCCCTTCTCCCCTCCTCTTTTATGAATAACTACTTTTCTCTGTACTTTGTCTACTCTAGTGTTTCTTTCTGGTGGTAAAAACAACTCTGTCTTCCATTTGACTTTGGTAGTGGCTGTCCTTTAGGGTTAGTAACTTCTCTGTACTCATTTATTTTGAAAGCACTGTCTTGAGCATTCCTGAACCACAGTGGTTGCATCTTATATATAATTGTTTGGAGATCCGATCAACAAACAGTTACAGAAAATGAAGGAGAATGAAATAGATATGTTTTAAGAAACCTAATGAGGAATTAATTGAATTAATGAATTGTACTGGGTATTTTATTAATTATAATTTATTATAATACGACAATCACAATTGGATTGTGATGCATGTTTGAAGTGGCTTTACAAATTACATTTCGAAGATATATTATGAGTATGATCTGGCAACTTTATTGGAATCTAAATTGAATTTTCTCTGCTCTCTTCTTCCTTCTATTCATCCCCCTCCCATTTAGCAGGTCTGGAATAAGATATCTGAAGTTCAATGACACATAAAAGGAAAAGATTAAAAAGGTTACATACTTTCTCATATTTGAAGTAACCTAAATATCAGTTTATTTTGTGTCCATATGTATGTTTGTAGATATAAAAATATGCATTTCTCAATAGTATACCAAAGTATTTCTAAATTATATATATATATATATATATATATATATATACTCACACATGCACACACATATATATACACACATGTATATATGTCTTAGGTAATCAAAGGCACAGGAAGTGTTATCCTATTTCTAATTTTCTTAGAGCATCAAAAAAGTAAAAAAAAAACTTTTCTTCCTGAAATCTAATATATTCCGAGGAAATACTGAGTACAGAAGGCAAACCGTGCTCTAAGAGTGCAGCTGTTTGATAAAGGGGTGAGAACATGGGAGCTGTGTCTTTTTGCCTTTTCACAGGGTATTACAATGATGATAATAATGATTATGAAAATGATGGTTAACATTTATAAAATGTTTGTTCCATGTCTGGCACATGCATCCTTTTATTAAATTCACACTTAGGTATACATATGATTTTTATCTTGTTTAATATATGTGGTAACTAAAGCCTTAGAGAGAGAGAGAGAGATCAAGTTACTTACTCAAGTTATGTAATCAGTAAGAGGTTGAGCATAGATTCGAAAACCTCTCTCTCTACTCCCAGAATTTGACACCTTTGCTAGTTATTTCTTTATTAGTTATTCCTCAAATTCCAACTCAATGATACTAAATACTTTCCTGTTCATTTTGTTTTACTTTGTTACTTGAAGAAATGTAAGGGTTAACAATAACAGCATCATGACCATCTTTACTAGTCCAGCCAGCACCCTATTTTTTATGAATTGCCCTTTGAGGCCTCAGTGAGTGTGATATCAAGTTTCAATGTTTCTACAGTGTGCCCCGCCTTCTAGACACAAGGCAGAACACCTGCAAGACTGCTCAATATATCTTTGCCAAGGTATTTGGGAGGAAGAACAAACAGTGTATCTCTAATGCTTGAACACATATCATGCAAAATGGGTCCACACCCTTCCTCTGCCACACAAAAAAGCAAGGAGTAGAACACAGACCAGTTGTTACTGAGTTCTAGGAGAATCCCAGTCAATTTTTATTTTAGTTTTTAGAGACATTTCAAGATCCTATGGCATATCACCTTTCCACTTAAGCTGCTTCAAATTGGGTATCTGTAACTTTTAATCTGAAGGAAAAACTCAGCCTAGCTACTATAGTCCTAATCTAGTCTTAAAAATTTTGATTCTTGACTTTATCGAATAAACTCTTCATTTGAACATTATTAATTGAACATCAACTATGATCACCTGTCTACTCTTTTTCTGGCAGTTTTCTAAATATTGAGAATATAAATGTGAAGGAAACAGTCCCTCCCTAAAATAAATTATAACATTATGAGAGACAGTCAATCAATCTCTCTCCCTGTCTCTTCTCTCTCTCGTTCCCCCTCTGTCTTTCTCAATTTAAATAAAGAGAAGGGAAATGTTTTGTGAAGGTTAATGTTTTATGAAGTGGAAGGATTTGCTCACATCTCACACCAGGATTGGGTTGGAGTAGGGTTAAAAGTCTCTTATCTGACTCAGACCAGTCTTATCTGGGGAATGGGGAGTCATTTTATTTGCTGGCATAGCAGACCTGCCTTCTTTTGTGAAACATGTTGACAGTTAGTGTTAGCCTTAGACAGAGCCACAAAGCAGGCAAAGTTTCTGATTCTTTCCACACCCACCATTACAATATTTTTTTTCTCTCCTGACCCCAAGCCTATGACTGCAAGGGCCTCCTGGTTTATTTTGAATGCCAGGGCCAACGCAGTATCTCCATGAGGCCCCCATGTTCCTGACAATCTGTACCTCTCCTGATAGCAAAAGTTTCCAGGCCTGGGTCTCATTCACTTGGAGTTTGATCTTTACTTAATAAACGATAATTAATAGGACAAACCGACACATGGGCATGTGTATACGAAAAATAGTTAACCTGAATAGTTTTGATAAGCTATAAATCAGAAAAGCAAATCATGCTAGGGGTTTGGAGTCACAGATAGGCTATTTGTTAAGACATTTTTGAGCAGATGAGAGCATTGAGCTTCCTCAATCGTAGTTGAAGGTGTACATTTAGATATTGAAACTTCTTTCAGAAAATAGTTATTTATATGATCATATAAAATCCATAAAATCTATGTTGTTAACAATTAGACCTCTTTAGAGACTAGCATTTCTGACAATACTCAAGACAAACATTTAGGTCAAATATGGAATAAAATGTTTGAAAGAACCTTTTTTTTTTTTTAATCTAGAAGCTTTAAAATGTTTCTGGTGCTATTATTAATATTATTCATGCTGTGCAATAGGTCAATAACAGAAATAAAATAACACCTCCAAATCCCACCTAATGAAAAGCAGAATGCTTCAGACCTAATGAAAAGCAGAATCCTTCAGACAAATGTTCCAAATGACAAGAGTTTCCGTTTAAAAGGACAGTTTGATTGGAAATATTGGAAGTTTGAGGTGCTGAGAGAGCAACAATGATGTGTAGGACATAAAAGCCCAGAGATAAAAGCTTATAATTGAAATTAACTGTAGGTCACTTGGCTAAGAGACTAAACTTGACAAGATACTACTATATATCCAAATTGTACTGTTTAGAGTTTTGTAGATAAAAAAAAGTTTATGAAGTTCTTATGAAAGCGTAGATATAGTTGATAAAGCTCTAGTATTTGCTCTTTTTACTCTTTAGCCACTTTGTTCCAAAGTCCATCCACGGTGGATTAGCTCCAATTAGCTCCAATCTCTCCATCCTAGTGATAGGAAGGATTTTGACCTTCTTTCTAACCCAACAAGTAATTCATTTTGACTTCAAATTTGCATTTTTAGAACTGACCTCTCTAAACATGATTACTTCAAGTACTACTTTTCAATCGCCTTATGATACTACTTTTCAATTGCCTTATGATAATTCATGTATGAAATGACATTCAATTGTTAAATATGATTCTTAGTCAACCATAATTGTTGACTAATTTGCATGTAGCTCACCCAATGTGCAAGATGATGATACTCGCTATTATGCCATATTTTTTTCTGAGAATCAGTTAAAAAAATATGTTACAGTTTTCAACTGGGCATTCAGGCTCTATCACCTTAATCATTAGTTTGAGGACAAAATGAGCCAAAAATAACCACCTATTGATATCTTACCTTCCTCATAACAGGCTCACTGTCTTAATTCATTTTCTTATGGGTAGTATTTTAATTTACAAATGGGCTTGCATTTATCATTTCATTTGCATTTTAATGTGTATTCATTTTTTTAAGTGGGAAGCAAATCAACAACTTCAAGTTCCATTGATATGATTGACAATATAGCAATATCCTGTTTTTATTTAGTGCCCATCTGTTTTCAGATTGTTAAGAATCAAATTAATTGAATCTTTATACTATTCCTTAACTGTGCATAAGGGGCAAGTTGTCTTGGTTTTATTTAGAGAACAGATTGGTTTTACTTTTTTGGTTAAGGTTAGAGAGAAATGGAGTAAGACAGGGATAAAGAAAGTCAGAGATGGAGTTCAGTCATTCCATTGTCAGTGCAGAATGCTGTAGATGAGGCAGAACTTCACCACTGTGATAGAAAGTTAGAGAGAATGCATGCAACTTAAGAGAGAATGAACATTGGGTAACTTATTTTTCATGAGAACTCAAGAAATGTTAACTTAATTTGAGAAAAGGGGAGATTATGCATTTTGATTTACTTACTAGCATACTGCCCTATTTCTATGTTTCTATCACTGTCTAAAAAAAGCAAGCCCACTGCATATTTGGCATATCTGAGAATCAGATAGATTTACTTCCCTCTTTAACAACATTGGTTTCAATAATGTTCATGGAACAACAGGTAATCATTGCTTATTCATCTTTAGTTTTGAAGCAATTGGTATTGAAAAGGAGAAAATGCATATTGACTACACCAAAGTCTTTGTCCTAGTTGTGATAGTACACAGTTTTATAAGGTACTATCATTGGGATAACTTGGTAAAGCATACGTAGGATCTCTCTATATTATTCCTGATGGTTTGTGACTCTATGATCATCTCAAAATGAAATGTTTCATTTTAAAAATAAATAAATGAACTGCAAACATGTTATATGACACAAATGTGGATTTCATTTTTTCTACTTACCTGTATTTAGTATACATAACCACATACGGTATATGTTTATACATTTGCCATCACTATGTAAAATATTGTACTGTTTACTTTGTTTGTCATTAATAAATAACTTCTTTTCCCTGTTATATAGTCATAATAATTATTATTATTGAAAAGTGTACAGTCAAGTGGATATGTCATAATTTCTTTTTTTTGTAAATCAAAATGTCCCACTTTCATTTTAATGGTAGCAAAGGAAATAAACTAGATAAGAAAAGTAAATTAGGCCAGGTACAGCATGGTGGCTCACCCCTGTAATTCTAGCACTCTGGGAAGCCAAGGCAGGAGGTTTGCTTTAAGTCAGGAGAGACCAGCCAGAGCAAGGGCAAGATCCCTGTCTCTACTAAAAATAGAAAAAAATTAGCCTGGTGTGGTGGTGCATGCCTGTAGTCCCAGCTACTCTGGAGGCTGAGGCAGGAGATCAGTCGAGCCCAGAAGTTTGAGGTTGCTGTGAGCTAGGCTGATGCCATGCTACTCTAGCCAGGGTGACAGAGCGAAACTCTGTCTCAGAACAAAAAAAAAAGTGAATTAAAGACCTAAATCTCCTCATGACAGAAGGGAAAAAAGGTGGGAAAATTCACTGTCTAAAATCTGGGAAATCTTATAATTTGATTTTGCAACAGACTTCTATCATAAAAGCTATAGCAGTGAGTTAATATATTCACTATTAAATTTAAGAAAATGAAAAAGAATTTGTCTATGATGAATACATAAAAGTTCATTATACTGTTACCTACTTTTGTATATGCTTCAAATTTCTAGTATTAGAAAGAATTTTAAAAAAGAATTTCCTAGAAAAGATTTTCCCAAAACCCCTAGGAATAGTGTGAAATATCTTCTGGTCAGCAGGCCACCATTAGCCCATGTGGCACATTTGTTACAATTTTTTCAAAGTACCTCTTCTTAATTGTCGCAGCAAGGAGACATGAAGACTAAATGTAATATGTTTTCAGTGTGACACTGGAACAAAAAGAATATTTGATATAAACTAAGACAATCTGAATAAACTATGTTTATTAATAGTAATGTATCAATATTAGTTAATCAATTGTGACAAATGTACCCTACTAATATAGGATATTAGTAATAAGAAAAACTGTATTTAGGGTATTTAGGAACTCTGTACTAACTTTGTAACTTTTCTATAAATTTAAAACTGTTCTAAAATAAAAAGTTTACTTATAAAGGAATAAGAAATGTCATAATAATGATATTATTCAAATTCAGTAACACATTTCATGAATGAATTACAATTTGCACTTACCAAGCAAAAATATTACACCCCATGGTTTACATTGTTTCATTGTCTTAAATACTAAACAAATAAAAATTCCAAGTGGTAATATACAATGACAGAATTAAAGCAACCAAGTTCTATTTAATTGTCTTTTATATCCACTGTTCAAATGGGGGAATATAAAAAATCACTGGAGTTAGAGACAGAAACTAAATCTGAAGGAAACTTCAATAATTGCAAACCTCAACAGGCTTACTATCTTAATTAAATACATGTCCTCCTTTTTTTTTTTTTTTGAGTCCTGAACCAACTGTAACCAGGAGTTCTCAGTACCACCTTCCTTGTAGAATACTATGTTTATTAGAGAAAAAAAATAATCAAATTAAGAAATACATTTATAGCTATACACAATACTTAATGGTAGCCACAACAATTATTTAGAACTTACCCCAAAATTGTTTCTAGAGAGTTGCTGTATTTTATCACTCATACTGTTTAGTATTGCTGGTACATGATCATAATAAAAAGGAAACTAACTAGTGGTTGGTTTTAAATTCTCTTATGATTTCCCTTCCTTTCCTGCACCTAAAGCTTACTGCTCTTACCACTCTATCGTTGATATGTCCTGGAGCCAGAAACAATTTTAGATACTGGAGATACAATAATTTTCTTCTTTCATGGTGCTTACATTTAAGTGAGAAACATAGAAGTGAAACAGGCAAATAATTGAATAAAGGAGATAATTTCATATATTGATAATGGGTAGAATGTGCTGGCAAAAGAATCTAAAAAGGCCCACCAGCCACTGTGCCTCCTTCTGGGTAGTTGAGAACACAAGATACAGCAATTTTTCTTTTACTCTGGAAGGGATATCCCAGCACATCATTTGACTATAAGGATCTTAAAAACTTTACTGAACCAACAGGTTCCTGAATCTTCCTAGGATTTATTTCCTGCTTTCTAGAGTGATTGCATCCTACCAAGTCATCCAAGCTGTCCCCTAGTCACCTCTTGCTTGCTTTGTCCAGTCAGTGTAATGCATATATGTGATATTCAAAGGATGACCAGGATAGATAGATTTCTGCAGACTGAATAATGACAGAGGGAAGAGAACTGATGCATCCATGGGGTAAAGCTGTAAATGAGTATTTTTGTCCATCCCATATGAATGAATGTCAATTGTGTCTGATCTTCCATTTTGATTGGGATTGAAAATAATGCATTTACTGGATCAAAGGCCTCATGACAGGTAACTGAGGCTTTACTAATCTGCTGTAGCAAGGATGCCACATCCAGCTCAGTAGATGAAGAGGGATCCTACTTGGTTAAGCCTGAGGCCATCTGTACTTATTCTCCAGTTTCTCCAGAGGCCAGAACAGTGAACTAAGTGGACATATGATAGGGTTACCACTTCTGCATCCTTTGCTTCTTTAATGGTGGTTCTAATTTCTGCCATTCCCCCACCCCTCTGCATTAAGGATACAATATTAGTTTTGAATTACTGTCTTGGCCAGGAGTGGGAGGCAGTTTCGGAGATTTCCACTTAGCCTTTCTTGTATTAAGGATCCACTATGGGATTTTCTTCTAATTGCCAACATATCAGTTCCAATTTTACTGGGGAAAAGACCATGAGGGCCCCTGTAAGTTGAACTTCATCCAGGGCTCCATTTATTCCTTGGGCCTCCATCAAACCCCACTGTAACAGGGGAAGTCATGATGACATTTTGTTTGTCAACTTCCAGTGTGTCTAATAGTCCTCCTAATACCTGGGTGTTCCCTTCTCTTTCCCCACTGTATAGTCAGCTGAATAAAAATGGATCACAGTGATACTTAGAGTGATATTTAGGTCCCTTTGGGAAAGAAATAAAAGGAATCATCATTAATGTATACATACTGTTAGGTGTCCTAGGGCTACTACTTCAGTCAGTGGCATTTTCAGTGAATCTGAAAATTGGCTGAGATCTGAAAACTGAATGACAAATCACAACTTTTTATTGGGGCGACCACACTCTTCCAGTTGTTTGGTTATAGATATTACGCAGCAACTTCTTGGCTACTCTCTTGGCAATTTTAGCCCTAATCAGCTCCAAAACTCCCTGTAGGCCTTGGCTAAACTCCTATCTTGTCAACTTTTATGGTATTTATAGCCCCTGACTCCTGAAAGTTAAGCAGAGCTCCCTCATCTCCCTCACTATGGCATCCCATTATGACTCCAGATATTAATGAGTTCAGCCCTGGGACTGTCTCTCCAATCTCCAGCCCTACCTTGCCATCCAGAGCCACCAATGGGATTCTGGTGGCCCTCTCACCAGCACACTGCTGCCATCCTTTGTATCAGCCTGTCCTCCTGTGGAACAAAATCTTCTGAGTTTTTTTCTGGCCTCACACAATATTTCCATTTCAACATGCCCATTTTATTCAGCCTTTTTACTCCTTCCTCTACCATCTGCTAGGGCAACTTAGGCATCTCTACTGCACTCATCACTGGCCATCACTTTTCCAGGACTCTAAATGTCACCCTAACATAGAGCTTCCCCATCCTTTGGTCCTTTCAAGAGTATTAAATTCCATATCCAGAGACAGTACCCCTAAATCACTGAAGCTATGGTTTTCAAGTCTTATATTCCAAGTTCCTTAATCAAGCACCCTCAAAAACTAATTCCACTGGTTCCTGCAAGATCATGCTAGCTAATTTTTGCAGTTCTACATCTTTACCTTCTCTTGTGAAGCGCAGAACATTCTAACGATAGAATTGAACCTAGTTTCTGTCTATCAGTCAGGAGAGCAGGTAGGGACATCTCAGTGGAGAACCTGTTGCCATTCAGGGGAAAGGTTTCTGAGATTTTCCCAGCATGTAATAACAGCTAGCTCTGACTATGGGAAGTAAGGACTATTTCTGCGAATTCTGAAGCTTCTGAGAGGTCTTAGAAGTCAGCATTACTGTAAGCATTCATGTAACTGTCCCTGTTTCATTTTTCATGCTACTAGGTTTTCCCAACCATAGACCCAACTTTATCATAGCAGATCTGCTTTGACTGAGCACTTAGACATTTTGGGGGACTCTGCATCTTTAAGCATTACATTTTTTGTGTCTGTTCTTCTACTTAGTCTTTAACCACTCGCTAACAGCCCTCAGCTTCTCATTATTCTTAAGGGAATCAGTAAAACAGTAGAAAGCAGCAAACCATGCCATCTTTATAGGCATTGTTTTCTTATAACTTTCAGATTCCTGACTCATAACACCTGTGAGAGCTTTCAGCTCCACTGGGATGTTTTTCACCCAGGGCACCTCAGGTAAAATCTTTAGCAATTGGAACATTACTGTGTACACTTAGAACAAACAGCGTCCTCTTTGCCAACTAGTTGGTAGGTGAGCCCATTCCAGAGCCCCATCGTAATACTTCCAACACCATTTGCATGAGGTTGAGTTTTCCAAGATAACAGATAACGAGATGGGATTAGAATTTCAAAGCATTTACTGGGGAGAGATTGGAGGAGGTTGTGTCCCTTAGAAGAATGCCAAATGGAACTTAAAGGCAGATGTTCCAGGATCCTTTGACATGAATGGATAATTAGTGAAGCTGGTGAAGAAAGTGATAGTAATAAAATGGGAGCTTTTTCCCAAAGAAGGAACCTGTTCCCTGCTATAACAAGTATAAACAATCATAGAGAGAATAAGCAGAATTTGTAGGTGGCTGCACTAAAATGTAGACAGCCGGGACATTCAGTAAGGCTTTCAACCTGAACTGACATAGTCTTTCTTGAGTATACAAGAGCCCTATCTATATAGGATTTCTTAAGAGGTTGATTAAATATGTGCTTTGGATTATAGAAAAGCACGGACACATAGAAAACAGAGAAAAGACTTTTCCAAAAAAGTTAGTTAAAAAAAATAATAGTCTTTATGTGGAGAATCACAACTATTTGGTTTTCTTAGTCTTAGTATGGAGGTTCAGACTATTTTAATTATTTTATGATAAAAAAGAAGACATTATAAGGATGATCATTGTTGTTATAGTTTAATAGCATGATTTTGGAATTCTAGTCAAAGGAATAAGATAAGAAAAATATAAATACTGGAAATAAAATATCCTATTTAACATAAGTATCCACCAAAACAATTCAAAATAACCAATGGGAAATTAGTTAAGACTAAATTCAATTTAAAAATGTTCAGTACCCACATACAAAAATTCCTTAACATATTATTAAAATTCATAACAGTATTTTGAAAACTTACATGTACATATGTATGTTCTGAATGGAGAATTTTAATATTACAACTATAGACAATTTGCTCAAATAAAGTTGTACATTCTATGTAATTCAAATTTATATTTCAATGTGATATTTTTATAATTTGTCAAACTTATTTTGAGATTCATCTGAAAAATAAATAAACAAAAATAGCATATTGAAAATAAAAATGGGAGGGGTACTTCTATTTCTACATATTATAGCGTATTATAAAGTCACAGTTACTTCAAAAGTATGGTCTTATTATTAATATAGACCTATAGATTCATGAGTGAGAAAAGATAGCCAAAAATCAATATTTAGATTTATCCTTCATTTTGCTTTTGTTAGTAAAGATGGCTTTCTAAGTCAATGAGGAATATATAACATCAACAAATCGTAAGTAAAACACAACTTTATGAACTTAAGAGCAATTATTATTCAAAGACTAGTATGTGCAAAATACCCTTATTCTAGGTGTACCTAGTTTACTGAGATCTGCAGGTGTTTCCGGAATGTGGGACATTCAGATTTAGAACTAGGACAATTTTGGTCATTCTAGATGATGCAAAAGTAGGAATTTGAAGGTCACTGTGTAAATAGTGATGGGATAGTTTATAGGAAAATCAGTAGATAATCACAGAATTCCTTGTAAAAGTTCTGGGGTCAGAGGGTGAGTAGGCAGTTAAATTTTTCATGGCCTTATGGGATAAAGACAAAACATTGGAGTTTGCTTCAAGTGTGACTGGCCCCACTTGAGGATTTTTCAAGGGGGAGTGACTCATGTGTTTCCATATGGCAAAAAGAATTTTTCCAGCTGTCATGGAGAGAATAGAGATGCCTACTTCTTCCTAGACAACAGATTGGGAGGAACTGCACCAAAACATGTCTATGGCTATTTTTGAGTGGTGAGAGTTGGTTTTTTTTTTTTTTTTTTTTAATATTACTTCTTTGAGTGGATTTCTTTTTTACTGGCATATATTAATGTTTTAAATAAAATAATTTTTTATTTAAAAATAAGCTTTGTAATATGATTCAAAGATAGAGGGAAAAAGATAAAAGAACACATGTTCCCATTTAATTAAATGCAAGTCTAATAAAATGTGACTATCAAATTTTATAATTTACTTAAGCCAACTGAAGAAAGTTAAAAGCCACCTTCCCTTATCCACACTTTTTTCCTGAGAGGCCAAATTCCAGATTTTCATCTGGAATTTAGAGTTTATTCATCTGAATATAATGAAAAAGGGCAATTTGGATGTAAGAACAACAAAAAAACAATTTGCCTATATCAGCAATTAAATGGTAACTATATAGTTTTACTTCAAAAGTTTTAAAATATTTCAGTAATGCAGAGCTTAAAATTACAAAGACTTGGAAGATAACATATTTGATTCTTCTCTACTGTGGACATTCACAAATTCTAAACACTAATTTAGATAATAATAGTAAAGATAAAACAAAATCATTTTCCCAAGCACAATATTATAACCCTTTTATTTCATTGTGAATGTCTTATGGAGACTCATGAAGATGTAATATACACAACATTTTGAGGTAATATTATTAACTATTTAATCTAATGACATCTTTGATATTTCTTAGGAGACACTGTCTAGGGTTTATTTAGCATTGGAACATCAATAGCAATGATTACATACACACACAGAGTTAATATGTGAAAGTTACATTGAAAAGATCATCTCAGTAAAAATGAACCACAGGTGTTTTCAATGTTAATGACCACGGAGTTTTTTTCCTTATCCTTACTCATGATAATAGTGTCAGTTGCAACATTTGTAACTATGAAAGATAATGGCTAGGTAATTACTTGTTTTCCAGCACGCCCATGTCATTACAGATTAGTGAAGTTCACCTCAAATTGTCAGCATTCAGCTTCATTGATCTCTTAGTATCTAAAAGCAGGAAGCTACAGCGATGTGCAGTTAATGCTGGCAGCTGCAAATAGACTGCCTACAGGTCTGTTTTTGTAAAGAAAATTTTCAATTAGTGAAAGCCATGGGCATCAGCTTTCAAAAAGAGGAAAAAGAACTTCCCTACAAATCTTTGATCTTTTCTGCTACATCATGTTTTTCATGAAAGAGAGTTACAGGGCTCTAGCTTAAAAAGCTTCTACAAAATAATTTCGTTTTCCAGCCAGCAAGATTAAAGACTTAGAAACTTTTATTTAAATAATGGTGCAGAAACAAAATGTTAAATTTAGATCATGCTTCTAAGAGATTCACTAGATTAAAATTAGCTAAAAAGTAATAAAATAAGTGAAAGCACTTATTTCATTTGCTTTTTAAAATTGATAATAT
Organism: Microcebus murinus; assembly: GCF_040939455.1. Lineage (NCBI taxonomy): Eukaryota > Metazoa > Chordata > Mammalia > Primates > Cheirogaleidae > Microcebus > Microcebus murinus. The sequence goes on from NC_134111.1 coordinate 27,763,514, forward strand.
CACTATTTCATAGATTGGCTTTGTGTGATTATTCCTTCCCAAACTTTCTGTGTCTTGCCATCACTTTATGAAACTATCGGTGCTTTTAGAGATTTCCTGAATGCATGAACTCCCTTTCAAAAATGTCATTTTCAATCTCTGCTTTCTTCCTGATGGTAGATAACTTGGTGACAGCAGATAAGGGAGGCTCTGGATCTCTTCCCTGTTCCCATCATCATGTACTCTTATATTTTATTCCTCACTTCCCCATTAAGCAGAATAAAGTTGCTTCATATCAAGTATAAATTGTACAAGATCCAGGAACTTACAAGATCTTAACATGTAGATGTTAGATTGCCATAAGAGAAAAGTAATCTCAGGTGAATTATGGCCCTGCCAAAGTATCAATAAAATGTGAATATAGCCTGGCAATGGGGAAGAAAGAGATTTCTTAAGGCACTTTGAGTTGTAAGTTTCTACCATAGAGCTTTGTATAGAAGCACCACTCTCTACAGGTGGTTGCCTTAGATTGTATCAGAGGCTTTTACCATCTCTCTATTAAAAATAAATATCACCTCATTAAAAGTAAAAAGCAGTCTGTCTCTCTATCCATTGCAGAGTTTTAATAGTAAATTCCATTCTTCCTGGTGTGCAAACAAAAGTTTTGTTCCTCAATCTTAAACTCTTCATGTGGGGGAGAGGGGGGTGGGGAGCCCTGTTGCACTCACTAGGTATGGGGGAACCTAGGACAATAAGAAATGAATGCTTAGTAAAGTCTGATTACTGAGACAACAGTTTTTGCTTTCTTTCCACAAGTGTGAGAAAATTTGCAAATGCAAACAATTACATCTTAATAATGGTTAGGAAATTCTATTAATAACGTTTTTATAGGTGATGGATAATAAAGAGAAAAGAGAACTTAAGAATTTGTGGGGTTATGTAATGTAACAGTAATTTTAATTACAGTGATTTAGTTTAACTGCTTATAATTTATGCTGAACCCTGAAGAATAGCAATTATGTTCTACTTAAATTTCAAATTAGCTTTGTTGTAAGTTTTATTTGATTTAAACAGTAAATCACCTGTACAGGCTCAATGTTCCTGCTCTTTCTGTAATGTGATCCATTCATATATTATAAACAATTATAAAAAAAAACAGTACAGAAAATGTCCATGGAAAGGCAATAAGAAAAAAAGTTTATATGGTTTTTACTAATAAAACTATGCTTTAATGTTTTGCCATTTCTCTTCTCTAGTCTCTATTTTCACCTGCTCAAAGAAAACAAAAGTCCTGAGTAACTGTTGTTTTTTGGCACGAAAAAGAGATGAATGGAAAATACTCTTGAAAATAAAATTAGTGACAAATTATACCCTCAAAGGGGGAGCTTTAGACCTAGCCAATATTTTCCAATGTGTAATCTTCAGAAGACAGTTTGCTGAAAGAAGCTCTATCAAAAGTCTCCCATGGTTAAATATGTTTAGGGAATATCATTTTTAACAGAATAAGTATGTTTATATTAATTGGAATGTCTAAAACAAGGATTTATCCTGCAGTATTCCCACCTTACTTAACTGCAGTAGCTCTTTCTATTGTATGGCATGTTGGGGTGTTCCATGAAACAAATCTTGGGAAACATTTTTTTTCAAGTAATAATAGGTAATGTAGAAGATAAAATGTAATATTAGAATTATTTTTGTTTTGTTTTCTAACATCTTATTTATCTTATATCTGAAATATATATATTTTTTTTGGTCTCATGTTTTTGTTTACCTTAAAAACTTTTCAAGATTTTTTTTCTAGTTAAGCTTCAGGGGAAAAAAAAGATTATTTAAATATATTCATTGTGTGGGTCCTTAAAGAGGTTGTCTTCATTGCCCTCTCTGGTCCCTGCCTTGCCACATCTAGTATTTTGCCAGGTTTAACAATAATCAATCTAATTTAAAATAATTTAATATTTATATCCTTAATTTTGTTTAGATCAACTATTTTATAAGGACCTACTCTTGAGAGTATAGATTGATGTTTTGGAAGCTGGGCATTTAACATACAGAAAACATACCTAGTGGCATTAAAAAAATAAGTGACATGACACCTTTCCTCTACATAGGGAAACTGATTAAATGCTAAACATTTCCAGTTCTTTTACTTTATGAATTGATCAAATGTTACAATCTTTATCCTATGTTTACCAATGATATTAGCTACTTACATATCTCAAGTATAGAAACATTTAATGGTTATTCATTTAATTAGATAATCTAGCCTCTAGACCTTATGTTACTCTGTTCATCTTTAAAATAAAATGTTTACTTACTCTGTTCACCTTTAAAATCTATGGCTCTAAGTGAAGACATACAAAAATATATATTGTTGATAAAACATGTTTCTGTAACCAACTACACAATTTCTCATGAAACACTTGCATTTTGAGAAGATTTTTTGACAGAGTTCCACATCAGCAGTTAATGGCAGAGTGCTTGGTGTGGGAGTCTTTGGAGAAGTTCAAAATTGGCTCTGCAAATTAGAGCCCGAGAGCAAGAAACCAAAACATACAGTCATAGATGGGTGATACTACATTGGCAGCAAAGGTGAATATGTGGAGACTGACAGCCAGAAATAGAAAGATTTAGATCATTTTAAGTTGAATAGATAAAAAAAGAAAATAGTCAAGGCAGATACATTAGAGTTGTATCACAGTAGCTGTCTGTTGGCATTCCTATTACGGAACATTCCTTCATTTTCTGGGTGTACCAATGACTGACAAAATGAACTAACTACAAGCCAATACTTGGTGGGCTAGGCCTCAAGCCAGTAGCAATGTTTATTTTTTAAACCATGAAATGCATTTGGCCTTCTTCAGTTACCAAGAAAAGAAGACAGAGGAAAACTCGGTTGGCACAAAGTGGCTTCATTTAGAAAATACAGATTATTTTTCTGCCAAAACCTTGCCCTATTTGTGCTGGGACCTTGGTGAGGGAGAGTTCTTAAAGAGCCATCTTTTGTGGTACCAATAGTAGTTTATGTGCTCCATGAAAAATTACATTCCCAGCAGTATAGTGCACAATACATTTCAAGTGAAATTAGCTGATAGGATGGGATTTTTTTCCCAGAATGGATAATGTCCATTGTAATTTACTTTTTATATTAATATAATGTATGAATGTTGACTTCTAAACTATTGGGGACATGATACACCTTGACCAAGAAACTTCGTAAATACAGATTGACCTAATATATCAGGACTATGACAAAGCCTAACTGCAATTAGAATACATTTTCTCAAAAACAATTGAACCAGGTATATTTGAATTCATCTTCTTTGAAGCTATTCTCAATTCTTTGTTAAATATTCATTATTGTAGTGGCTCTAATAAATACATATAAAAGTTTGGGAAGTCCAGAAAAAATGGCAAACATGATACTTGCTCTCTAGTAATTTTATAAAGCTAATAATGATATTCCTTACAAAATCTTTTACTTCATTTATTTTTAGCCCTCTTCAGATCTATGAGTTTTAATAAGACACAAATATTTTAGGCTTTGAAAAAGTAAACTGAATCCTAAAACATTTTCTTCAAAATTAGAAATGTGTTTTAGCGTTAATATTACACTCCTTCCCATTCAAGTTTGATATGTCATATTTATGCCACTAAATAATTTCTCAATAATGTCAAATACCTAGATCTCAGGATTGTTGCCCTAGTGGCCTCCAATTGAAGTCAGTGCTTGCTCCTGCCATAGGGGAACCTAAACACGGGCTTACCTCACCCAGCTCCACCTGTCTTACCCCCTATACCTTGGTGTCCAAACACAGAACAAGTACCCTTGGGAGTCCCATGGCATTTGCCCATTGCCTGGGACATCCCAGTACTTCTTGTACTTCTCCTGGATAATGAAGATCAGACATAAATACCTCTGCTACTTGTGTAGCTTGCTTTCTCCTGCAAGTGCCATCTACTGGCCAGGAGGTCAACCTGCACAGCCCATAACAGCTGACACAATTGCATAGCACTTGGGATGCAAGTTTTGTGCAAATCTCAGCTACCCATTGCCCACACCACCCAGGTAACTCAGGGAGCCTTGAGCCTGTTCACTCACCCAGTGTATTACTTCTACAACCAGCATCTGAGAAAGCCACCCACAGACTAGTCCATGACCTAAGGCAGGCTTCCTCAAACTATGGCCCACAGGCCACATGCAGGTGTTTTTGCCCGTTTGTTTTTTTACTTCAAAATAAGATATGTGCAGTGTGCATAGGAATTTGTTCATAGTTTTTTTTAAACTATAGTCTGGCCCTCCAATGGTCTGAGGGACAGTGAATTGGCCCCCTGTTTAAAAAGTTTGAGGACCCCTGACCTAAGGCATGCTCTAAGAGAGCTTCTGTTGTTAAATAAAGATCAAGCATACACCCTACTATGACCACTGCAGCCAGCTCTTACCTGCAAGTGCCACCCACTGTCCTGGAGGTTGAACTGCACAAATCAATTCAAAATCTGATGACCCAAGTGCACAGTGTTTGGGAGCAATATAAGCTTCTCAAGTCCTCCACCACTCCAGCTTTGCAAGAGGTCAAGAGCCTACTCATATGCCCAGTACACCACTGCTAAAACCAGCATTTGAGTAAACCACCACACTAAAGCTCTCTATAATCAGAGAATTCATACAGAGGCTTGTCCACTGAAAGCAACCAGAAGCAAAGCCAAACCACCCTACTCAACATGTATTATAGTTACATCTTCAAGGAGGGAAAATAAGTCTTAACAAAACAAAAGTAAATTCAAAAAAAAGAAGTGACAGTTTCTCCAAATAGGAAGGAATCAGTGAACAATTCTTGCCGTATAGAAAAACAAGGCATTACAATAACCCAAAAATGATCAAACTAACTCTCTAGCAATGAATTCTAACCACAATGAAAATTCTGAAATTCCAGATAAAGAATTCAAAATATTGATTTTATACAAGTTACATGAGATCCAAAAGAAATCTGAAAACCAATACAATTAAATCAGAAAATCAATTAAGGATATGAACAAATAATTTACCAAAGATATCTATCTATCTATCTCGCAAAACCAAACAGAACTTCTGGAAATGAGTGACATGTGCACCATCTGGGGGATGATCATTCTGGAAACTCAAACTTGTGGGGGGAGGGGGGAAAGGGCATTTATTGAAACCTTAACATTTGTATCCCCATAATATGCCGAAATAAAAAAATAAAATAAAAAATAAAAACAAAAAAACATTTCATCGAGTGAGTTACAAAATGCAGTTGAAAGCTGCAACAATAGACTAGACCAAGCATAAGAACTTCAGAACTTGAAGACAAATCATGTGAATTCATCCAGTCAGACAAAATTAAAGAAAAAATAATTTTTTAAATATTAACAAAGGCTTTGAGAACTATGTGACTACATAAAGCATCCAAACCTATGAATCATATATATTTTTGAGGGAGAAGATAAAGGAAAAATATAGAAAAACCTATTTGAAGAACTAATTGAAGAAACTTCCCCAGTCTTGCTACAGATATAGAAATTCAGATGCTCGAAACTCAGAGAACTCCAAGAAATACACTGCAAGAAGGACTTCACAAAGACATATAGTCATCAGACTATCTCAAGTCAACATAAATGGAAAAAATCCTAAAATCAGTAAGAGAAAAGTATCTAGTCACCTATAAAGGAAATCCCCTAAGACTAATAGCTGTCTTCTCACCAGAAACCTTACAAGTTAGAAGAGATTGAAATCTTGTTTTCTGACTTCATAAAGAAAAAACTGTCAACCCCCAATTTTGTATTCTGCTAAAATAAGCTTCATAAGTGAAGGAGAAGAAAGTCTGTCCTAGACAAGCAAACAATGAAGTAATTAATTACCACTAGACCAGCACTACAAGAAATGCTCAAGGGAGCTCTAAACCTGTAAACAAAAGGTTGATACTCACCATCATAAAAACATATTAAAGTATATAACTGACAAGTGTTATAAAACAATTACACAAATGAGATTCCAAAGTAACTACATAACAATTAACATCAGAATGGAAATAAAATCTCACACATCAACATAACCTTGAATGTAAATGGATTAAACATTCCACTTAAAAATATAAATTGGTAGAATGGATTATAAAAATGAATTAACCATATGCTGCTTACAAGAAACTCATCTAATTGGTAAAAACAAATAGACTGAAAGTAAAGGGTTGAAAACTGATATTACACCCAAACAGAAACCAAAAGTGACCATAAATAGCTATATCAGGAAAAAAGAAACTTTAAATCAACAATAGTTAAAAAAGAAAACAAAGGATATCATTATATAATCATAAAGGGATTAATTGAACAAGATGATATAATAATTCTAAATATATATGCACCCAATACCAGAGCCCCCACATTCATTAAATATATATGTATATTTATTATATATATTATTATTTATATTTATTATTATTTATATTTATTTATATTTATTTTTTATATTTATATATATTTATTTTATATATTTATATATGTATAATATATATTATATATTATATATAAATATATATTTATATTTATTATTATATTATTTATATTTATTATTATTTATATTATGTTATTATATATATTATTATTTATTATATATATTATATATATAAATATATATATCAAAAAATATATATATATATATATTACTAGACCCAAGCAAAGAGATAGACAACAATACCATAATAGTGGGAGACTTCAACATCTCATCGATAGCACTAGACAGATCTTCAAGACAAAAGATTAACAAAGAAACAGTAGACATGAATTGGATATTTTCCAAAATGGACCTAAAAGACACTTACAAAACATTCTACCCAACAATTACAGAACATGCAGTTTTCTCATCAGGGCATGGAAACTTCTCCAAGATATATCCTATATTAAGTTATAAAACAAGTCTCAAAAAATTTAAAGATCAAAATTATATCAAGTATCTTGTAAAACCACAATGGAATAAACCTAGAAATGAATGTAAAGAGGAAATAACAAAACTCTACAAATACATGGAGATTAAGCAGCCGGCTCCTGAACAATCTTTTGGTCAATGATGAAGTTAAAATCAAACTACAAAAAAAAAAAATTTAAATGAATGAAAATGGACATACAGCATACCAAAACCTCCAGTATACTGTGAAAGCAGTGCTAACAGGAAAGTTTATTATGTTAAATGCTGTTAACAAAAAAGTAGAAAGATCACAAATTAGCAACTTAACATAGCACCTCAAGGAACTAGAAAAACAAGAACAAACAAAATCCAAAGCTAGCACAAGAAAACAAATAAAGATTAGAGCAGAAGTACATGAAACTGAGACCAAAAAATAATACAAAGGATCAATAAAATGAAAAGTTGGTTCTTTAAAAAGATAAGAAAAATGGATAGACTACTAGATAGACTAAGAAAAAGGAGAGAAGATACAAATACACAGAATCAGAAATGAGAAAGGATACATTACAACTGTAGTCCCATCAGTTCCTTGAGGAGATATCACAAAATCAAAGATTACTATGAAGTGGCCGGGCGCGGTGGCTCACGCCTGTAATCCTAGCACTCTGGGAGGCCGAGGCGGGTGGATTGCTCGAGGTCAGGAGTTCGAAACCAGCCTGAGCAAGAGCGAGACCCCGTCTCTACTATAAATAGAAAGAAATTAATTGGCCAACTAATACATATAGAAAAAATTAGCTGGGCACGGTGGCGCATGCCTGTAGTCCCAGCTACTTGGGAGGCTGAGGCAGTAGGATTGCTTGAGCCCAGGAGTTTGAGGTTGCTGTGAGCTAGGCTGACGCCATGGCACTCATTCTAGCCTGGGCAACAAAGTGAGACTCTGTCTCAAAAAAAAAAAAAAAAAAAAAAGATTACTATGAAGAACTACATGCTCACAAACTAGAAAACCTAGAGGAAATGGATAAATTTCTGGAAACATATAACCTCTCAAGATTGGTACCTTATTCAATAAATGCTGATTGGAAAATTGGACTGCCATATACAAGAGTAAAACTGGATCTCTGTCTTTCATCACACATAAAAATTAACTCAAGATGGATTAAAGGCTTAAACATAAGAACTAGCACTATAATTCTGGGAGAAAACCTAGGGAAAACTCCTCTGAGCATTGGCATAGGCAAAAAAATTCAAGACCAAGATCTCAAAAATAAATGACACACACCAAAAATAGACAAATGGGACTTAGTTAAACTGAAAAGCTTCTGCACAGCAAAAGAAATAATCAACATTGTGAACAGACAACCTACTGCATGGGAGAAAATATTTGCATACTATGTATTTGACAAAAGACTAATATCCAAAATCTACAAGGAACTCAAACAACACAATAACCACCACCACTACCACAATAAACAAATAACTTCATGAAAATGTGGGCAAAGAACATGAACATTTTTCAAAAGAAGACATACAAATAGCCAGCAGACATATGGAAAAAAAATGCTCAATATCTCTACTTATCAGAGAATAGAAGCTAAAACCACAATGGGATACCATCTTACCCTAGTCAGAAAGGCCATTATCAAGAAGTCAAAAAATAACAGATGTTGGCGAGGATGTGGAGAAAAGGGAATGTTTATATACTGTTATGGGGGTTATGTAAATTAGTACAACCTCTATGAAAAACAGTATGAAAATTTCTCAAAGATGTAAAAATACAACTACCATTCAATCTAATAATCCCTCACTGGGTATCTACCTAAAGGAAAAAAATCATTATTTCAAAAAGATGCCTGCATGCATACATTTACCCCAGCACTCTTTGCAATACCAAAGATATGAAAATCAACCTAAGTGTCGACCAATGAACAACTGGATAAAGAAAATATGGTATATATGCTGTATGTAATTATACAAACCCACAAAAAGTAATGAAATATATTTTGCAGCAACATGGGTGGAAGTGGAGGCCATTATCGTAAGTGAAATAACTCAGAAAGTCAAATATGCATGTTATCACTTATAAAGGGGAGCTAAATGATGTGTGTTTATGGACATAGAGAATGGAATAATAGACATTGAAGACTTGGAAGGGTGGGAGTGTGGGAGGCTATGAGGGATGAGAAATTACTTAATGGGTATAATGTGTACTATTCATATTTGGATGATGGCTACACTAAAAGCACAGCCTTCACCACTATGCAATATATCCTATATCAAAACACCACTTGTACCCCATAAATGTATACAAATAAAATAAAAAGCAAAATAAGAGAAAGTTAAATTAAAAACAAAAGAAATAATGTAACTTATGGCACCATTTTGCAAGAGTAGTGGTTACATGAATGGTATGAGACTTTCTGCTACTTGCTTCATTGGTTCGCCCTCCTCTTCCTTTCCCAACCCCTACTTAATCTAGACAATAATTATTATATTTAATATTTAAGGTTATCTAATTACTAAAATTTATTTTTTTATTAGTTTTTATTAATTTGGACTTTATAAAATTAATTGAGAATAAATGAACTAACACTATAGAATAATGAATGCCTATATAGAATAATTGTACATGTATTATATGCATAATTATGAATAAAACTCTAGAAGTGCCAGAGAGTTAGCTTTCTATATTAACATTCCATCCTTCCAACCAAGGACGTAGCAAAAAACAAAACAAAATAAACAAAAAATTCAAATAATTAGCTCTGCTTAGACTCAGAATTCTGCTAATCTTACATTCTGCAAGAATTGATCTTTCCTATACTATGAGGTCATAATAATTTTCTTAAATCAGGATAGCCTATGTTAATTGAAAAGAATTATAGATTTCTTGAATTGTAGTTGTCCACAATTCTTTATTTTTTTAAGTACAAATGCTCCTGGATTTATGACATGGTTATGTAAACATGTAGAAATCATAAATATGATAAATCAAAAGAGCAGTTTCAACTTATCATATTGTCAACTTACAATAGGTTTATCCCAACGTAACTGCATTGTAAGTCAAGGAGTGTACTGAATGCATATTGCTTTTGCACCATTGTAAAATCAAAAAATTTTAAGTCGAACTGGAAGTTGTGGATTTTTGTATGCAGTTCTTCCTCCCATCAACTGTACAAAAATACCTATTAATAGTTATTATTAATAATTCAATGTGACTGGCTTTTCTGTATTTGAATGCCTGGATGCCCTTCCAAATCTTTCTGTCTGTTTTCTGGTTCATCTTGTTGTTTTGCCCTATGGCAATAATGGAAGAATATTTGTAAGCTAATTTAGGGTGTGCTGAGTAGCAATCACCCCTTATCTTATTTATACCTTATCCAAAAAGAGCACCTATGTTTACAGAAGTAATTGATGCCCACAACCTTTCCTTTGAGAACATTTACGCCTTCTGACAACTCCTGTATATAAAGTTTTATTCACTAAAGTTAATCTCTGTTTAAATGGTGTCTTATACTACTATAATTGTTTAGACTTCTATGGCATCCCACAAAATCTCTGAGGGTCATTCAGAATGTTTACCAAGACCCTGATATCAATCCATGAGAGGTACTAGACTGTGTTTAGCTTTAGGTGGTAGATCAGATACAAACCCTCCAAGGCCTCTTTGATAGTTCATTTTATTTCAAAGTGGTCAGGAATTTGGCTTCTGCATTCGTACAAATAACTGTCCTTATTTTCATTTTTGTAAAAGTTATTAGCATTTTAGTGGAAACTTCTTGATAAGGTCTGAAAGTAGAAGTAAAATCAAGGAGAAATAAGAGTTCCAGGTGAAGCCGCTTCTAGTCTCTCTTGCAGAGATGACAGACTGGAAGGTATCCTGACTCAAGATTATAATAGAATGACTTAAGATGAGCTTCTTGGCCTTGTTTCTAATTCTTCCTACAACCTGCCAGCTCTACCAGTGCATGTTTGATTTAAAGATATGGATGAGAGCCAACTGGCCCATAATCAACCTACACAAGGAAAAGGTGATATTGCAATTTAAAAGGCGAGGCAGATGTGATTTAGGAACACTTGAAGGGAATTGTTTGCCCTTAAACCACAGAGGTTCTTAATCTTAAGATGTTACTAAATCATTAGTACCTGGAGTAAGATTTAGGAAAATTTTAGCTCTGAGCTATAAGACAATACTGAACTGGAAATGGGACCATCCATGTGAGCTATATTAAGCCACGATGACACAAACATATCGACAAATGTATTCATCTTTTGGGAAGTAAACAAACCCCAAATGAAGAATTTTTATCAAGTCATTTCATAATATAGAATAAAAAATATACTTGATATAAAGGCTAGGGAAGATTTCCGCTCAACAAGAAGAGAACAATATTTGTTAGACATCTGGTATAAACCAGATTTTAATAGTGAGCACATATTGACTCTACTCTTAACAGAGCTCACAATCAGGACCTGTACTCACAATAGAACTTTCTTCAGTGATAAAATGCTTTTTATTTGCACTGTTTGATGCAGTAGCAAGTAGTCATATGTGGCTACGGAGCACTTGAAATGTGACTAGTAATTACCTTTATATAGCCGTATATGATTACTGGCTACCTTATTGGCCACCATAAACCCAGACAGACATTAATCTGGCAATCAAGAAAGCATATAATTGCTAAACATGACATTGTTCTAAAGGAAAAGTAATGTGAATAATAAGGTTAAGCAGGGGCACCTTACTAGCCTGGGACTTGATGGTCAGAAAAGGATTTCCTGAGGAAGTGACATCTCAGCAAAGATTTGAAAAGTGACTAGGAAGTACTGGAGGAGGGAGATGGGGGTCAAGTGGAAGCAAAGTAAGTAGCATATGTCAAATGACAAGGAAAGGGGAGTGCCCTGTACCTAGAAAAAAAGGTATCACTTTGAATCATCTCAACATCTGAACTCTGAGGAAAGAGGAATATGCTAGAGAAGTAGGCAGAGTTCAGTTCATGCAGAACTTTCTAGACTATGATAAATATTTTTTGTCTTGGTAGGTAAAAATATGAAAAGCTACTTAAGGTTTTTGAATAGAAAAATGGTCCTATTTGTCTTTTCACAAGATCACACTACTAGCTGCAGTGGAGAGAGGATTAGAGGAATAAGAGTGGATGAAAGGACAAAAAGTTGGATGCCATGGAGGCAGCCCAGGCTAGAAAGATAGTAGCTGGACTAGGGAAATGGCAGTAGTGTGGAGGAAGAAGCAGATGTCAGAGGTGTTAGGGAGTGAAACTGATAGGATCTTATAAATATTGGATCTGGGGTGAGGAAATGCAAAGCACCACATATAACTTCTGGACTTCTAAGCCACAAAGACTGGATAGATGGCTGGATCACTCACCAGTGAAGGAACTGGAAGGTAATCCACACTGACTGGGAAGATGATCATTTCAATTATTGACTGTGTGAGTTTATGGTGTCCTTGTGACATTTAAATAATATATTCAAATGGATATACTGACACAGAGATCAGAAGAGATTTCTGGATGAGAAGTTAAATCTGAGGGTCGTTAACATGCTAATTAAAAAAAAAATTATGGGCAAGAAAAGTGGCTTCAGGGAGTGAGAAGACAGAGTAAGAAGAAAGAGGGCCTAGAATTGTGTTACCCAAAACTACAATGTTTCATTCATTTTTGGTATTGGTTTAATGGTATTTACTCCCAACTTAGAATATATAGGAAGTGTTTAACCTAGGGTTTTCTTCTTTATGTATATGAAATGTTTCTATATATTTGTCTCTCTCTCCTTTCCCTAAACTTCTAGTCAAAATTTCTATTCCCTCAAATTGAAGAGTTTAGCTCTATTCTAATAAAATAAATGTATATAGAGAAATGTAACCAACAGGTTTCTTTTTCCAAGACACACTTGTTATGCAAAATACATCTGAATTTAGTTGAATATATGCAAGCGCATTCTTCCCATTACATTTCTAGAGGGGAGAATAGCAACCTGAGCATTTCTAAGGGCCCTCCTCTTCCTACCCCTACATTTTCCCCCACTGTGCTCTTTCCTAATGTTTTCATAGCCATTTAGCACTGTTTTGTACCAGCTGGGGCTCCACAGGGCAATGGGGACCCACACCTGGGAGCCTCCTTTTTGCAGTCATTTCCCAGGTGCCCACATATCCAACAGCAGTTCCATATAGCCAAAATGAGACGTACTTTAGTCATCGGTCTATCTATTTTGGGGGTGGAAGTATTTGGGGGAAGCTCTTCTGATAAGATGCTGAAAGAAAGTGAATGGAGGACTCTGGGCTCATGTTAAAATTCACACTTTTTCAGAACCAATCAGATGCTTGTCAAAAGGAATCTGAATGTGCCTGGGAATCGTGTGATGAAATAGCAAATGAAAAAATTTGTTAAGTTTTTTATAATTACAAAAGAATTTTATAATTTGTCATTTTGGTAAGTAATTTCTCAATAACAATTGTAAAAAATCACTAAAGTACTTTGTGTGTATATACACACTCATGTGTATATATACATGCACATATGTACATATCTAAATAAATATATGTATATATAATATACTGCATATATAAAATCTGTAATAGACCCACCTGTATGCATATTCATAAAATATAATTGTTTATATATATATGTTTTTATACATAATCAATTAGCTTTTTTGCTGATGACAAACTACTCAAAAATTAAGTGGCTTAAACAATACCCCATTTATTTAGTTTAATATTGTATTTATGATTGGTACTGGGTTCTGCTGGATATTTTTCTGGTGTCTTCTGGGCTCAATCAAACCTCTGCAGTCAGGCACTGTGTCAGCTGGGGGTTGGATGATTGTCAGCTAGGGCACAGTGTCTCTCCTCCAGGTAGCCTTTCATTATCCAAAAGGCTATCCCTGGCTGTGCACGTGGCTGAAATATCAGGGGTCCCCAGAGCCAGAGGAAGCATGCAAAGCCTCTTAAAGCTTACATTTAAAACTTGGACAACTTGCTCCCCCCACCTATTTGTCATAGAAAGTCATTAGGGCAATTTAAGAGTCTCATGCTCTACCGACTGAGCTAGCCTGGCCCCTTTAGGACAGTTTAAATTCAAGGAGTTGAGAAACACAAGGGAATGGGAAGAATGTGTGTCCATTTTTTGAAATATGTCTTATACATTCTTAAAACAAAATCTTTCTTGCTGATAGATCCCTAAAAGTTTTCCCACATTCAGTACATGGTTTACTGTTTGTGGTTTCTGCACTCTCCTTCCAACTCTTATGTAAGTTGGATTTTGGTCATCATTTCCATGAGGAAAAGACCGTATGTTTGTGGCTTTCCTTGTTTCATGCTTAACAAAATGCATATGCACCAGCCAGCCAGCGCCTTCTTTGGGAAACTCCAATAATATACTGTGTAAATTTTTAACACCATTATTATACACCTATTACTCTGTTACTGGCTCTCTTGTTCTTCTGTAACCTCTTAGAGAAGTCACCTTACCTTGCTCATATTTGTAGCCCTTGCAGTTGGAACTGTGCCTGGACATAGTAACGTATTAATTATCCTTAGTCAATGATTGCATGAAGGATTGAATAAATGAATAGAATATTCTAGAGTTTAACAAATGCTCTTTAATAATTAGTATGCAAAGTAAAGAAAAAAAATGAAACTCGACCATTGTCCAGAGTTTTAAGATTTTATTGTCATGTGGAATGCAGAGGCAAAATTTTTAAAGAGCAGATTACAAATTTAACATGTCGTCTTCTCATCTCTCTCTTTCCCCTAGGGCTTAGTGAACCTATGTTGACCCACCTAGATATTCCCCTGAATGGTGCTTTTTTTTTTTTTTCCCCCAGTAATTAAACCAGTTTTCACTTGAAACCATAGAACTTTCTTTGGTAGAATCATGAGATGACTAAGTGACCACATTTGCAATTTGCCTGAGACACACCCGGTTTAGTGCTTGTTTTCTTGGTATATTAATAATGGCCTCTTCTACTTCCAAAATTGTTGTGGCCTGGGACATAAATTATGCAATTACCTTAAATATAGTCCACATTTTGAATGTGATGTTAATAGAAGCCTGAAGGTTGAAAAATAATCCCTATTGTATGGTGATAATATATTTAACTATTTGAACTGGACCAGGTCATCTAACCTCACTATACCATTTTCTCCCTGCTATCCAAGAATTTTACATTACAGAACTCAGAAAGGACTAGACAGTACACCTCAAATAAAGGTCAACAGCAAATGGCTTGTGTATAAACGAGTTCTTTTGTGCTGTTCTTATTATGACCAATAAATAATTTATTAAGTAAATGGGAGACTTCCCCAGAGATTATGACAAAATCATTGGGTTAAAATGCATGATAAAAATGGCATTAAACCTTTCACCTAGGGAGAAGAGACTTCCTTGGCCTTTCTGCTCTTGTGACTTCTTCCCTTTCACAGTTGACCTAGAGTGACAAAGAGTCTATGTGTTTCTAATGGATTTGGGCTCTGGGAATATGCTACTTAATCCTGGCATGTGATAGTAATGGTGAGTCCCAGTGGCTCATACTAAAGGCAAAGGAATAATTACAATCACATAGTGTGTGTTGATTTTTATATTTAAATATACATTATCATAGGTAGTTTCTGGCCTAAATAACATCAGTATCACCTGCCCAAGTTAGCATTTTGGTTATAGGATAATTAATAAAATTTTCTTAAAATAAAATAAAAGGTCCAGATTGTACAATATTTAGCATTTGTCAGCCTTGCAAGTAGTATCATGAGATCTTCTTTTTTAAAAAATTAAAATCTGCACCTACAGGCTCTGAATGAGCTACCAGGAAAATGCTCTATAACATTTCCAAAGACTTATGTAATGGATTCCACTATAGAATATGGCTCTTTAGATAAACATGTATTAAGCTACTTCTTCATTAAACTGCCTAGCAAATTTTCCAAAAAGCTTGTTTGACTAGTTTCCTTCATAAATCCATGGGTTTTGTGGTTGATAACTTCTAAATTTTTCTTTCCTCCCTCCCTTCCTTCCTTCCTTCTTCCTTCTTTCCTTCCTTCCTCTCTTCCTTCTTCTTCTTTCCTTCCCTCCCTCCCTCCCTCCCTCCCTCCCTCCCTCCCTCCCTCCCTCCCTCCCTCCCTCCCTCCCTCCCTCCCTCCTTCCTTCCTTCCTTCCTTCCTTCCTTCCTTCCTTCCTTCCTTCCTTCCTTCCTTCCTTCTTTCCCTTTTTCTTCTCCTTGTCCTTTCCCCCTCCTTCTCTCCCCCTCTCTCCAGATTTGGAATGAATTTATTCAGGAACCAAACTGACAGTGCCAGAGTGAGGTGTAGCTACAGATTCTGTGCGAGGAATTATATCCTATGACAATGAAATGAGACACTGCAACAAATTACATACTTTCACAAAAACCTTCATCAGAATTAAATGTATGGCTTTGGCATTCAGAAATATATGCAGATATTCATAGCCTACAGATAAGGAAGCTTATCAGTATTTTAACTTGTCTAATGTTTTTGAATATAGACTTCATCTTTGCTGTTTTCCTTCCAAGCTTTCTCTCTTTATTGCCACTGTTCCCAGGAGAGGCACCATGAAGTGGCCTCATGGTCTCATGCCTCTGTACTAGACATCAGTTTTACTTACAGCTAAAGAAAGGAAGAATAGCTGGACAACAACAAAAGGAACAAATGGATTTTTTTCTTCAGCAATAATAATTATTCTCTGATTTTTTAACATTAAATAATTTTCTTTATGATGGCCCTGACCATAGCTAACATTCATAGCTAATACTTAGAAATTTTAAATAAAAGAGATAGTTGAGGACTGCAAAGAAGAGAGCTGCCTCAGTTTGTGGTTCTTGTTTTTCCATTTCTATGGATGTCTAGCCAGTGATATTTCTCTTTCTTACTTAATGTCTGAATCACTACGAGAAATGATAAAATCTACTCACACAGGAAATATAAAAATATGCATTTTTATATTTACCATTCTGTAAACTTGAACTTTATGTCTCCTTTTTATTAACTGCCACTCTTCTCTAGACTCTGCTTTGTCAAAGAAAATCTAAGCCTCTATAACTTAGAAGGTAAAAGTTAGCATAGCTTTGAAAATAGTTCAAAAAACATCCATCTTAGGGAAATATCCATCAGCTGTCATTTTACTCTGAAACACCTTCTACATTCCCTCATTTCTCTGGTGCTTGTTTGCCAGTAGCAGAACAGCAGGTATTTTTACTTATCAATAAGTGTGAAACTGTATGCACATGGTGTCTGTGTAGTTTTTTTTTTCTTCTTTCATTTTTAACATCAGTTAACTAACTCTATGTGAGTGTTTAGTTGGAGGAAGTTTGAATAACATGGTAATCAGGTAACATAACATTAAATGCTAGACAATTTAGTTCATCACAATTTTAAATGAACTTTTTTAGTCACCCTCTCAATTTGAATAAAGCCCCAAGAAGTGGAGGAAGAAAAACAGAAAATCTTTTTTTCCTTCCCACAGGTAAGCAACTATTCCTTAATAACCATCAGGAAGGAGAAAAGCTGGGTGAGATAAATCAAATTCCACTATCTTCATTCACTCATTTACTTATTCTTTTATTTCTCTATTCATTGAGTCGCCTGCTTATTTGATATATATGTTCTAGGCACTGCAGACACAGCAATGAACAAGATAGACATGGCACATACAGTTTGGGGGTGTGGAGACAGACAGTAAACCTTTAATTGGATATACTTGTGGTAGGTACTGTGAAAACAATAATGCAAGGTAAAGAGCCACAGGTTTCTGTGAACCAGGAAGGAGAGGTGGGCAGTATTGACATTATTTTAGACACAGTGACTAGGAAAGTGCTCTCTGTGGCGGTGCCTTCGAGTTCATCCTTGTTGAAGAGCAGGTGACAGCTACATAATAATCTGGGGAAAATATCTTCTAAGCAACAAGGAGAGCTGAGGGAATGAGTTTCAATCCCTACAAAGCTTGGCCTATTCATGGAAGAGCAAGGGCACTAGGCAGCTGGACAGGTGTCACCAAGGCCATGGATGGAGCTGTGGAGACAGGTGTTAGGCAGGGCCTTGCTCACGTAGCATCTTGAAGCTGTGGCACTTCACTGGAAACCTTTAGAGTGTGTTAAGCAGAGCATGATATAAAAACTCATATGTTTTTAAAAGACTACTGCTGTTGATTGGAGAGGGACTGTAATGGGGCAAAGGTATATTGGAAGAAGGATCTGGAAGGTGTGACTATCATATGACAGATTTTTAAAAAATATATAGGAAGAGCTGGGGCTTGTGTTGTGACTGTAAAATTATAATTATAATTCAGTGCTTTGTTTTATAAATGAAGATATTCTGTTTCTTTATTAATTTAGTACAATTATCCTATCAATGGATACACTTTTAGTACATGTGCAGTGCACATTCCTGGGCACAAAGTGCCTGATCTCAAAGTGAAGATGTCAAAACAAGGGAGAAAGAAGTGGATGGACCAGTCATTTCTTAGTAAATTAACACTGTAGCTAGTGGATTGTGAACATATCATATGTTCCTGATATAAAATG
Organism: Microcebus murinus; assembly: GCF_040939455.1. Taxonomy (NCBI): domain Eukaryota; kingdom Metazoa; phylum Chordata; class Mammalia; order Primates; family Cheirogaleidae; genus Microcebus; species Microcebus murinus. The sequence goes on from NC_134111.1 coordinate 27,781,962, forward strand.
AGGACAAAGTAGTGCTCTGAAACATAACCCAGTGCTAACTGGGGATTTCATTTATTCATAGTCAAGTACCTTTTACTCACATTATCCAAATTTATTTTATTACAGTGAAAACACACCAGATAAAACTTGTAAAATATTGCTTTATAAGTTTAGCATAAAGGAATTGCAGTAATTTTTGTTTGTTTGTTTGTTTGTTTAGCCACAACCACTATTTTAATGGCATACTAAAGACTATACTATTTAGTTTTTTTCAGAAACAGCTGCATTATATGTGCTTTGGTTGTGGATTTTGTTTCTAAAATTGACTTAGTCCAATGAATAGAGAAAAACATTAAAGAGTTAAAATAACAATAACCAAATAAAAACTTGATACATTCTTTAGGGTCTATTTAAGTATTTATTCCATTACACCTAGATTCACCAAGAACTATGTTAGGACATTCTAAAATTGAAATTGAAACATGTTATCTTGCATTAAATTTAAGATATGCGAATTTGTGTAGAGAAAATAAATGTTTTGTTTTATATGATTTGTTTTATATTATAAAAGATGTTTTGATTTTGTCTTTTTATGTTTACAAAATTGTTCAGATTTTCTTATAGTCTCAAGTTTATATTTGCCTCCCTTTCCTGGTTTCTTAGGTTTTGCCATAGTTAGTAACCCATTGTGTTTCTTGGTAATCAGTTTTGGGGGAATGGGCTTATTGAATGTTTGAAAAATAAGTTTAAAGTGTTTGTTACCCAAAGTTTTGTACATTTGTAAACTCTAATTACGTATGTGAATGTTAATACTCTCAGTGAATTGTTATTGTTTTCTAAAATGCACTGTGCAGTAAAATTTTGTGATAAATCCTACAAGGTAAAAGTCATTAACTTATATCTTAATATAAAATGAGTATAAAGTCTCATCTTTTAAAAAAAAGTATATGGGAAATGTATATATCCAAAGAGGTATGGTGTTCTGAGTTACAACCATGAGACACTATATCCTTATTACTCCAACAATGTCACTATTTAAAATAACAGATTTGGGCTGGGCGAGGTGGCTCACACCTGTAATCCTAGCTCTCTCTGGGAGGCCGAGGCGGGCGGATCGTTTGAGCTCAGGAGGTCAAAACCAACCTGAGCAAGAACGAGACCCCATCTCTACTATAAATAGAAATAAATTAATTGGCCAACTAATATATATAGAAAAAATTAGCCGGGCATGGTGGCACATGCCTGTAGTCCCAGCTACTCGGGAGGCTGAGGCAGCAGGATTGCTTGAGCCCAGGAGATTGAGGTTGCTGTGAGCTAGGCTGATGCTACAGCACTCACTCTAGCCTGGGCAACAAAGTGAGACCCTGTCTCAAAAATAAATAAATAAATACATAAATAAATAAAATAACAGATTTGAAAATTCTTTTGAAAGAGATTCAGAGCCTGTATCAAAAATGACAGCATCTTTTATTACTTTGATTCGTGAATCAGATTTTTAAGAACAGAATAAAGACATTTGGAGTTCCATCTAGGGAACAACGTGGGCAAACAAGGAGGATAATATGTGTTTGGATCTGAACATGACTAATGTGATTTTTTGTTTTAATGTAAAAACATTGCCAACATTTGGGTTGCAAAAATGTTTTAAGCCATTGGGAAATCTTTGGAATAGGTGATCTCTTCTGCCCACAGGGTGTGATGATTTCTCTCACCTCTCAACTTCCAGTAGAATTTAACCTCTATCTCCCATAAGAAATGAATCACTTTGATGTGGTGTTTTATGAATATCCTCATCATGTCTTTCTGGTAAGAATGGAAACTGTTGAGAGTGGAATCTTGCTTGCTATTTCTGTTGCTTGGTCCAGCTCAGTTGGTGCTTGGATGAATAACTATTTGTCTTCATATTTCTAGATCCCACCTCCGCTAACTGAATGATGGTGCTTTTTCAAACTTAACCTGGTCCAGCCCCAGGATCCAGGAAAAGCCTGGATATAATATCACCAATATTAGAATTCCCTGCTTAGTAGTAGCTAGTGGGACTTGAAGAAAATCCTCTTCACTGGAATGTGCAAGTTGATGGGACTAGAAAGATTATAAGTAATTTATTTGTGTTTCTTCTATATCAATTTTTTGCCTATTTCTAATTCATTTATTTTTTTCTTATTCTCTTAGTTAATTTCATTCTTCAAAATCATTTAATTGTACTTTCAATCAAATCTAATTTTCCCTAGGCACCTTGCAATTTGATTTTGTTTCTGAGATAATTGTGTCTTTTTTCTTAATATTTTCATGATTTTAGTCAACTTTTATTTTATATCTTTAGTTTTAAGATTATTTCTATTCTGATTTGATATGTACTTTTATATCTGCCAAATAGTGTATGTTTAATTTATTTTATAGCATTGAGTTACAGTTTTATTCTGTCCTACCTCAAGTTTTTGTTAATATTTTGATCAATTGAATAATTTAGATTACCACTTTCTGTTTTGTGTTTTTTTTTTTCTCATGTCAATTTGCATGAGTGGTTCCTGCCATTTTATTGTTATTCATTTTTAAATGTGGTACAGTTTCCAGGGTCAGCAATAATAGGTAAGATACTGAAAGGAATAAAGACTTTGAGTAGTACTAGGTTTCTTAGTTAAGTTGAACCCTCTTTTATTGCTATGGAGAAGTTCAATTTCTTTAATAATAAATTCCATGTATTGGGAATGGGTTGGTGCATCTTCTGATTCTATGATCTTTTTTTTTTTTTTTTGGTTGTTGTTGTTTCTATCAACTACTCAATAATTCCTTACTTGCTTCTTTTCTTTCTTTGCTGTATCTCTAAGGTATGCCATTCCCTTCCAAATTGCTTCAATATGCTCTAGAAGTTTACCTTCTCAGAATTGCTACTTTGATCCCATGCGCTTTCAAGCCAATGCCTTTGAAGCAGTCAGAATTCTAATTTATAAGATATCAGACTTGCTCCTGTTTTAGTATATCCTCCTTTAGGATGGGACTAATCTGGAGGTTAAGTTTACTAAGTTGTGTGACCTGTTAGTCTCCTTTTTCTCTGTGCAACTTAAGACTGACCCTGCTCTCTGCCAGGGTGAGAGATTATTGCTTATTCAGGTGTTTATTCTCACACTTACATATAAGTAGAAGTTTTTTTTATTATTATTCTTTTCCCTGCTTATGCTGTATGTGTGGGTTATGGGTGGTTTTATTTGATCTCTTTTTAAAATGTATTCTTTCATGGAGGATTCGTGGATACATGTGGAGATACCTATATCTGATCAGTCATGGGGACCACAGTATGGTAACTTTTAACATCATGAAACAAACTATTGTATTATTTATTTTTTCATATCACTTTAGGATACCAAATGTGCCTGTTTCACATGCTTGGAAATCCAAAAGATCTCCTTTATTTTCCCCCTTCATTTGTCGAATACCTGATTCTATGCTTACACATAGGTATTAATTTAACAAGCAAGCTCTAATTATTTCAGCTAATTCTTTCATGGCTCAATGCATGTGCTAGAACCTGGCACATAATGTGCTCTAACAGAATTTGTACTTAAAAGTCATGCGTTTGAACCAATTATCCATGTTTGAAAACTCTTCTAAGTAGGTTTAAGCCAATGATAGCTACCTATAAATGTCTCTGTAGTTTGATGTGTCATCACCATTACTAAGCAACTATAAAAATCAAATATAATGATATTGTAACATTGGAATTAAAGATCTAAGAAGACAATAATCGTGTGCTGGCAGACAGCACATGGGCTTTGGCATGACATTGATTTATTTCAGTGTAGTTTTGCTGCTTATTAGGCCCTCTCTAAAGGAGTTATACTGTCTCAGATTTTGCTTTTAATTGCAAAACCAATATAATACCTGCCTTATGGAATATCTGTCATCTTTAAATGAGATAATATATTGAAAGAACATTGCAAAATATTACATAGAAAATATATAATCAAAAAAAGTTTTTGTACCTTCTTCTTTTAGGGGAAATTAAAATTGCATATAAAACCCATCACTTCTCTAGTTCTATCTTTTAATTTATAGAAATAATTTCTCTCTTATGGCAATATGTGATCATCATGTTTTAAATAGTATATTTATTAAAAATTCACAAGCATAAATTGACTATTTGTGGCAATTGACTATTTGATATTAAGGATTGTCATTTCTACCTTCAAAGTGAGGAAAGGTTGTAGAAAGGACTTCCCACTCCAGTTGCTGGGGGAATTCCAATTCCTTTGTTCTCTACCAATTAAATCTTTATACATCAAAAAGGTATTTTCTAAAAACTCATCATCACATGTGCAAAGGTGTAATACTTTAAATGAAGTAATTGTGAATTACACAAATGTAATAGAACTGCTAGTGGGATTTATAATACCCAGGAATCATCTCGGAAAGTACTTCACAGATTGCTTCTTAATATTGCAGAATGAATAGGATTTCATATCTGAAGAAACAAATCTGTACATTAAGCAATCAATGTTTCTCATGATACACACTTACTATTATTTCTGGGAATACTAGAGCTGGCATAACCTAGTTCAAATATATAATTTATTTAACTACATGCATAGTTCTTTTAGAGTAAAAACTGCTGCTTACTACATGCAAAGAGAAACAATGACCTTCCTGCTTTGGACACTATCAAAAGTATTTTTTTTAATTGCTTTACATTTCTTTTGGCTCTACTCCCCCTCAAAGCTCTGATGCATAATCCTTCCTCTGGCTCCTTGAATGCCTCTCAGATTTGAAAAACAAAAAGTTGGGGAAAGGGAGAAGGGAGTAGAGGAACATAAAAGCACATTCAGTCACAGAATCTCTACTGAAAAAAGCCTCAACAAGCAGAATGGATTGAAAAATTCAAGCATGACTAAAAAGTACATTCCCCACTAGTCAGTAGATTTTGCTTCCTATTTGTCACTGCCACCCTGGAGAGCAGGGAGCATTAATAATGCATGGGTGCTAGGAATGTATTAGCAACTAACCTTGCGAAGAAAATCAGCTGGGGACCCAGAAGAGCTGAGAGAGAGAGAGAGAGAGAGAGAGAGAGAGAGAGAAAGAGAGAGAGAGAGAGAGAACAAGAGAGAAAGGCAGAGTGAGTGTGCACACATGCTCTGAAGTATCCTTCTTATTTATTGAAAAGATTTGGAGAGAGTGTCCGGTGTGTAGGCAACTATGCATCATTGTAAACGAAAGCTAAAAATCCTTGGAATGGGGCCATAATTGAGTTCATTGATCACACTCATGAATTTCCCCACACCCACCAGGACACTGAATTGCTTACTTTTATGTAATATAAAGAAATATCCCTAGGAGATTGCGTGTATTTATACATTTAGGCAAATCAGAAGTTTTAGTAAATAATATCTTGGACCTCTTTCTTACAGAAACATGAGAAAGGATATTTTTAAAATGTGTTATGTGTGATTTGAGGTCTAGTTTAGGATGTCGTGTACACTGCAGATAGATTTATTGTGACATGTGAATGTCAACTCTGATCCCAGAATTCCCCTAAAAGAAACAAGTGAACGAACAAACATCCAAAGACATATTATTAGCTCAGAATGGTGAGATTGCTTCTGCTTCAAAAGGGGCTGTTAGGTTTAAAAAATATTGCATTTTAAAAAATTATTGGTTTTTTTTCAGCTAGTTTAAACTGAAACCAGCTCAGTTCGTTTCTGAAGACATGACTTGTCCATGGAGATACCACCATACAAATGCTTAGCTGTGCTGATTCAAGGCGTTAGCCTAATGTGGGTGGGGCTTCTCTCCCCAGAGAATGCTTCATGCCCTGTCCTTAGCACTTCCCTTAAACTCCAAAATCCCACTTGATATCTCCCCATACCATATCTAGCACACAATGACTTGTCAGTTATTGAATTGATCATGGAACATGTTAGATAATAATAAACCAAGGAAATGTGTTTGTAAAATATTTATGTTTTAAACCCACAACCTTCAATTCAAAATATTGAATTAAATTATTTCTCAGGTATTTTATTTTCATGTCTAAAGATTTTGTCCTTGAAAAATGGGAAAGATTTTATTGAATATAAAATATTTAATATGAAATATGAAAATATGTGGACACAGAATATTTTTAATTTGTTTACTGATGGGTTTTTAGTATTTTTCCCTAAATTTTATCATGAAAAAATGTCAAATATACTGAAAAGCTGAAAAAAACTGTTCATGGATTTTAGCATATTTCATATATTCATTACAAAGATTATAAAATTATCATGTTACTTTACTTGCTTAATAACAGGTCTAATCATCCTCTTCCCATTCATCCATCTTATTAGTTTTTACATGTCAAAATAAGTTGCAGATATTATTATACTGCCTTCCTAGTACTTCTGCACTCATATCATTAGCTAGAATTCAATATTTGTTTATGTTTTTGTGATATAAAATTTATATACAATGACATATCCAAATCATAAATACATAAATCAATGGGTTACATCAAATGCATATAATGTGTAACACAAATCTCTTGCAAGATATCAAGTATTATTGTCAACTTGCTATTTTCTTAGCTTCTTGACATTAATTTTTAAGAAAAAGCAAGTCCAAAGACTACAACTAATTGATTTGTCCACAAACAAATCTATCTTATCCTATCTTATTCAAGATTTAAGAAGAGTGGATTTTGGCATCCTAAGAGGATCACATGATAAAGAAATGAAGATTATAAGAGAATTGCTTCCCTACCACTTTCTCATATTCATTGCAATTGTTCTCTTGAGAAATGAGTAATTTTATCCTATTATTTTCTAAATAGTTTTTGTTGAACTTAAGTAAAGTTTTACCCATTATTCTTTAATTATTATCATTATTATCATTATTATTCCTTCCTTTAATTTCTCATTTGGGAAAGTATCCCAGAATAATTTCATTCTATTGTGGTAAACTTCTCTAACTCTCTTTCCTTCTCCCTCCCTTTACCCACATATACACAAGTACATTCAAAGAAAACCTAATAGGGTGGTTACTAGGCTCATTCATGTTACTTAAAGCATACACAATATGTACTCAAATACTTTTACATAAAGAATTTCTGAAAGGAATGAATAGTATAAATGGTATAGACATTATTTAAATTGCATTTACTTGTATGTTAGCTGATAAATATTCTACAAAGCAAATTATAAAATACTATATGGAGTTATGTTTTCAGAAATGCATTTTAAGATTTATTGTCAACTTTCTTTTGTGAAAGAATGTGTATATTTCCCTAAGTAAAAAGAAAAATTAAATTAAAAAAATTATTGAAAGAATTATTGGGGACACACACACACACACACACACACACACAAACACACATACACATGCAATATTGGGACTTCTTATTCCTCAGAACAAAACTTTTTAAAGACTTAAATACTGTCTAACACGCACCCATAGACACAAATGATCTTGATTAAAAGCCATCAATGTGCAGGATTCAAACTGGGTTCTCCACAAAATAGCTAATGTAATTCTTGAAAAGAAATTAACTGCTGGAAATAACTGATAGCCTTGCACATTTTGTTAACATCTTCCAATATTTTAACAGAAATTCAATTTCTTTGACTTTAAGTGAGGGATTGTAATTAACTCATTCTTCCCATAGGGGAATAGAAATGTATAGAACCTGGTCTCACTTTCCCAGCTAGGTGATTTTAGCTGACATACTAAAATTTCCTCATTGCTGACTTGAAAAATATGAATACTTTGGGTTTTCCATGTAATCCCCTTAGGATATTATCCAATTCCTCTTCATACCTTTCTTTAACTGCTGAACTTATCCAATTCCAATATTTCTTTTTGGGAATACATTGCAGTAATCTCTGAAACAAGAAAACTAGAATCCAAACTAAATATTAGCCAGAAAAGTTCAATTTAAAAAACCATTATGGCAAAATCATGGACAAACAGGAATCCAAGGGATGTGTAATGAATATGAACAAGAGCTACAGTTCTCCTAGTAGCTAAATTTCAAGATGATCTGCTTTTTCTCTAGTTAGTGTGCGCTCCTGTGTAAAGATACTAATATGGTTTTTTGCTCTACTAAGTTGTAGCTTAATAAACAGATGAGTTTTCATTGAAATTGCTCTAGTAGTGAAATCGATAGCTAAGACATTTCATTAGTATATTAAAATATGTATTAATTCAAATATGTAAAAAAAGACTCCATTAAGTTAGAAAAAGATAAAACATAAAATTTGAACAAAACAAGAGGAATCTAAAATACTGGGAATGGATGCCACCCACAGGTGGCAATTTTAAATAGGACGGTTAGACTATCATTTTGTGAAAAAGATAACATCTGAGTAAACGACTTGCAGGAAGTGAGAGATTGTACCATATTAATGTTGGGAAAAGTTCTTCTGAATAAAATCTCTAAGAAGCCCTGGACTCCAAGTTAATGGGACTGCCAGGGAGCCCAGGAGTGATATATAAAGGTTAATTATACATGGTAAACTCTACTTGGCAATATCCCCACAATAAAACTCTCTCCTCAATATGCACACACACACACTTAAACACACACACAGACACACACACACACAGAGGGAGAGAGAGAGAGAGAGATTATCAGAATCACAGGCTATGATGTATACTCAGGCAAACAACTAAATATCTGTCTTTTTTAAACAAATAAGATAAAAAATCTGAGAATATCCAAAAAATTCTCTGCTGCAATTTGATGCTTTAAAATAAAGCCCCTTTTATTTTGGCATGTGTTAGGTTGCAGCTCCAAAGTCTGCACAAGTGACTACTGCTCAACATAAAGCAAATGGGGGATAGTGAATCCATTTATGATCCTCTTTCAGAATCCCCACCAAGAGAAGAGACCCAGCAAGGATCTAATGCATTAACAGAGAACTGGGGCTATATTACACTCTAGAAAACACAAATACAATATTAGAAAAAAGTTATCAAAAAAAAAGTTCTTAGAGATTTCTTTAAAGGGCTGTTATCTCCATAAGAGTAGAAAATAGGAAACAAATTCAAAAGCAAAAGAATTGGAAAATATGAAACACAAACACACAGAACTAGATCATCTAATATCTAATTTGTTCCACAAACAACAAAAAAATGGGGAAAGAGGTGTGAGAAGACATATGTATTAGTAACATTAAAGGTCTCCCTGGTTATTCCTCTCAATGAGAATAAAAGAATTCAAGAATATACATATTACTATAAAATCTCAGAACATTAAAGATTAAAAAAATCTTAAAAACTTATAGAGAGGAAAAAAGTTGTTTATAAAAAAGAAAATCATTCTGGTATCATAGATTTTATCAACATTAATGGATGCTGGATGGAAAAGGTGCAATGCTTTCAAAATTTTATACCCAGAAAAACTGTCATTAAAGTAAAATAAAATCATAAATATTTTCAACAAGCAAAGGCACAAAACACTTACCTCCCATGCATTTTTCATAGGGAAATATTTGAAGATAAATTAAAGCCAAAGGATGGAATAAATCACCAAAGTAGAAGGCAAGTAATCCAGGAAAAGATGACTACAATTCTACAGATCTATGAAGCATATTCATTGTGAAACAAACCTGTATAATAGGTTAGAAGAGAATTGTTCCAATTTGGAGGAGGAGGATTACGGTTTTCAGAGTAAAGGTTGCTAAAGAAAAGGGGGTCTCAAAGAAGGAGAAATTGTGATTGAAAGACTGGAAAAACTTTGGAATCTGATAAAGTAAGATGACAGATAAAAAGAAAATTAGAAATACCCTCCCAAAAAAAACATGCTAGGAAAGTATTTAAGAATGTTATGGTCCAAATATAAAGCAAATTAAAAAGAGGCATGCTTTAAAGAAAGTAGGGAAGTTCAAGTAAGGAGAATGCATTTTAATCTTAAATATGGGTTAATATATAATCAATTGGTTCAAAAATGGCATTGTACATGTAACAAATGAAAAATAATTTTAGTAGACTACTTGGTCTACTGTTGAACAATATTTACTATTAAAACTTTCTATTATTGGAAGCACAATTTCTTGGTTTTAGAGTCAATCTACTGTCAAAGCATGGAAGACTTGTTTGCAATTACAGGATAAAAATCATCTGTTACAACTTGTACCCCCTATTCCTAAAACAGTGTTCATAATAAATGCAGGTCCTCGATTAATATGTGAAAAATAAATAAATGCATAAATTTTGACAATCGAAAATGGCAAGTTTAACTGAAAGAAGATAAGGTGTAACAAAAGAGAAGAAGGGAAGAGGAAAATGTAGTTTGAATACCCTCAACCTGTAAAATATGAAGTTAGCAGGTATTATTGAAAGAAGAACAAAAATATGTGTTCAACTATATCAGTTAAATTACAACAGCAACCAATGGAAAAATGGAGAAAAATAAAGCAACTTGAACAATAAATGGGGAGGGAGAATTGTGAATACAGGATGAATATTCTTATTTCATTCCACAGAGTCAACAGATAATTGTCTAGAAGGTATACAAATACATTACCAAAAATCATAAGAATTCTTTCCTGAATAATAGAAATTATAACTATTACATTATGCTAAGGGAAAGAAGCCAGACTCAAGATGTCAAATATTATATGATTCCATTTATATGAAATATCCAGAATAGGTAAATCTATAAAGGGGGAACACAGACTAGTGGTTGCCAGAGTGGGGCTGAGGGCAGTGTGGAGGAGCTGCTTAATGGGTACAGGGCTCCCTTTGGGGGTGATAAAGTTGTTCTGGAACTAGACAAAGGTCATGGTTGCACAACACTGTGAAATACTAAATGCCACTAACTTGTCCACTTTAAAATGGTTACTTTTGTGGTATGTGAATTTTACTTCAAAAAAATCATAACCATTAAAAAAAATTAAGTGTAGACTAGGATAGTTAGGAAAGAAGCCAGAGACTGTTGATTTTATCAGATATTAATTTGTACCATGGGATGTGTTATCTTATGCATGTATTATTCTAGTAATTTTTTTAAAGTTGTAAATAACACTAATTCAGCTAGATCAGGGGGCAAAAGTTCTAATGCTACAGAGAATAAAGGAAATGGAACAGTAAAATGCTGGTCAGTTTATTAGATTGTAAATGGATGTGAATATGCTTGCAACATAATCTTTTTTATTTTCAGATTATATAAATGGATTTCAGCTATTTGTTTCAATTATATGCTTATGGAATTAAATGAATGCATATATTTTTCAGATAACTATGATAAGAAATCTATAAAACGAGCATCAAATGTACTTCGTTACTTCATCATAATCTGACTGTAATCTGCACTCAAAGCTTTGTGTGTTAATTATGAAGGGATATGAATCTCTGTATTTCCTTTTTCCTTGCCTTTTAGTAGTGAGTTGGTAATATCTGCTAATGCGCTTTGTTGTCTGACAAACAGAATTACTGTGTTCTCTGCACAGGGCTCTGCTAAATCATCTAAGATATTTGAGAAATTAACCTCCATTGAAACATTAGAGTTGGGAACACGAGCATGAAAAATTACCATTGTTGGCAAAGAAAAACCAAGATTTTGTAGATTTTAGGACAACAAAGCAGTCATGTTTTTCAATCATAATTTTATTTGTATTTGAAGCAAAAATGATTTGGTGATTAAAGAAAGAAAAAGAATATTTTCTGGCCATCATTTTTGGATCCAGTTATTTCCTTTAAAATTAAAATTTTGCTTTCAAAAATGTCATTATTCCAACCTTTGCAAGTTTAGTTGTTATCCATAAATACCTTGTGAAATATTGTATTTTTTAAAGAAGAAAATTTTGTCCTAATTTGCAGGAGTAAAATCTTCTAAATATGCACATTTCAAAATTTCCAAGATTTGCAAGTGAGACTTAATGAAATGGAAACCTGGTTGATAATTATACCCGGCTCAGCCTGGGAGTTCATGGTACTGTCAGCCTGTGTGGTCGTGGGTAGCTAAGCAACACAGTCAACTAGCACCTTTGTGGAGGATATTTTTAGCTTCATTGCACATTTTTCATTTATCTATTGGAAATTGATTTGTTTTGCAATTTATTTTGAAATTCCACTACTTAAAATGAAAGGTATACCATTATCCCAATAGGAAACATACCAATGGGAATAAAAAAAGACATGATGATCTCCATGATTTGAAATACAAAGAGTATAAATATTGGTGGAGAATTAAACATTATACTTTATTTATGCTTTTTTTAAAAGTAAAAATACTTTCAAGGCTTTGAATATACTTTTTTCAATAAGAAAAAGAGTTCTCTGTTCATGGGTGAAGACACTGACATCAAGAGTTAAATAGCTTAATTTGTTTCTAAACTCAAATTGGTATCCAAGTGACAAGTTCATGATTGCTTAATAAATAGAGTATGAATGAGACCCTAGGATCATGTTCTTTTGGTAAACTGCATTTCCAGGGGAGACAAGAAAGGTAATAAGTTGTCACACATCTTAAATGTCAAGGGTAGCAATGGGCAGAAAGCTTTTTGGAGTTGTTAATTGCATTCCCAGGCCCCTGTGTTTCCGTGCTGCACCTGGAAGAGTGCTGATGGCCACAAAGCCCATTTACTCTACCAAGTCACACTTGTCCATTTCCACCCACTAGGCCTGATTGAGAGAGTTCTCCTTAAAGTACACTGTTATACACATTTCACCGGTAGGAAATAGCACAGCTTAGAGAGAAAACAAACACCCAACCAACCAGACACATACACTATCTACAATTCACAACAATGGAGTGTCCAAATACCAGGTCCATCAGTGAATCTCTCTCTGTCCCTAAAGTAGATGCTTACTGTTTCTCTAGTTTGAGTCCTCATCTGTGTAATGGAACAACACTTTTTAGCATTCAGAGTGTCGTGAAAAATAAATAAAGTGCATAACATATCCGGTACACAATAAGCCATTTAACATGGTCTAACTATGTCCCAACACTTTGTAACTGTACATAGTGATCGAGTACTAATGATTTAGATATTTAATATATCTTACCTGTTGTCATTAATACGATCTAGGAAGAAAACAACTCTTGAGCACTATCTATATTTTCTCAAGAGGAATAATCAATTTTTCAGTAGGAAAGCAGGTGATATTCCTGTAAAAAATTAGAAATCGACCTGGGCTAGCCAAATGTAAAGGAGGGTTTTATACATTTACAACTGTCATTATTAAAACCCTATTGATCATTGTAAATTTTTAAATACTCCTAAAATATATTACCTGCTTTGCTTAAATAGAATCATAGTTTGTTTGGTAGAGTAAAAATCCTCTTTTGAAGGATCTCATTTATAAGGACTTCCTATGTGATTGACTTAAAAAAATAGAGTCATGATTGATTTTTTCCCAGGTTGTGTTCTTGGTAGTGTTCAGTGAGTTCCCTGAATAATGTCTTAAGGTGTCTGTCTATATAAACCTAACAACTCCATCGTTCCCTATGAGAGTTGATAGTGGAGAACAAGAGTGACAGGTTTGAGGAAGTTTCCCAAGCTACAGCATTTTTAGAAAGGAGGAAATTCAATTCAATTTCAAACCAGCATTTGTGTTTGGTAAAGGTGACTGTGTCAGAAACTTAGGAGGGTGACGTTGGGATTCTGGCTTATATCAACATACAAGTGAGGTGAGGTGGGAGAAGCCTGGTTAGACTGGAAGCAGCGAAGTGCGTAGGCAATGACTATTTTTAGCTTGATTTACTCCTGTTTGTGTTCCTTTCCCTTGCATGCTGAATAAAGTAGAATCTGACCCCTGCCATTGGAGGACCACACAGGAAGGAAGTCAAATAATACACTCCCTTTAGTTCTGGAGTGGAGATAAGATGAAACAATTGTAATGCTTCTCACTACTGACATAAAAATAAATTAAAAACATTGCCAGGAATGCCACCAATTCAGAGCTTCGCAGTCACACTCACCGTAGAGACGCCCATTTCCTGGTACTCTGGAGACTTCCGTATTAAATGGGTCAAAATGTAACAATGTAACTATTACCTCCATAGAATGAGTCCAGGTGGAATAAAAACTAGCAGCAAAACATCAATTTATATACAGAAGTCATTGATGACATTGGGCAATTAGAAACTAAAAATCAGTGTTTTTGTTTTTTTTTTTCATTTTAATGTTCTATAGTAGTTAATGGAGACAGGGTTCTCCATGTTGGCATGCATAATTTGAGTATTATTAGATGCTAAATACATTACTAAACTCAACACAGTAGGAGAAAGGTCATAAAACTTTAAGAGAATGTACACAAAATATATTGGCACATTAATATATAGAAAATATAAATATTAGTATCAAATATACATAGGGATTGGGGACACCGTACTATTCTGTGTAAACTACTTATTGTTATTATTGAGTTGCCAGTATGTTCTTTGAGATAGTGTCTTTATCTTTGGAGCATTTCCAGTGTCTGTTTTATCTGTTTGTTATTTATTCTTTTCTTCTGACACATTATTGGGCTTAACGATCATCATTTAATTTCAAATCCTTTTTTTCATCTTCCATTAGTCTAAATATCTGTTCTTCATATATTTTCTTTTAAAATCACTTTATTCTTTTAAAAGCTTAAATTTTGACCCTAAAAGGAAAGCACAAATAATCCTCTAATCATTTTAAGAGCAGCTGTTGTTTACCTTGAAATGATATTGATGCTTTTAAAATTTTAGGTCTTCCCCCCCCCTTCACTTCAGACTGGTATGAAAGTTTAAATATCTAATCTTACACAAATAAGATAAAGAGGCTGCCCTAACAGGAACCTCTTTGTATTTCATTTCCTCTTGTTTCCTTTTCTTTTTTTCTTTTTTTACTTAGGAGGATATACCATATTAAAACAATTAATGTAGTTTTTCCCTGATCTCTGATAGCTCTGTTTAGCAAATTATTTTCTTGTCTCTGTAGTTTTGGCAGATTTTAATTACTGACTTCAATATTAGCTGTATCTGTCAGTAATGCTAAATTCTGATTGATATAATTTCTGAAAAAAAGTCTGAGGCTTGATTTTAAATTTATCTTTATTGTTTTTGCTTTATAATTGACTCTATCAAACTGTTTTTACCCCTATATTCTGTTTCACATCTTAAAAAAAAAAATCTCATGCTGCAGTGTAGTTAAGCACTTATTAATAGATTATATTGTATGAGAATAGTTTTCCATGTTATATTATTTGTTGATTAGAGGCAATGTAATGTAGAGAGAGATTATGGAAATTAGCATCAGAATATAAAGTCTGACAAGACACTAAAAACTATTAGGCCACAGGTTTTTATTTCTAAATGTCCATAATTATATAAACTCTTGAGAGTGGTAAGACATGAATGAAGTTTGCATGTGAAATGGCTAATATACTGTTTTGTATACCATTGGTGTTCAACAAATAATAGCTACTATCATTATATATCTGCTTGACTTGACTCTCTAATTTTTTTTATTATTTGCCAAAGAAAGGCTTTTTAGGAAATAAAAGCAAAGATATTTAGATTGTGTCACCAAGAGCTTGTTCTTTATTTTTTTTGTAGGATATTTTGGAACTTAATAAAATTATAAAGCCTAGAGTCTAAAACAGTTATGAAGTTTTCTTTTTCCTAAAATGGATTAATTAAACTTTGTTATTTCCAATTTTGTGGTTATCTTTACAAAATCTTAATTTTGGAAAAATATGCATGTGGTTTTTAAATATTTGACTATTTCCTTCACTAAATGCGGGTGGCCTCAGCTTAAAGATTTATACAAGGAAGCAGGAGACATGATCCAGAATATATTTCCAGGAATTTAAATAGGGATATCCAATTAATTAACATCTGTATTCATTTATGCCTAGCTTTACATTGGATAGATTCTATAGTCTATATCCTGCCATGGTTCAGAGCACGAAACGCTTACTAACTAGAGAGATGTATGTAAAATAATCAGTGCAAGAAAGTTCGTTTTACTTCTGAGAAAAACTTTTGGCTGTTAAATGTTAAACTATAGACATTTACTTAATTGGCACTTGTAAATTCTATGAATAACTTATAGAGAGGAGAGTGAATCTATAAACATTACAAAATATTCTAGGTTAGGAAAGTACCTTTGATATCTCAGCATTGTTACATGCTATGTATGATCTCGCAAATGTGGGGCAATGGGAGACAATTGAAATTAAAAACTCCACTGCCTTTTTCTCTATTTGAGTATGCTGTGATGTGGCCAGTGAATAAAATCACATTGAGAGAAATTTGGGCTTGAGGCTATGTTTTTTAAAATATGGAAATGTCATAATTTAATAGTACTCTAATACTAATTACCTCTCACGGTATTTTTTCCTGAAACTCTCTTTACACAGACTTAAATTTAAATAGATTACTTCTCCTTCTCTCTTTTCTTATCCAGAAACCTCATTTAAACCTGAACCAGGTATGAGATGAAAGCCCCTAGTTTTCACATTGATGCTCTATAATGAATATATTATCCCAGGAACCTTCTTGGCTTACCTTTTACTGTTGAATAACACCACATTTTATTAAAGATCTGTGAAATGTTCCCTGAGATGTTACATAGCCTGTTCTCTTCAGACAGTAAGTTTTGCAAAATCTTCTTGGCTTTCTATAGGTGATAACAAGAAACAAGAATAATGAGATAAAACCTCTTGGTTCAGGTTTTTTAATTGAGGAACAAATTATTTCATAGTTTCTCATTAGTTATTCCCATGGATTCTAATGACAAGGTGCCAACTTTCACACTTTAAACAGGTTAATTAATCAGGTAGTAATGAAGTTGGGTGATACCTGAGTGTTGCTGTGCCAAATAATCACAGTTCCTAATAATGTGCTTAAACGTCTGTAAACCTGAGAGGATAAGTCGAAATTCAGATCTTCTGAGTTCTGCATAAATAAATATATGATAGCTAATGGGAAAACTAATTTTAATTTATTATGCTAGGTATAAGCTTTGATTGTGAGATACGTATATAGGAAGGAGGATACAAATTGGATACACATATTTATACTTATAATCATATATATTTTCTTTCCATTTGGGAGAATAAGCATCATCATAACCCAAGCTACACATTTATAAAATTATGATTTTGTTTAGCCAGTCCTTAAGATTTTATACTCTAAATCTTATGGTTTGATTAACTTTAGTTACAAAACCAGATAAGAGTTAAATTTTAAGTGAAATCGCACAATATAGCAATAGTAGTGAGTATGTCACAGAAGAAATCGTTACCAGGAAGACATCACTAAGACATGAATCATGTTGAGGACTCTGAATGTCTTCTCTAAAGTATAAACTGGAGAGGTCTCAGGTCCTTGTCACTTGGATTTTCTTCTTCAAAAACCACAGAAAAGATCAGCAAATGAAAAAAATATATATGATTCCGCTATATTGAATATTATCATGTTTTAATCATAGAAGGAAATTATAATAAATATTTTAAGAACAGACAAATTATATCTATTTTCTATGATTGCAGACAAAGGTATTGCTAAGGAAACAGGAGACTCAGGGTACAAGACGTTGTGCCTTTTTTCACCAGCAGGTAGGTGTTTCATCCTTGCGAAAGCAACAAGAAAGAATCAAAAACTGATCCATAAATGTAGCATGTGGAGTAGCTACATTTCCCTTGTGGCAATGAAAATATTGATGAGATGATAACATAGAGAATTAACTCTCAATAAATTAGAGTTTAAAAATTGAGGGTGGGTCAGGGAAGAAAGGATGTATTCAAATCAATGTTTAAAAAAGTTCTACTGTCAACTTTTAATCACCTAAAATGAATCATTTGTGATTAGACAGCAGTAAAGGACTTGAAATAGCTCATGCTGCTAGGATGATGTTCCACAACAGGCGGTTAATGATGAAGTCACGAAGGCAGCTCCCTTGGAGTGGGGGCCATGCAGCCAAGCCATAGAGCTGGATACCTATGGTTGGGGGCTGGCTGTCAGGAAGGGGCTGTCACTTTGGGTATTAGACACAGGGCTCCCACTGGCAATCATGAGAAGGCTTGAGACCTGGGACCAAAACTGTGCCCCTTGGAGATCTGGAAGTCAAAATCTCAACAGGCACGCTCCTAAAACTCATTTTCTCCTGGGGGTGGGGCACTTGGCTTGCTCCTGCTGGATTATAAATCCAATCTATAAGCCAGTTAAACTGCTGCCTATGGATAATTCAAAATTCTGTTAGTCTATGTACCTACCTGTCTACACATATGTGTGCACATATCTGTTATTACGTGGATGTCTTTACACACAGGCTAAATATGTACATATGTAAGCCTGCTTATCTGAATAGTTACCTATTCTATACATAGCTACCTTACTTGAAGTGTTTTTGTTTTTACTTTTGTTTATTTGTGAGTTTGTCTTATGGAGGGTGTGGCTTTTATTTGTTCTGCTTGTGCCACATCTTTTTCCGTCAACTACTCCCTGTCCGATCTAGCAATCCAATCTTGGGACAAAGGTATAGTTACCCATCTTCCAAGAGTGCAATTTAAACAAATTAATTAACCTCTAATTTAAATGGTAGAGCAGGTAACATTCAGCAAATTAGAACAATTCACTGATTGCATTGAATACTATTAATATTAAATAATACACAATCCTGGACCCTGGGATTTCAAAACTCCCCTATTTTAAACCAGAAAGAGAATGATAGATTTTCTTATTACAGGGAAGTTTAAACCAAAGTTTTCTAGACCACATGTGGTCTAACAATTAGATTTTACTCTGCTGGGATGTAATGAATAGTGTTTCAGCTACTCAAGTGCCTACATATTTTTCTTCTTATTTACACATAACAATTACAAGCCATGATCTTTACTCACAGTTTATTATAGGTAAGTATCAATAATATTCATTGATGGAAGGATAAAATAAAGAAAACAAAACAAAATCTTTCATGATATTCAAAAGGCATATAATATTATGCACTTTACTGCCTTCTACTAAAAGCAGAATATGGACAAACCAAAGCCTCAAAATGCCCTTAGAGCTTTTGTTTCAAAATGACATGGTTTTGCTATGTTGTTGTCAAAAAAGGGGGAAAAAATACAGAAACGTGTATATTATTAACACAACTGCATTCCATTATTTCCTTTTGCAAAATAAATTACATAAATGGGGTTTGCATTGTTTGGTATACTTCACCCAGAGATTGGGATAATTAAGTCTCAAGAACTGAGATGCTTTAAAACACACTTAATTTAGTAAAATTGGTAAGGAAGCTACTGCAATTTAAAAAAAACAAACAAAAAGGGACAAAAGTTTCCTATGTCTTACTGGGTAATTTGGAGTGAATTTAGACTATGGTGTTAGAAGTACAAAAGGTAACTAAAAATGCCATTAAATGAAATGTTCCAAGTCCAAGCAATTTCCTTCTTAACAGAAAGTAAAATGCAAACAGAGATTACTAAAACCCTGCTGTGTTTAATTTAAGTGTATGTAAGCCTTTTACTCACAGTCATTTTGTCTGGAGATAATCACGGCCATCCACAGTGGTCAGGGCTGTGAAACATGGGTTGTCAAAAGTTGCTCACTCTTTGATTCCACCTTGCTTGTGTCAGCCATGGTTCACATGAGGCAAGTTCGGCTCATTCATCTTCTGACAGGGTGGGATTCTCCCATTTCTGTCTCCGTCAATTTGTTTTTGTCACTTACAGACCACTTGCAGCAACACGGATTTGTGTGTGTAACTGCATATCCACCAGTGTAAGGTGACGTGATTGGCCATATACAGGCACAAAGACCTCTGTAGCCACATGAATGCAACTCAATTATATATATTCATTATTATACATTATATGTGTGTGTGTGGGCATTTTATCTGTGGATTATTTATGTGTCTATGCATGGTTTATTTACTATAAAATTCAAATCATAGAGTTTGCAAATATCAAATCAACATTTTTACAGTATTCAAACTGCTAGAAGTATTTTGTTACATATAGAATTCCTTATGACAAGTAAACAAAAATCTTGGTAGTTTTTCTCAGAGGTAAAGAGAATGGTGACTAAATCCATCTTTTAAATGTATACAGAAGGAAAGGGATTAAGGATCAATTCTGGCTGTAAGACTATTCTTTATTAGAATAATCATTTTGCAATCTTTTAAATATGTAGTTTACAATTTGTGATAAGAATATTTTGAAGACCAGAATATGCCTTTTATGGGATGAATGTCAATATTATATTTCCATTTCATAGTCAATTTCTAGTTGCTAGTAATTCCTTGAAAGAGGAGAAAACTTACCATTATTTTAATTCAAAATTAAACATTTGGTATCTATTTAGCCCTTAAAGTGTGTATGAACCCCTGATACAATGTTATGTATACAAGTAAACGGACAGTGATTAAAGTAACACATTTTTGTCTCCAAGATAGAACATAAAGAATCATAAAATTTCCAGAATATATAAAAAAAATTCTAAAATTTTCACAATAACTACACACAGTCACACACAGACCTATAGGTATTTTCTACAATTTTTCAATGGAAAGGGGAAAGATCCTTAGATATCTGTATAAGTGATTTCTCAGCATGTGAAGTATTTGTGAAATGTCGCAAGCCAAACTTTTTTAAAAAAATTTTAGCAAGGTGTAACTAATGGCCTTGGAAAACATTCAGTGAGAACCACAGATAGTATAAAGGAATTCTGGATAAATTATTAAACAATGTAATCCAAAAGGCATGAATCAGATAGTAGAGTCACCTGAACATGCAATGGCCCACTGCGGGAGTGGTCTTTGCTATGTAATAGACAAAAGGTACCAGCTGGAACACTAACTAGCTGTGGAGTTCATGATGACACTGATGTCATCAAGAAGCCACGGTTGTGGCCATAATAAGCAGTTGGGTATCCAGGGAAATTTAAAATCATCTTACTATCTTATGTGGTGACTTGACTAGATTATGAGACATTGTTATGTAAAATATGAGGTTTTCTATCTGATTTATTTTAGGTAGCACTTTTAAGGGAGCCATTACAAACTGTCCCCCACAAGTTCACTATTATAAACAGCATTAAAAGAATTTGATATAAATAAGAAATGGCACAGAACCATAAGGCCTTTGAGATAATCTTGGCTAATCCACTGATGCTATTTATGAGACGTCTATGCTCAAAGACAGTCTGTTCCTTCATTAAGGATACAAGGATATATAGAGTTGGCAGGATCACCATGCATGGCCATGTGCATTGAGCACTGCATGATTCCACAGGCCACGTTCTCCAGGGACTAAACTTTGAATAGCACTCAGGGTGTTGAAAATTGGCAAAGTGATACTCTTCAATATGAAATAATGCAAAAATAAAAGAAGAAAACCCAAAAGACCTCAATGAGCTATAGGGGTAGAATTAGGCACCAAGATTACTTCAGATTCACAAAAGAGATAGAGTCCAGGCAAACCTGGAAAGTATGAAAATTGCATCGTTACAACCTCGGCATTTCCACCATTATGCACATTTTATCTCTTTAAACATAATTACAAGTCATGCGAAACAATGACGTGCTAGTTATAGGTTTATTGGCTAACTCCAGATTCAAACGATATTTGTGCTTGTTCTATGAAAATGCATCTGGGCCCTTTAAATGGGTTTCTTTTGCTGGCTGACAAGCTTTATCAGTAGAGGACACTGGAAAGAGATTGTAAAGGGAAAGGGTTTTGATGCCTGGTTCCAGTTTGCTTGTTTGGCACCTGCCCCACTTCATGCTTCTTCAGCACAGACAACTACGCTAGTGTCCTGGCTCTGCAGCGAGCGCAGATTCTCGCTCAGCACATTCCTGCAGCACTTGCAGCTTCACCAGCTCCACTGCAATGGTGCAGTACAGCTGGCAGCATGAAACAGCAGCCCCCAGAGCTCCCTTCAGATGGTTTTGTAACAGAGTGCCTCTGGTGGGAAGACGACCTTTCAACATCTTCTGCTGGCACCTGAAAGGATGGATTTCTAGCAAGTTCCAGCAAATTCCACAGGTGCATTAACACAGTGAATTCTTTGCCATCCAAAGGGCCACAGCCATGGCTTCTCTCATGAGGTCTGCATCTTAGCCCTAGAGTGGAGGCGTGCTATTGCATCCCTATTGGTTATGGCTATTATATATTTATTATATTATTTCATATTATGTGCCTTACATATTATATGTATTATGTATCATACACGCTATGTTATAGATTACATATAGTATTACATATATTACATATGATATGAATTATATTTTACTTATGTATTACAACACATTACATTATATGCTATTACATTATAGCATATAATGTATATTATACATTCCATGTATTATTTAGCATTCCTATATCTTTAGGCAATACCTCATTACACCTATTGAATGTAAAAGATAATTTTTTCTATTAATCTTTCTCTGTTCTAAATACTGTATGGCTTCTCTTTGCTTATTCAACCTATGTGGTTACAAAAGTTTTACTAATTTACAACCCCCAAAGAGATACATAAAGATTTTTTGTGTTCTCTTATTCTTGACACTATTTTTAACGTTCTGGGTTTTAATCATTGTGATGAAGTGAAAATATAGTATTTAGCTTTTCTAATTGGATTTTCTTTGAAGGCTGGTAAAATTAAATAATTTTTCTTTTATTATTGGCCATTTATAATTGTGTGTGCGAATTACTTATTCATAGCATTGTTCCTTTACTATTGTGGTGCAAATTTTATTTTAAAAATTGTAAAGATTATTTACGTATGAAGAACATATATCCTATAACTGATATCTATTTGTTCCTTTAGCTATTCAACTCTCATGCTTATTTTTTATATTTATAAATACATATGTATGCTATTGGTTTGTATACATGTGCATAAGTATATGTATAATATCTATATATTTTAACATTTTATTTTTTTGCCTCTCAACGAGTCTTTTTTCAATTAGTAAATTATTTTTGGTTTTATTTCAAAGTATTATGGGGGTACAAATGTTTTTGGTTACATAGAATGCTTTGGTAAGGCTCAAGGTAAGATTAAAAGTTTGCCATCACCCAGATAGTGTTCATTGTACCTGTTAGGTAGCTTTTCAACCATGAGCTCCTTCCTCTCTTCCCTGCTTGATTTCTTTTGAGATTTACTTCCCTCTGTGCACATATGTGCTCATTAGTTAGTTCCAAGTTAGTAGTGAGTATATGTGGTGTTTGTTTTTCTATTCTTCATTATGGATACCTCATTTGGGATAATGGTCTCTAGTTCCATCCAAATTGTCACAAAAGGCACCTAAATCATCCTTTTACATGACTCAGTAGAATTCCATAGTATACATAAACTACGTTTTGTGAATCCACACATGAATTGATGGACATTTGGGTTGATTCCAGATATTTGCAAATATGAATTGGGCTGCAATAAATATCCATGGTTTTATATCTGGGTTCTTTATTGTGTTCTTTTGGTCTATGTCTCTATATTTGTGCTTTTACCATACTGTTTTGGTTACTATTACCTTGTAATATAGTTTGAATCTGGTGATGTGATGCCTCCACATTTGTTACTTTTGCTTAAGATTGCTTTGGCTATTCGGGCTCGTTTTTGGTTTTACACAAAGGATCCACATCTCTCATTACTCACAAAAATTGTTTTTTCTACATCTGTGAAATATGACATTGGTATTTTGATGGGGATTGCATTGAATCTGTAGATCACTTTGGGTAGTAGTATGGACATTTTAGCTATGTTTATTCTACTTATCCATGAGCATGATTATTTTTCTACTAAACATGTTTGTTTATAATCATTTCTTCCATTACTTGATTTAAAATACAAATATAGAAAGCAACATTTGGAAAGTTATATAGATAATGAATAATATCATGAAAGGGTGTTGAATTTTGTCAAAAGCTTTTTCTGCATCTTGAAAGAATCATGTGGTCTTTGTTTTTGCTTCTGTTTATGTGGTGAATTGCATTTATAGATTTACGTATGTTGAACCATCCCTGCATCCCTGGGATGAAGCCTACTTGGTCGTGGTGGATTATTTTTTTGATAAGTGTCTGGATTCGGTTAGCTAAGATTTTGTTGAAAATTTTTGCATCTATGTTCATTAGGGATATTGGACTGTAGTTTTCTTTTTTTGTTGCATCCTTTCCTGGTTTTGGTATCAGAGTAATATTCACTTCATAAAAGGTGTCGGGGAGGTTTCCATTCTTCTCAATGTTGTGGAATAGTTTCTGCAAGATAGGTACTAGTTCTTCTTTGTAAGTATGGTAAAATTCAGGTGTGAAGCCATCTGGACCGGGACTTTTCTTTTTAGGGAGATTTTTAATTGCTGTTTCTATTTCAGCTGTTGAGATTGGTCTGTTCAGGGAATCTATTTCTTCCTGGTTGAGCCTAGGGAGGCTGTGTGTTTCAAGAAATTTGTCCATTTCCTCCACATTTTCTAGTTTGTGTGCATAAAGATATTTGTAGTATTCATAAATTGTATCTTGTATCTCTTTGGGATCAGTTGTGATATCTCCTTTTTTATTCCTGATGGAGCTTATTAGAGATTTCTCTTTTCTGCTTTTCGTTAGCTTAGCCAATGGTGTGTCAATTTTGTTTATTTTTTCAAAGAACCAACTTTTTGTTTTATTAATCTCCTGAATAGCTTCCCTGTTTTCAATTTCGTTTAGTTCTGATTTGATCTTGTTGATTTCACTTCTTCTGCTGGGTTTGGGGTTGGTCTGTTCTTCTTTTTCCAGCTCTTTGAGTCGTTTCATTAGATTGTCTATTTGTGATCTTCTTGTCTTTTGGTTATAGGCATTTATGGAGATAAACTTTCCTCTCAGAACTGCTTTAGCTGTGTCCCAGAGGAGTTGATAACTTGTCTCTCCATTGTCGTTTTCTTCATAGAACTTTTTTATTTCCGTCTTGATTTCTTCATTTACGAAGTAATCATTTAGTAGGAGGTTGTTTAATTTCCACGTTTTTGTGTAGAAATGTGAGTTTCTGTTAGGGTTGATTTCTAGTTTTATTCCACTGTGATCTGAGAAGGTACATGGTATGATTTCTATTTTTTTAAATTTCTTGAGATTTTCTTTGTGTCCTAGGATATGGTCAATCTTAGAGAATGTCCCGTGAGCGGATGAGAAGAGCGTATATTCAGTGGATTTTGGGTAGAATGTTCTGTAGATGTCTGTCAGACCCAATTGTTCTAGAGTTTTGTTTAAGTTCATTATTTCTTTATTAATTTTCTGTTTGGAGGATCTGTCTCGTGCCGTCAGTGGGGTGTTGAAATCCCCGGCGATTATGGAGTTGCTATTAATCCATTTGCTTAGCTCCAGTAAGGTTTGCTTTATGAATCTGGGTGCACCTAAGTTGGGTGCATATATATTTAAAATTGTTATCTCTTCTTGTTGGACTGTGCCCTTCACCATTATATAATGACCCTCTTTGTCTTTCACTACTTTTGTTGGCTTAAAAACTAAATCGTATGAAATTAGAACTGCCACACCAGCCTTCTTTTGGCTTCTATTTGCTTGGAATATTGATCTCCACCCTTTTATTTTTAGTCTATATGCATCCTTGCAGGTTAGATGCGTTTCCTGAAGACAGCATATACTTGGCCTGTATTTTCTTATCCATTCAGCCAGCCTATGTCTCTTGAGTGGAGAGTTTAAGCCATTCACATTTATTGAGAGAACTGATAGGTAAGGTAGATTACTGATCATTCTGTTGGGTTGGATGTTGTTGCTATGATTTCTGTCTTGAGCCATTGTAATATCTGGCCTTTAATATCTTTGGGTTTTGGTTGTTTTTATATTCGTGGGTTATTATTATGATGTTCCGTGCATAACGCTGTTTTTAGTACTTCTTGTAGGGCTGGTCTTGTCTTGGTGAATTCTCTGAGCCTTTGCTTGTCTGAGAATGATTTTATTTCTCCTTCATATACGAAGCTTAGTTTTGCAGGGAATAATATTCTAGGCTGGGCATTGTTTTGTTTCAAAAGAGTGAGAATGGGGCCCCAGTCTCTCCTTGCTTGTAAAGTCTCATTAGAGAAGTCTGATGTTATTCGAATTGGCTTTCCCTTGTATGTTACTTGCTTCTTTTGTCTTACAGCTCTTAGAAGGGCCTCTTTAGTTGATACTTTGGTCAGTCTGATGACTGCATGTCGTGACGTCTTCCTGTTTGCATTGAATCTCCCAGGGGTCCTCTGAGCTTCTTGAACTTGTATATCAAGATTTTGAGCAAGGCCTGGGAAATTTTCCTCTATTATATCTTCAAACAGCTTGTCCAACCCTTGAGTGTTGTCTTCTTCCCCTTCTTGTAACCCTATGACCCTCATATTAGGTTTCTTCACATAATCCCACAGCTCTTGTAGGCTTTGCTCTTTTCTCTTGTTTCTCTGCTCTATTTCTGTGACTGATTTATTTAATTGGAGGGTGTTATCGTCAAGCTCTGAGATTCTTTCTTCTGTTTCTTCTACCCTGTTCTTGAGACTTTCCACTGTATTTTGTAGTTCCTTCAATTGATTCTTCATTTCCAGTTCAGTTACACTTTTCTTCATTGTGTCTATTTCTTTTCCCATACCCTGGAGACTTTTTGTGGTTTCTTTGTGTTGGTTATTGAGTTGTTGTTGCAGCTGGGTGAGTGTTCTTATGATCCACATATGAAATTCCTCTTCTGTCATATTGGTTGCCTGATTTTGGTCGGTGTCCGTTTCTAGGGGGCTGGTGTTCCTCTTTGGGGGTGCGTTTTCCGTTTGGTTCTTCATATTTCCTGAGTTCTTTCGCTGATTTTTTCACATGTCGATCAGTTGTTGTTTCTTTCCTTAGGTTATTGTTTGGGTATTCACACTCCTTGTTTAATTTCTGAGGCGTTAGGTGGTGTCTGTGAGTGAAATTGGACCACTCCCTGTATATTGAGTCACTGGGTGCTGTGGAAAGGCTATGTAAGATGCCGTCCCTGTCAGTAGGTGGCGTTTGCTTGGAGGAACAGGCTATACTGTTGATTTTGTGTGCTGTTAACAGCTCTTGTTCTGGGTGGAGCTGGGTTGGGTAAGCCTGCCCTCAGGCTGTTAGCAGGGGTCAAAGTTCTGTTCTCTGCTTCCAGGGAAAGCTGTCAGGGCGGGGCTGGAATGGTCCCGTTCAGCCAGAAAGTCTGTGTGTGGGGGTGGGGCTGTCTGAGACCCGCAGTCTGGAGCGGGCCTTGCTTCTTTCCACCCTCCTGAACTCCGCAGCTACTCCTGGGCCTCTGCCAGCAGGCCAGACCACAAGCCACCAGGCCTCCCCGGACTGTGATGCTGGCGGGGAGGTTCCCTGCACAGGAACGCCACCTGGGTTGGGCGCACGGCCTCCTCCTGGGAGGAGGGTTGCCCTCTAGGACGCCGATCCGCCCCTGGAGGCACACAGACCTCAGTAGGCTCTTCACGTATAACCCTTCTGTGCCCCGGGCAATGCTAGCCCTGGGTGCAGGGGATCTGGTCTGCAAGTCTGACCTCTGGGTCCCAGAGTTCAAACTGTATCCCCACCAGGGAGAGGAGTTCCGGTCCCAATTCACCCACAGGGAGCCCAAGCTGGGTCTATGTCTCTCAGTCTCTGAGTCGGCACCATTCTCCTGGGAACACGGTGCCAGCAGCACCTGGGAGGGCGGGCGGGTAGGGAGCTCACAGTCTGAGTTCCCCTAAGTCAGGTGTAGGGTCCCAAACGGGAAGGTCCCGTTCCCTGGAGGTGCCTCCGGCTGGTGGCTGTATTGTCTCTCTGGGCAGCCGCGGGTAGGGTCAGTGGAGGGGAGTAGGAGGCAAAATGGCGCCTGCCACGCGGCTCGGGTCTGTGCACACGGAGGTGCCCGGAGGAAGTTGGGAACCTGGTGCCACGTCTGCTACAGGCTCACCGTTGGCAGGCGGCGGCGGTCTCTGGGCTGGTGTCCGCAGGTCTCTCCACCCCCTGGGGAGCCCACCAGCAGTCCCGAATGCAGGGGAGGGGAAACAGCAAATCCACCTACCCTTTCCGCTGGTCTCCAGGCTGCTCCGGTGGTCTCAGCCTCCAGTTCTCCTCCGCAGCCTCCTCCCGTGGAGTCTCCCAGGGTCTCAGGTACCCCTCCTTCCGGCCCTTGTCCGCTGTATGCTCGTTTTCTTGCTTCTTTCCTCTAATTTCTGCTAGAATCTGTCTTTACTGCAGAGACACTCTGTCTGGTGGTGTTATTTGTCCGCCATCTTGCTCCGCCCACCGATAATGAATAATAATAGATTTGTATGACAATAGAAACACAAAGGGGAAGGAAAGAAAATGGAATTTAGTTGAGGCAAAGTTTTTGTATACTATGAAAATTTATTAGTATTACTCTAAACAAAACTGTCTTAAAATGTGTATTTTAAGTCTCAAAAAAGCAACTAGGAAAATAAAATAAACAATAATGAAATTAAAATGGTATCTTAAAAATAACTATTTAAAACAAAATAAGACAGTAACATGAATAGTCTATAAGACACACTAAAAATGGCAAAATGGTAAATGTAAACCATATTTCATCAGTAATATATTAAATATGGATGGATTGAACACTCCCCAAAAAGGAAAATATTAACAAAATGGACAGAGAAAATATTATCTGACTGTATGCTGTCTACAAGAGACACATTTCAGAATCAACGACAAAAAAATGTCTGAAGTAAAGGATGGAATTAGATATATTATGCAGCAAAGAGAACTGGAGTGACCATACTAAGGTTAGACAAAATAGATACTCAGAGAAAAAAATTCACTAGCTACAAAAAAGGGCATTTTAAAATGGTAAAAGGATCAATATATCAGGAAGATATCTCAGGTAGATAAAGCAAAAACTTAGAGAAATAAAGGGAGGGAAAGATAATTCAGCAATGAAAGTTAGAGACTTCAATACCTCTGATCTTAGAGAAATAAAAATGATAAGGAATATTATTAATAGTTGTACACCAACCCATTAGATAAGCTAGATGAAGTGGACAAATTTCTAGGAAAACATATGCTATATCAAATAATTCAAGAAGAAATAAAAAATAAGAATATATTTGTAACAAGTAAAGAGATAAGATTAGTAATTAAAGTAATTTTAAAACTTTCCACAAAGTAAAAGACTGCTTCACTGGTAAATTCTACCAAAACTTTTAAGAAAAATTAATATGAATTCTTCAAATATTTTTCAAATAATGGAACAGTAATTCCCAACTCATTCTATGTATTAGACCATGTTACCCTAACACCAAAACCAGACTAAGACATCAAAAGAAAAGAAATCTATAGACAAATAACTCATGAATATAAATATAAAATTCATCAACAAAATACTAGCAAGCTGGATCCAGCAATATACAATAAAGGATTATACAGCATGGCCAGTTGAGATTTATCATAGCAGTCAAGTTTCATTCTACATATGAAAATCTATCGGTATGGTACACTATATTAATACAGTAATAGACAAAACCACACTCAATGGATACAGTGAAAAAGCATTTAAAATGATCCAACACTTTTCCTGATATTTTTTTTAAAAACCAACAAACTAGAAATAGAAGGAATATTCTTAAACATGATAGAAGACATCTACAAAAATCCCACAGCTTAATGCTGAAAGACTTAACGCTTGCCTCTTCCATTCAACATTGTATTGGAGATTCTAGCCAAAGTAATTAGGGAAGAAAATGTAATAGTAGGCATAAAGATTAGAAAGGAAAAAGTAAATTTATTTCCACTCTTTATACACAGATCATATATTCTTATGTATGGAAAATTCTAAGTATTCACAAATTCACAAAACAAGCATAAGAACTAGTAAATGGGTTCAACATGTTTACAGTATACAAGAACAAAATGTAAAATCAATTTTATTTTTATAATGTTACAATGAATGAAACTAAGAAAATAATTCAATTTGTAATAACATAAAAAACAAAAGACTTAGAAATAAATTTAATTAAAGAAATATAAAACTTACAGTTTGAAAACTATATTTTGAGATAAATTAAAGCAGACCTAAATAAATGGAGGGGCACCCCATGCTCATGGATAAGTAGACTTAGTATTAAGATGGCAATAATATCTGAATTTATTTTTACATTCAATGTGATTATTTTCAAAATCCCAGCTTGTTTTGGAGAAACTGATAAATTGATCCCAAAATTCATATGAAAATGCACAAAACTGAGAATAGCCAGAACAATCTTGAAAAGAAAAAAATGTTGGAAGACCCACAATTTCAGATTTCAAGACTTAGAAGATCTACACTCCCAGATTTTAAGACTTATTACAAAGCTACAATAACCAATACAATGTAATACTGGCATAAAGATACACATATAGATCAATGGAGTAGAATTGTGAGTTCAGAAATAAATTCTTATATTTGTAGTCAATTTACTCTTGATTAGGGTGCCAAGACAATTTAATGGTCAATGAATGTTGCTAGAACTGGATACTCACATGCAAAAGAATAAAATTAGTGCACTATCTCACACCATATATACAAAAGTATTTCCAAGTGTATCATGAACCTAACCGTAATAACTAAAATTATAAAGAACTTAGAAGACACAGTTAAATTTTTATAACTTTGGGCTTTATAATGGTTTCTTAGAGATGATACCAAAAGCATAAATTACAAGAGAAAAATCAGGTTAATTAATTTAATCAGAATTTAAAATTTTTGTTCTTCAAAGGAAAGCATCAAGAAAATAAGAAGACAATCTATAATAAGGAAGAGAACATTTGCAAATCCTATACCAAATAAAGAAATTTTACACAAAATATATAAAGAACTTGTACAACTCAACAATAAAAGTTAAGTAACCCATTTGAAATTGGGCAGTTGTTCTTAACAGCTATTTCTCCAAAGAAGATACATGTTGGCCAATAAACATGGAAATATGCCTGACATCATGAGTCACTGGGAAATGTAAGACAAAAGCATAGTGAGTTGCTATTTTTTGCTCATTGGAGTGGCTAAAATAAAAAAGATAGACAACAATAAATGTTGTTGAAGATGTAAAGACTTTTGAAGTCCTCATTCATTGCTGTTGGGATTGTATAATGGTTCAGCATTTTGGAAAACAGTGTTCCAGTACCTCAAAGTCTTAAACATAAATCACATGACACAGCGATTATATTTCTAGGTATATACCCAAGAAAAATGAAACCAGATATTTCTACAAAAAAATGTACACAAATGTTCATTTTGCATCATAGCCACAATGTGGAAAAAACACAAATGTACATCAGCTGATAAATGGATAAACAAAAGTGATGTATATTCATACAACAAATATTATTTGACAATAAAAAGGAATGAAGTACTAATATACCCTAAAAAATGGGCACAATGTAAGAATACTATACTAAATGAAATAATCCAATCACAGAAGACCATATATTGTATGAACGCATTGATATGAAATTTCCAAATAGGCAATTCCATAGGGAGATAAAGTAGGTTAGTGGTTGCCAGAGACTGGAATGAGGAGGGCATGGGAGTGATTGCCAACGGGCATGGGATTTCTTTGTGGGGTGATGAAAATATTCCAAAATTAGATAATGGTGATGGCTGCACAACTCTGTGAATATGCTAAAACCCACTGAATTATATATCTTAAAATGGTAGATTTTATGATACATAAATAGTATCTCAATATAATTATTATAAAAATGTTGTAAAAAGTAAAAGCAGTGACATGCCAAAAAATGGTAGAAAACCTTTTATTTACCCTTATTTTATTTGCCCCAAATTATTTGATTTTAAAGCTATAATATGGTGTTATGGTTTCAAAATATTATTGATAGCTTTTTTATATTAAGCGTTTATCTTTCAATTATAATATTTACAAATCGAATGTATTTTATAACTAGATGCATCTAGCTCAGGTTTTCTGGAAAGTAGAAACTAAGGCAAGGATTATGATAGGGACACATTACTTTGGTATTGCAAGCTCTGATAAGTAAGGGAAAGGAAAAAAGGAAATGGGTCAAAGAAAAATGTAAATCAAAGCAATAGTATGTTCTAGTGTAGTTACGGTCTGGAATTATGTTTCAGATGATCACAAATGATGTTTGACCTCAGCATTGTGAAGGCATATTTAATCAGTTGTGTTGGAGATTTTTGGATCAAAATTAAATGGAAAACAGAGATAAAATTCAAAGCTGCTAGAAACTCAAGCATGCATATTACAGGAGGATGAAAACATCATAAGAATCTATATTTATAATAAAATATATTATAAACAATTTTTAAAAATATTTATTTTATTATCTACATATTGTCTGGTGGTGTGCAGAGCTTGCTTATGCTTGTTTAAGGTTACTTTTGTTACATTTTCAGGAATTTTGGTAGACATCTGTTAAACTATTGGTAGTTTGAAGTTAGCCATAGCAGAAGGATATACACCATAAAAATTGCATGCTACACATGAAGGCTATTCTTTTCCCCATAAAAATATGTTGCTAAATATTACTAGCACACTACAGATAGCAGCTTTCCAAATGCAACATAGAGAAATAATATTTAAGACTAATTTTCTTAAAAAATGGCTGATAAAGAAAGAATTTATTGGTCAATTTACAGGTTAAGATTGATGATGAGATTGATATCAGAGGATTGCAAAATATTAAGAGAAAATAAAGAGTGTGTGATTTAAGAGGCATTTTCATTATATGCACAAGATAGTAATATTTTTTCATTATATCTATTTGTGGAAATATAACAGGTACAAAGGAAAAAATTTAATTTTATCTGTGTATCTTATTTACAATGTTCTCCTTACCCTGAATGTCCATTATTAGAAAAGTAGTAGCATAGAATTTTGTTAGCCAAATTATGTTATTACTTGACTTGATATGCAGAATGACTTATTCATTTTGTCCCCCAAAATACTAATTATTATAAAGCTTGACTGCTGACCCTGCTAGAAATCATCTCATTAGATAGTGCAAAATGTTCCAGTCCTTTTCTAACTCAAATGAAGTCACACCAGAGTTATCACAGCAATCTTATCCATCCATTGATTTCTCGTCAGCTGAAGGATTGACTTCAAGGCATCTTCAAGTTCTTCAGGGTTT
The DNA here is from genome assembly GCF_040939455.1 of Microcebus murinus. NCBI lineage: Eukaryota > Metazoa > Chordata > Mammalia > Primates > Cheirogaleidae > Microcebus > Microcebus murinus. The sequence continues at coordinate 27,814,920 of NC_134111.1, forward strand.
TATTTGGATTATAAGATTGAAGGCTTTGTTTCTTTGTATTTGATGAAAGTAATTACCACCGATTCTTCATTCTTGGGACATAGCATTACTAGAGTTGTCAAAGTTCACCTGGTGATCATGTAGAATAAAAATGCTTTTGCTTTATGGTTCTAACTTTAGGAACCCATTGATCAATCTATGTATATTTTTAGTATTATATCTAAAATCTGTTTTAAAATCATTTTAATCTTGTTTCGCAATATATTGATTTTTTAAGTGTTTGGTATATTTAATTTTCAAAAATCATGATAAATGTCAAGTGCATTTGAAATTGTCTACACAGAAGTGCTTTATAAAACAAATGTTGTTATTTTCTTAACATCTTTCAGCCACCAATTAGGAACAGATGATTTTAAAAAATTATTTCAGATATCTATGGGAAGGAAGAAATAAATCTTTTCATTTTAATGCAATTTCATGAAGTGGAACTTGAAAACATTTCATGTTTTAAACAAAAAAAAGGTAACTGGATGGCTGTTTTAATCTTCTATATCGAAATTTTTTGGACTTTTTCTTTTTAAGACAAAGGGCTCTAAATATTAAAATCCAATTGATTTTTATTACCACACTTAAAACCCAGTTGAAAATGAGTACTTGTAATATTATCAAATTACTACAACTTTGCATATATTATTCTTTCTCAAGTTAAACTTGGGGGCTTGGAATTGTTTTCTTTGTTTCTGGAGAAATATTTGAGTAATAGAGAATAAAGTATTCCCATTCTTTTTAAATTTTTTTTAAATTTAAATATATCATTTGGGTGCAAATGTTTTGGGTTACATGTGTTGATTTCGTTATGCTTGAGTCAGGATTGCAAGCCCATCACCCAGTCATGAACAGAAACCTTTCAAAAGACGATAGACAAATGGCCGATAAACATATAAACATATTAGTGCTCAATGTCACTAATTATCAGGGAAATACAAATTAAATCCATGATGATATGTCGCCTTAGAATGGCTTTTATTAAAAAGTCTGAAAAAAAATAGACGCTGACATGTACGCAGAGAGAAAGGAAGGATTATACACTGCTGGTGGGACTGCAAAGTAGTACAACCTCTATGGAAAACAGAATGGAGATTCTTCGAAGAACTAAAAGAAGACCTACCATTTGATCCAGCAATCCCACTACTGGGTGTTCTCATTCTCTGTGTTTTCTGTCACTTTGTCCTGTGTATATATATATATATATATATATATATATATATATATATAAACTATCCAATCATGTAAGAGATCTTGAAACTCCCCAGATACCTTCTAAACTTAATGTGATTTTATGCATATAGACTCTTGTTGCTGAGATACCTTGAATCCTGGAGGAAAAAAAAGAGGTTATGAAATAATACATTGAAATTCAAATTTAAATGTGGAATCCCTCATCGAGAAGAGTACTATATCTGCCTAAGCCTCACTATTATACAAATGGATAAAATACCCTTTCAGAGCTGGAGACCAATCACTGGTACCAGTTTAAGAGAAACAGAAACCTTTTTCAAGGCTAAAAGGCAGCTGGAGGAGTGGTAATATCAGTTGCAACCTTGATACACATCAAAGGAAATGAAGCCTATGGCTTAAGAAATTACATGGATACCATAGACCAATAATTTTAAATATTAAAAGGCTCTTTTCAAGCTAAGGACAATTTGTAGTTATAAGCAGACAGCCCAAGGTTAGCAAGTACTGAGAAAAATCTGTCCCTTGAATCCAAGATTTTATACCTTCAAGCCTCCTAGGGATTAAAGTGACTCATCTAATTCTCAGTGATTGATGTAATATTGTTTTTGCCATTGTCCTATATGTGTGTGTGCACAGTGCTGCATTAACTTATGCATATATTTTAAAAATAAACTTTCTTCAACCCATTTTCTACATTATATATTGAAGAGTGGTGTCAATTTTTAATATAAATAGAAATGCATTGTCGATTGAGGGTGTCTCTAGCCTATTTCAAACCTCATATTTAAGTTGATATTCAAATTTGAAGTCTCATTTTCTTTCTTAATAAAAGCTATTTCATTTAGCTACCAGTCTACATTTTTGTGTGTCAACCTGATAATATAAGCAGATAGTTAGAGGTTCAGATTTATGATGGTTTTTTTAAAAGATAGCTTGCATGTAACTCTTCAGTCTAGGCTATTTGCTTGCTTGGTTTCTAACAAAGGCTCATTAAAATGAGTGAGACTAATATAAAACTTACCTTGAAACAGTTCCCTGGCTGAACTCTATTCTCAAAGGATTTCTAATTTGCAATTTTTATTCTAGACTTTGACCAAGATATTAAAAAGAATAACATGTAGGACACTGCAAATACTTGATAGTCTTTCAAAATTGGAATAGATTCATGGTACTTGGATTATTAAGGCATTTGTATCAATATCAGTTATTTATAAAGGAACAGAATTTAACATGACTTGTCACTAATTAAGTGTCATTTTGAAAATTATGATTCAATAAGTATTTGCTATTTTCAAATACTGATGCAATCTTGTATATAGATTTGAATAAGAAAGTTTAGATTTTGAAACCAGTTGATGTTTGGAAATACAGTTAAAACTTTGCAAGTTTCTCTTTTCCAATATGATTATTTGATATGAACAAAATAAGCTCCTTGACTATGGTTTTGGCTTCAATTTTCTCTCAATTTACATAGAGTACAATGTAATTTAAACATATATTATTGTCTTCTTCAGTCTGAGGTTTAAGATATGAAGTAAAATGTCAGTAAACAGAATTCTTAGCTTCTGTTTTATATTCTGTTTGACTAAATTTCTGAACAAATTAGGTGAAGGTAAGATTAAATTTTAATTTTAAAAATCTTTCTAAAACATGTTTATTTTTCTATCTTAGCATGCTGAATTGAATTCAATCATTTTTTTCTGCAATTCATTGTTTTTTACTGTACCTCAGGGTCATCACCTTGAACATAAATTATAATTTTTCAAAGCTAGATGAAAAAGATTAGGCTGTAAAAGCAGTGACTCCAGGACATACTTGAGAAACTGCTTTAGGAACAGACTCTTGAATCAGCTTGTTTTCCCTGAATATTGGCTTCCCCGCTTATAAAAAGTGTAGAAAACTTTTTCTTTTAATCTTATTATCTGAAGATTCCTATTAGTTAGAGTTCACTTAATCAAAGATTTAAAAAAAATAGAAGAGTAATCAAAAAAATGGATACGTTATGGTTAAAAATAGTGGCTGCCTAGATGTGGCTGATTATATTGTTTCTTAGGAAAATAGAAAGATAGAGGACTAGAAGTTTTCCAGTAACTTCTTATTGCCAACTCCCTCTGATTACTATCTATAAATGATTTGATACTCCAAGGGAGCCATCTAAATCATAGTTTGATAATGAATCCAGGTACAATGAATTGTCTCCCATTTTTACTTTTGTTTGCTGATTGATAGGGGAATATGTGTGTAAACTGAATATGTAAATGACCTGACACAGCTGCCCAATTCCATGTGCCTAATGGCTGAAGCTGCCCTGAGTAGAGATCGCCAATGCTTTAAACACAAAACATAATATGACTAGGCCATCACTGCACTAGTAGAAGTTTTTATCCCAGGGGTAACCCAGACCACACGTGTAGTATAGCAAAAGTGCCATCTGGAAGTAATTCACTGTTATTGCTTCTTATCAGGACTGCTGAGAACTTTTTTTTTTTTTATCAAGTATAAATGAATCATAGCACAGACTGATATATGCTCATCAAACTATAAAAACTTGCTAGGTGATCATCTTACCAGGCAAAATAGAAGTCTAATAGAGGTAAGCTAGATCATGTGAGTTCATCGTATGAATGTGACATATAAAGGGAGAAATCGACTGAAATCTGGCTGCATTATACCAGGAAATTACATATTCTTCTTAAAGTAAAATAAACACTTGACAAAGCTGTTAATCATCCCTAGTGGAAAGGATTTACAGATTCAATATTAAGATGATGAGCTTCCCACTGGTCTTAGAAGCAGTGTAGTCAAATGAATCCATTTTCCTCTGAAATCATTTAGATAAAAATTATATTCGCATTGAAGAATATGAATGGCTTGAATGCTAAAATGTCACTTTAAAAATTCATTGTCCCTTCTGTGGGCTCCTATTAGATTTCAGCTAATATTTGGTTAAGAAAGAAAGACATCCAAAACCAAGCCACTTTCTTGAATGGAAAAATAACTAACCCATATTTTCTGTGAAAAGGAGTGAGACCAGGAATGACAACAGAGGCAAGTACATACATAGCTCAAATTCATCTCATATTTATGCATGTAATTCAGACATAAAAGAATACACATTTTCATCTTAAGATCACTTCATAAAACCTCTCTCTTATATTTTACAGTAAATTGAAATAATTTTTCACTGATAACATATTTGGAAATTTACCTGCAGTGATATTGTAGCTGGTAACTCCTATAAAAACAAACAATCTTTACAAGTTATCCATTCACAAAGAGATTATAGAATTTAGTGATTAAGGATGTGTGCAGTGCAGTATAAATGCATTTGTTTCCTAGGAAACAAACTAGTACTGTGGCACCAAAGAAATTTGTAAGCATTAAAATATTCTGTAATCAGGCCCCAGGAGAACATATTAAATTTTTTAAAAGGAATAAATATTTGACGTCTTAGCCATTTTCTAAATATACTTATATATGAGGTTCGCTGTCAAGGGGCTGTGTTTCTAGGGTAAGAAAAAATGATATGATAGGGGAGCCAAGAACATCCTTCACCATGGCTAATCCAGGTGGCAGGATTAGTGCAGGTATCAGCTGGAAATATTAAAGTCATTCAAAACTGTAAGGTGGGGAATTACAACTAGAGTAAGACAAATGCAAACTAATTGTAAAATAAAAATTCAGAAGCAGGAATGAAAGGACACAGATTCAAAACACAACTCTCTTTAAATCAAGAGGGAGCAATCAAAGAAAAAATTAACCTACTCTCAGGAGGCTATTACAGGTGGCCAGACTAAGAAAGTAGTCATCTAAATGATGCTATCTGCTGGGTAATTAAAGCCAGAAATATGTCATTTGTATGCCTATCATGGTGCCTGAAATCTTCACCACTGAGCTATATTTTTGAGAGGTCTTCTGGATCTTTATGACTATGAATGAGGCTAAATATTTTCATGGGGAATTATATTAAACTGGAATAGAGAAGATAGAAGGTCTGGATCTGGCCTCAATTTTCTTATCTATAAAATAGAGATTACTATATCTGCCTCAGAGGGTTGTTGAAGAATATTTTATTTAAAAATCCAATATATGGGATAAAATAAATGTCTTTTGCATGGTAAGCATACAATCGATGGTAGTAGTTATTATCTTCATTATGGAAAAAAGTCACACATTATTAGGAATTACATAGGAGGGCTGTCAGGAAAATATCCAGCCATGGTTAATATAACAAGAATGGTTACATGGCTGGATACTTTCTGGATGGCCCTTATGTATTCAAGCAACTACTATACATTTTGTATTCATTCTAGTGGGCTTTTGAAAAGATAGATGGAAAAATATAAACAAATATATACAGTATATAATACATCCGATGATATTTTTTTCTCTGAAGAAAAAGCTAAAAAAGGCAATGGGAGAGACAGGGGATTCCATTTTAGACATGATGAACAAAAAAGGACTTTCTATGCAGAGGGTATTTGAGAAGAGACCTAAAAGAAGTGAAGGGTGAACATTCCAATGACTGGCAGAAGAGTATTACAGAAAGGAAAAACCAGTGCAAAGTAATTGGGGGCTAAGTGTGCTCACTTGAGCAAGAAACAGGAAGACCAGAGTGTGGTTAAAAAGAAAAATGGAAATAAAATTGGAAGGAAACAAAGTTAGGAGGTACTTAGAAGCCAGAAAATATTAGGGCTTAGGTCCTAACATTCATGGTCAGGACTTTGGATGTTAGTCGATGTGTAATGAGAGGTTATTAGAAGATTTTGTTAAGATAATATCAACTGGTATGTCTTTGACCCATGGGATATGGAGCAGGTATATTTAACTGAATGGTAGAGTTGCAAGGTCCAGGCAAGGGCTTTAGCAGTGTTAGATGGGGATTGAGCAGAAAATGGAATAAGTGGTTGGCATGGGAAACTATATGTCTTTTGCTGCTTGAAGATACTAAGAACCTCTGAGTAACAGGCATTAGTATTCCCAAATGTTACATTTCATGGACCCTGTCTGTGCCTTCAGGATACAACCTTCAGATATGATCATACCACTCTGGATAACAGTGGATCTACAGATCTATTTCACATAGAATTGGTGCCATTGCTGGAAATGCCATTTACCGTTTTCTCCAATAATCTTGTGTGGCCACAAACACTGGTAGTCACACATGCTCCTCATTAAAGAAAAAGAAATATTCAGAGGTCAACTTTTGTCGTTATTGTCTCTGCAACATACAGATGGAGAACAGCATGATGTATGGGGGGAAGCAAAATATTTAAAATCTGAGCCTAGAGGAGGAATTGGGGTTTATTTTCATTTAAGAAAGTGTGAGATATTCTGTTTTACAGTATTGCACTGTTTGCAAGGTCACTCAGCCATGAGGGGGAAATTATTGAAATTGATCTAAGCAAATATTTTTCATTGGCAAAGCTCTATGAATATGAGGACACAAATACTTGCTTACTTAACAAGCAAGATATGAAAATGTATGATCACAGCTGAACAGGAGACTATATACATACGAAAGGAAGTTGAGTGGGAAAGTATAAGAATGAGATTTAAACATAGGTGGTAGATATAAAATACATACATGTCCATGAAAAATCAAAGAAAATAAAAACAGGGTCATTTCACCATAAAATTACATACAAAAATCTACTTCAGGTGAATTAGAACTATATCATGCAGAGAAATTGTGATTAACTTTTGGATCACACAGGTTGTACCAGATCTCTTCTTACTTTTCTTGTGCTTCTTACTTGATTGAATTTTAAAATAATTAGTAACATTTGATACTAGTTAACATTTCAGTTGTTTAGGTATTCCCTCCTTTGGTTTAGCCTGGAATACATTATGAAGAAGATTATACTTCCATTATTACAGGGTCTTTTGTGTAGAGTTAAAAAAGCAAAAGTGAATCCTTCTCATAAACCAAGTCAGATCAGCATTGGATATTAATGATACCTGATTTCTATTTTTCTATCCGGGAGGACACTATCTCTGTTCCTTAGAGGAGACAGGGGTTTAAAAAACACAACTCCACAGCTCTAAACTGAGCCCGTTTGCATGATTGTATAGATTAATTTGTGTGCTTCTTTAAAGAGTCTTCTGTAAAGCATCATTTCCACAACATGTATGTCCTCCTACTCACTTCCTGCCCTCATTCAATGCATGTGATATGTCGATGCCCTTGGTCTGGAAATATTAGGAAGTGAATTATGCCATGCAATAATTTTTCAGATTTCCAATATAAAATAATGTTTGACTAGAACTTAAGATAAAATCAATTATAAAGGTAACATGAAAAACCAACCCACATCTAGGGAATATTCTATTCAGGGAAATAATGAATTTCTCTCTACTACTTCTCCTTCACTTACAGAGACTGCAAAAGTAATGAGCTCTGTATTCTTAAAACATCTCTCTGTTCTTGAATGACTACGAGTACATACCTGGAGTATATGCACCTTTCTGGAGCATATTAATAGTTTTCATGAATAAAAATAAGATCTATAATCTAACGTGTGTAAAAAGCTGCAGTGCTCAGATGACAAGCAGAGAAGTAGTTGGGGGCAGTGCGGAAGGAGGAGAGCACAAGACTCACCAACATGAAATACGACTAATACCTAAGCGGAATAATAGAGAGGCAATCATTTTTTCTTTTCTCTTTTCCCTTCCTCCCTCCCTCCCTCCCTCCCTCCCTCCCTCCCTCCCTCCCTCCCTCCCTCCCTCCCTCCCTCCCTTCCTTCCTTCCTTCCTTCCTTCCTTCCTTCCTTCCTTCCTTCCTTCCTTCCTTCTTTCCTTCCTTCCTTCCCTCCCTCTCACTCTTCTTTGCTTTCTTTCTTCCTAAACAAACAAAATATAAAATCAAGGCTCTGGGACCTAGTGAATTCTCAACCCATTTATATTTTTCTTAATCATGACCAAGCCCATTGCTACCAAAGGTTTTGTTTAAATTGGTGCAGTCTTTGTATCTCCTCTCAAACGACATATTTTGGATAACCACTAAATGCTCTCCTATTCATTTTCAAGAATTTCACTTTGTTTATAAACACTAGATATGGTTTCATCTCTGAGTCTCATCTCTCCCACTTCCTGCTTATTTTGCCCCTTAATTTGAAATATTTTCTTCTATTCCTTATCCAAATCCTATGCTATCTTCAAGGCTTAACTCTTCTGACACTACCACAAATTTTTCTCTGACCACTTAGCAAATGTATGCACACACACACACACACACACACACACACACACACACGGGGGGAGTATTGGGAATGACATCCTACAATCTGTTATAAGAACTCAATTTAGTTTGTTGGAAGTAACACATGCAAAACTGTAAGAGTCATGAGTACAGATATTTTTACTATCTTTTTCACCTGTACATTCCCAGCAACCAAAATAATTCTAGCATGTGGAAGAGGCTTAATAAATATTTGTCAAGATAATGAATGAATAAAAATCATAAGAGGATACATGCAGATATGATTCCTATATTTGCCTGCCTGTCTTGTGTGGCACATTGGAGAAATGGTTGGTGGTGACTTTTAATTCACATGGCTAAAAAGGAATGGTGACTATTTTCTGAATTCTTTTCTTGTGGTCCCATTTTATTCTTTTTTCTATTCAGTGATGTCATGCTATGTGATGTCCGCTGTTTGCTTTGGAGTCTCTCATTAGTAGACTTAGATTTTATTTAAAATTGCTTCAAACATACTTTATTAATGCCTTTCAGGAAAAGCTTTGCTTCCAGATAATATGAAATCTACATTGATTAGATAATGCTATAGTTCTAATTTTTCAGAATAAGAATTCTCTGCAGCAGTATCTGTATTATCATCAGATTCAGAATTCCTTTGCACTCTTTAGAAACAAGAACCACTTTAGAAACAAGAACCACTTCCTTCTTGGAGTGAGCATTGAAAATAGATCTTCCATTAAACAGCTCCATGATGCATCTGGTTCAATTTCATGAAATATGGGTCTGACTCAATAACTCTGTGTATTATACAAGCCCTACCACATGCACACATCATGGCATTCATTATGTCTGAACATACTATATCATATATGAACATAGAAAGTACGAAAGATGTGCTAATGGATTGGTTGGTTTTAAACAGTAAAATGTAAATCTGATTCCTTGCTTCAAACACTCCATGTCTTGTCCCCTCACCAAAAAAAAAAAAAAAAAGAAACACAAACCTCATGACCATGCCCTTCATGGCACCACATGGCCCACAGAGCCTGTTTCTTGCTCACCTTTCGAAGCTTATCTCCTTACAGGTTTTCCCCCTTGCTGAGTCTGCAACACACGTATTGGCCCTCTCCACATGGAACTTTGAAAATGCCTGCTCATTTCCACCTCAGGGTCTCAGCCTTTACACTTTTTTATTCATCTGCCTAAAATACTCTTTGCAAAGATGGCTTTTTCTCTTCATTTACACCACATATATCTCTTTCAAGAGGCCTTTGCATCAATCTATGCAGCATTTCTTCTGTGCTTACTCTTAATACTGTGTCTGTTTTTCTTCTTTATATCATTTATTTCTGACATTATCTTGGCTAATTTGTTTGCTTTTTAATTATCTCTATTCCCTTACTAAAATAAAAGCACCAGGCAATTAGGCACCTTAACTTATACAGTCATATTAATTTCAGCTCCAAGACCAAATTGGGTGATATTTCTGCGCCAATCTTTGAGCTATCGTCTCTCAGCTCTACATCTCCCTTCTATACTCTGCTTTGTAATCCTGAAAGCTAGCAAATCAGATTGCTGATGTGCTGGCTAGTTCTGTGTTAAATGCTGCCAAGAGGGAGAGTGAAAAGCTGGAGGTGGTGATGGCATCTTTCAGGGCCGGGCCTGGTGGGTCCCCGCCCCTCTGCCTTCCGTTCCTGTGGGCAGGACCCCAGCAACACTGCTTCACCCTGGCCGCAGCGGCCCCTTGCAGTATCAGCAGCTAAATCTAGTTTGCAGTTCTTTTGGCATTTTCACAACCAGTCTTACTGCACCCCCTCAGAGACACACACAGCTGGACAGTGACCCCTCCCAAGTTCTAGTTTTCAGGACCACAGGGACCTTCTTGCAGTGAGAGACTCAAATTCCAGGCAGCAAACCAATCCTCCTCAGAGGTCTGAAGCCAGTTCTAAGAAGTCCCCACGCCACGCTCTTAAGTTTGAAAAAATCTAACCTTTTCTCTTTATTCCCCTTTATTTTCTCTTTATACAGTTGCTGCCACTGTCCTACCTTCATGTTCTCTTTTTCGGATTTTTGAATTATCTATTTAACAGCTGTAGAGCTAGTGAACAATTCTTCATATCAAAAAATCTCCATTAAAATAATGTATGTGATTTCTGTCTCTCAAATGGACCCTGATTGATTATCTATCTCTATATAGAGATAGAGAGATACATAAATTTCCATGGATATTTACAGGTATTCCCTAGTTGGTTAACATCTACTTCATCTATTTTCTAGAATGTTTATTATTTTTCAAGCTCCTTCAGCTTAGATTAGTTGATGATATTCTACTGTAAGTTAGCTTCCTTATAGGTAAAGAATGATACTAATATTTAGTTTTTCAAATTCTATGTTGCCTTTAGAATTCTCAAACGTGATTACTGGTTTAAGATCTATAAAGAGAGCAATGCTTATGTTTCCTACAGCGTTTGGCCCTGGAAAAGTCACTATTCCAGTACTGACAGGATGGAGGTAGTTGGGTAATTTACCCAGTGAGCTGAGAAGGCGTATATACTTTTGACATTCAAAAAGATGATCTTGGAGTATGTGATTCTGGGATTTTATATATTTTTTTCCTTGTGGTTGGGTAGCTTAATATCTAAATATTAAATTCCTGTCCCCAGAAAATATACCCAGACACAAAAAGAACACATACTTGCAAAGAGATAGTAAATAGACTGCTGTATTCTAAAGAGATTTTCTAGTAGTTATATCTCAATTCCATTTTAACAGAAAACTCTCGAGAGAAAGAATTCATAGTAAATTTAAAGATAGAAAGGGGCTCTGGTCTCAGAGGGTATGAAATAAGAACAGCACAGGGAAATACTTGAAGTCAAAATGGAAAGTAATGAGTAGTGATAGAACAGAAAGCGTCATTTTGAGCCAAATAAATCTGGAGAAATAGGAGAAAGAGAGAAGAGAGAAAATGATAATAAGAATGAGCTGCCAGTTCTTTCCCAAACTTTTTTTAACACAAAAAAGGGAAACTTATGGTGAAAGTGCAACTCATACATGTACACTTTATTATTTTTGTTGTTCAATTTGCTTTCTTTCAGCTAAATGAGAATAATTCTCTAAGTCTGTAAAGTATTTCCTTGTGCCTTTGGCTATTTTCCTAATTCGGAGTTATTTTAAGTGAGTGTACTGAGGTTTTAGAACAGTTATTTAAGGTAAAAGTTCAACCCAACTGTCTCTAGGGAAAATGTTTTAGATAGATCACTTGGTAATTCAGCGGGAAAATCTCTCTTTTCTTGCTGATATTTTAAATTTGATTCCTTATGCAGGTTTAGCAGTTTATTAGGATAAACAAATGCACCAATGTTATTCTCAACAACAACAGCAACAAAAAGCACCTTGAACATTCTAAACAGCCATGATGACAAAGAAATTAAAAAGACTTAAGGAAGGCTTTTGGAGGGATAAAAAGTTTCGTGAAAAAAAATATATATTTTCTGTGAGTTTTCAAATATTTCTTTGTTTCTGATTATTATACTTTTAAAAAATCAAAGAAAAATGAGTGAAATTCAATTTTTTCAAAATATAAACTATATCACCTACTTGGATGCCCAGTGTATGGTTGAAAATCAAATTAACCATTCTCATAAGAATTAAAAAATAACTCATCTTTTATGGATATTTAATTTCTACAGCTCTGATTTAAGACACTACTGACCTGTTTGTAAGTGATCTTAATGACATATTTAACTTTTCAGGTATAAACTTTATCTTTCTTTTAAAGATGAAAACAACAGAGTTTCTTTTCTAGAAAAGTCCTCAGTGTTCAAATTCCAGAGTGTAATGTATCTGCCCCATAGTATAATTATTTCACCAGAGGTTTGAAGCCAGCAATCGAGATCATATTGTATGTAGAGAAGAAATAGCAATATAACTATTGGGGGGAAAGTAGAAGTTGAGAAATTGCCCTCTGGGCAAAATGAAAGTGGGGAAACTACGTGATTTATTGCCATGTATGTGGTATTAGCATGTATGTGGGTATAACAAATTAAACTTACATTTCTGTTAATAAGTAAACCAGCAAATGACAGTATCCAGAGAACAAATCTCTAAGAAAATCTACCTGATAGTTTTGTGGTTTCTAAATTAGCTTTTTAAATTTTAATGACGGTGTCATGAAAGGAGCATCATATTTCATAGCTTTGGAAATACAATGCAACTTTAGAAATACCACAAGCTTTCTAAGAAATCCTTTGCTTTCTGTAAATAAGTATTTCAAAAGTATTGCTAGGAAAGCATTTTTGAGATTTCTACTTCTTGGCAGAGTATATATTGCTGTTTCCCCAAAGGGGTCATCTATTCCAAAACACATTTAAATAAAAATTATTGGATTCAAATTAAAATTTGTTTGATGTTTTTGTTGTGAAATACTCCCAATCTACTTACAATTTATTTTTCCTTTCTGTTTAAAACATCACATCTTTGGGGGGAAAAATGTTTTCTACCTTTTAAATCAAAACCTTGGATTGCATTACAGGAAAAACAAATCTTGTAACAGAGGAAAAGTAAGGTTGAATAGCAAATAAATTAGATTCAGACTTGAGATAACAGAAATAGCTGTAATCAGAAGATATGTTTTATTATTACAGATGGAGATAATGGTGAGAAAAGTGTGGGAGAATGCCTAAGGCTTATTTTAAGACAAATGTAACAATATATTACCTACATGGCTTATTTTCACATATGTGTTTTTAAAAAATACCTTTTCTGGAATTTATTTTTTAATAATGAAAGCAAATTTTATCACTGCAGAAGATTAAAAGTGACAAGCATTTATTGTTTTCATTATATAACATCTACAAGGCCATATGTTATGTCCAGGTATATAACCAAATCCAATATAGTATAATTCCTGTCTTCTAGGAGCTTACAATTTCTTTTGAAAGATTATGTTATAAGCTTAAGAAAAAATTGAGGTGTTTTTAGTATCAAATGTAACAGATTTTTAAATTCAAGAAGGAAAAATATCAAAATAAATAATGAGCATAATTTGCTCATTGGAATCTGAGAAATATTCTGTGAAGTATTTCAGGGAGAAAGAATACTGTTTTCATAGAAAATGGTTTGAGATAAATTATAGAGTAAAGGAAAAAAGAAAAGAAAGGTCATTGGTAATTTTTGATTCTGAGTCAGGGTGTTTAAATTTGAAAAAAAAAAAAAGATCTGAACTGATGGCCTGTTTTAGAAAAGTTTCTTAACTTTTATGGACTATGTTTTCCTCATACTTACAAAATTAGATTATACAATTCTTAATAAGTTTCCCAGTGCTGGAATTTCAATGACTCAAAGAGGTATACAGGAAACTATTGTAAGTAATCAAATGGACAGCCAATATAAGAATTCACTAATTATTGACAAGCAAATGCAATTGCTATATTCCTTAGGAGTAGGACATTTTAAAGAAGCCTATAACAAATTAAGGGACTTTTAAAACTTTATTACAAGATTTATAATACAGAATGTCCCGAAAGTTGTCCAAACTTGGAGAAAATTTGTAAAATTTTGCAATGAGTATTTTGTAAATAATGCTATATTTAGCTACAATTTCCCATTTTCCCTATGTATGGAGACCTTTGGGACACCTTGTAGAATAAAGGTAGGATATGAATATATATGTATGTATATATATATGTATATTCATTGGAATTTGGCTTACCAGATCAAACATAGGATTTTTATTTGCTAAATTTGGCAATATAACTGGACTAGATTTTTCATCAGTTACTTCAGTGGCGAACATGAAGGGACTGCTTGAAACCCTACCAGGTCCTTTGAAATTATGTTTATAACTTTAAAAGAAATTTCTAAAGTGAGAGATGTTATATTCTCCCACTAAATAATTAGGATAATTAAGTTCTTGACAGCAGGACCATAGTGAAGAATTTCTGCTGGAAAGTATGTAGACCAGATGGTAAGGTCTGTGCATCTATCACGATGATAATAATTTTATGGCTCTTTCGATTAGTACTCATGAGAAAGCCAACATCCAAACCATAAGACTTTATGTGATTTACCATTCATGTTTATGCATGCACGTGGATCTCTACATAATGGAAGGGTTCTCAGTGTTATCACTATAGAACGTGCTTTCCACTTAGCAGCTATTTATCACTTGGACCTCAAACTCATGGTGCTACCTGCAAGGAACACTTACTTATTTTGTTTTTTCAAGTAGTGTTTCATTTTGGTGCCAGAACATTCTCTTTCCTTTGGGAATATATCATAGCTTCTCTAATTATTTAAAATATCTCCGATTATCATCTGTAAAAAAATGATCTTTTTATTGCTGTACAGTTCTATGAATTTTAATGGGTATATAGATTTGTGTGACTACCAACACAATCTGGACCCCCAAACTCTTTCAGTCTTACTTTTACAGTTGCATTCTAACCCCAACCCCTAAACTCCTAGTAACCACTGATCTGCTCTCTCTACCGTTATACTTTTGTCTTTTCATGAATGAAATCATATAGGATGTAACCTTTCAAAACTAGCTTTTTTCACTCAGAGTCATCCTAGCTATTGTATCAGTAGTATGCTCCTTTTTATTGCATGGCTGTACCACAATTTGTTTATCCATTTACCTTTGAAAGACTGTTGTTTCTTTCCCATTTTAGGTGATTATGAATAGTATATTTATATATATTATATATATGTATATATAAAATATGTAATATATAAATTTGTGCATAGGTTTTTGTGGGTATCTAAATTTTTATTTATTCAGGTTAAGTACCCAGAAGTGGAATTTATGGATCATATGATAAGTGAATGTTTAATGGTCAAGCTGTAACCCAGAATATTACAGCATTTTGCTTTCCCACTAGCAAAGCATGGATTCCAGTTGCTCTGCATCACTGTTGGCCCTTGGATTATCAGTAGTTTTTTTAGTCAGTCATTTTCACAGATGTGTTATTGTATCTCATTGTGATTTTATAATTTACTTTTTCCTAATAGCTCATGATAGTGAATATCTTCTCATGTGTTTGTCATTTTCATGTTCTCTTTACTAAAGTGTCTGTTCAACTATATTTCTCAGCTTTTAATTGGGTTATTTCCTTTCTTATTGTGGAGTTTTAATATTATAGAGAAAAGTCTTTTGAAAGATAAGTGATTTGTAAATATTTTCTCCTAGTCTGTTGATTATATCTTTTCATCAATTAACAATGTCTTTCACAGGGAAAAAGTTTTAATTTTGATGAAGACATTTATCCATATCTTATTTAGTGAATCATGCTTTTGGAGTTATGTCTAGGAACTCTTGGAGAGAGGAATTGCTCTACCCAAATTCTATGTTGAAGTCCCAACCCCCAGCACCACAGAATATGATATTATTTGGAAGTAGGGCCATTGTAGATGTAATTAGTTAAGATTAGGTCATATTGGAGTATGGCAGGTCCCTAATCCTATATAACTAGTGTCCTTATAAAAGAGGGGAAATTTGGACACAGACACACACAGAGAAGATGCCACATTGAGATGAGGGCAGAGTGGAGTGATGTGACAGAAGCCAAAGATTGGCTTCAAATGCCAAAGATTGTCATCAAACCCCCAGAAACTAAGAAAGTGGGATGGAAGTGTCTCTCCCTCACAAAGAAGGAAACAACCCTGCCAACACCTTGATGTCAGATTTCTAGCCCTCTAGAACTGTGAGACAATAAATTCCTGTTGTTTGAACCACTCAGTTTATAGTTCTCTGTTATAATAACCCTAGAAAACTAATACAGAAATGTTGATGTCTCTAAATATAATTGTAGGTTTTTATATTTCTTCTTCCAGTTCTAAAGGTTACTCCATGTGTTTTGAAGATCTATTGTATTCATTTAGAATTGTTATATCTTCTTAGTGAATTAATCTTTGTATCATTATTTTCATAATGTCCATAAATCATAATGTCCCTCTTTACTCCTGGTAATTTACTTTGAAGTCTACTTTTTTTAAAATATTAATGTAGCAAATCCACCTTTCTCTCTCTCTTCTTTCTTTCCTTTCTCTCTCTCTCTCTTTTTCTTTCTTTCCTTCTTTCCTTTTCTTTCTTTCTCCTTTCATCTGTCCTTCCCTCCTTTCTGTTTCTTTCCCTCTTTCTTTGTTTCAACTTTTTAGTGAATTGACATTTTTTGCAATATAATTAATATGTCATATAAATCACCTTTCTTAAGCATATTAAGTTTTTATTTTTCACTGTTTTCACAGATTGTGTAACCATCACCTTTATCTTATTTCAGAAGATATTACCACCCCAAAAAGAAACCACACCCCAGCTTTTGGCAAGCACTAATCTTACTGTCCCTAAAGTTTTGCCTTTTTTGAACATTTCATATAAATGATATCATGGAATATGTGGCCCCAGTTTCTGGCTTCTTTTACTTAACATAATGTTTTGAGGGTTCATTTATGTAGCATGAATTAGTGTTTCATTCATTTTTATGGTTGAATAATGTTCCATTATATCTATATATTAATACCATATTCCTTATAATTAAATTTCTTCTTCATTTCATTATTGATGCATAGTTTTGCAAACTATAGAATTCTTTGTTGATAGTCTTTTCTCTTTCAGCTCTTCAAATATATTATCTCACTGCCTCTGACATTCATGGTCTGATGAGAAATCAGTTAATAACCTTATTGATGATCACTTGTAAGTATTGACTTGCTTGTATCTTGTTGCTTTCAAAATTCTCCCTTTGGCTTTGTCTTTCAACAGTTTGATTTTAATATGTCTTCACTTCTTGCTTGACCAGAGCTTCAAGGTTAACCCAAGTTGAGGGCTTAGGGCCTCCTAAGGTCTTTCCTGTGTATGCACACAGATCTGGGCATATGCTCCTCTGTTTGTCTATGATCTTCTACATTTCCCATCCCCAGGGATATGTTGGATCTTCAGAAGCCTTCTAAACACCTCATTCTCCAATTTTGCCTCTAAAGATTTTTGGTTAGCCTATTGTTTGCCCCAGCTCTTATCCACTTGTTCAGGCATCCTTGCATTTCATCAACTGTATCCAATTGTTTCCCATAAATGCCCCTGGACACAAGCTCTTCAAATTGGGAGATTTCTGAGTTAGGTCAAACAAAAATAGCCTTGCAAGTGGGGACCTCAAGGATACCACCAGAGAGGTCAAATAATGACATTCTTTGGGAGTGAAGCTTTGAAAGAACTCCAGTCTTATTCCATTCCTTTCAGTAGTTGCCAGGCTTCTGGTTTTCATTGTGACTGTAGTTGTTGGCTTTCAGGATAACCACCAAGCTGCAGAGATGGAAACAGAGTGAGTTTAAACACCACAAAGTGTCCTGTTCATACTGAGATTCAGCTTTTATTTTTTCTTCTTAAAGAAAAATTCCCTGGATTGCTGCAAATTTTTATTAATTTTCAGCATTCTGAAAGTTAAGAATTATAGTTTTGACATTTTTCTCATTGCTTTTATGGAGAAGATAATTTTTAGTGATCTTATTCTGCCATTTTCACTGATACTATCTCCAGCTTTCTTTTGATTAGTGTTTGTATGGTATAAATTCATCCAACCTTTAATGTTTTCCCAACCTATATTATTAAAATCATATTTGAATTAAGTTTTATATAGATTGCATGTAATTAACCCATGTCTTTTAATCCATTCGGACAATCCATGTCTTTTAATTGGTTTGTTTAGACCATGTACATTTATCATTTTTAATATGTTTAACTTAGGTCTGCCATTTTATTATTTGTTTTCTATATGTTCTCTCTATATTTTGTACCTCTTTGATCCCTTTCTTGTGTGCTATTATATCATTTGAACATTATATAGTATTTCTGTTAATTTTATCTATTTTTACTACCTTTCTTTGTATATTTGCACTGCTAGAAGAATGTGTTAAGTTCTTTATACACCTCAAGTTGAATATAGAAAATTTACCACAATATACATTTATTTTTTCCTCCTTCCTTCATGTTATGTATGTATATTTATATTTATTTATATATAATACTTGTATATAAATTCATCAAAAATCTTAATTTTTTATTCTCAATAATCAATTTTTAAATTAAGAAAATAAATATTAATGTATTATATTATCTGGAATTTTACTATTTGTCTTTTCTACTTAATATTCCAGGTTTTCTTCTGTAATAATTTTTCTTCTGTATCAAGAAAGTCCTTTACCAATATTTTAAGAGCAGACTTGCTGGAAACAAATTCTGTTAGTTTTCCTTTACCAGAGAGTGTTCGTATTTTACCTTAATTCATGAATGATATATTTGCTGACTATTGAATTCTGAGTTAATACTTTTTTATTCTTGTCTGTCTTCAGCACTTTAAAAATATTGTTCCACTTCCTTTTGGCCTTCATAATTTCTAATGCAAAACCAACAATTATTTGTATTGTTGTTCACCTATAGATAATGTGTAATTTTTCTTTGGCTGCTTTCAATTTTTTTTGTCTTAGTTTTTAGTAGATTTGGTGTGATGTTTCCTGGCATATATTTCTTTGTCTTTGTCCTGTTAAAGGTTTGATCAACTTCAAATATCTGTAGGCTTAGATCATCAAATTTTGGAATATTTCAATCATTATGTCTTTAATATTTTTGTTGTTTTTTTAAGCATCACATCTCTTTTTTTCTTCTCCTCTGGGACTCTGATGACATGAATATTATAACTTTTGAGCCTTTTTTCAACTTTTTTCCAATTATTGTTCTCTAAATTGTTCATGCTAGAAAATTTCTATTTGTCTATCATCAAGTTCAGACTTTCATTTGTAATCCATTCTACTATTTGTATCATATATATATATAGCTGAGATTTGCTATTTTTCCATTGACTTCAGGATATTTACAATAATTTGTTAAAATATTTTTTATAGAAGTTCCTTTAAAACTTTTGCAGGATAATTCTACAATTTGTTTCATCTCATCCTTAGCATCTGTTGGTTGTTTTGTTCCATATGAGTTGAGATTTTCCTGGTTTTCCACATGCTATGTGATTTGGGGTTGTACCCTGGATATTTAAAATATTATGTTACAAGTCTCTGAGCCTTGTTTAAATCCTGTGCAGAATATTAATTTTTTTAAAGGAAATTGACATGGTTACTTTAAGGCTAAAAGTTCCAACCTGCCTTCTGTGCACAGTGGGTCCAATGTCAATGTAATTTTTTAGTTTTTTCAAATCTATCTGGATCTGTCCCAAGTGTCAACTACCAATTGGTCTGGGACCTGGGCTCTGGTCTAACTGTTAGCTGACTTCTCGCACATTTGTTATGCTGACTGGAATCAAATCCATTTGTGCACAGCTTGGAGATGATCCCAGGAATTTATAAACAACTTTGTAGCATTGCTTTTCTGAGCTCCTCTTTCATCCTGATACCCTCTATGTGTCTGAGACTCTTCTTTTGTCCTCTGACCTGTAATCGGGGGATTTGATTGCCCTTCTATGCTGTGTCCTTTTGTGGCTATGTATGCCCACATCTGGGCCCAAAAGACAAAACAGAGAGAGAGAGAGAGAGAGAGAGAGAGAGAGAGAGAGAGAGAGAGAGAAAGAGAGAGAGATTGAAAACAACAGAGGTTTGCCCCACATTCTTCGAATCATAGCATCCTTGAACAAAGAGGATAATTCCTCTCCTGAGTTGTGCCACTACTGGGCCTCTACTGCTGTTAATACTACTGCCATCATTGGATTGCCAGAGAGCTGGCACACAATAGAATGATAAAATTGTTTTTTTTTTTTTTTTTTTTTTTTGAGACAGAGTCTCACTTTGTTGCCCAGGCTAGAGTGAGTGCCGTGGCGTCAGCCTAGCTCACAGCAACCTCAATCTCCTGGGCTCGAGTGATCCTTCTGCCTCAGCCTCCCGGGTAGCTGGGACTACAGGCATGCGCCACCATGCCCGGCTAATTTTTTATATATATATCAGTTGGCCAATTAATTTCTTTCTATTTATAGTAGAGACGGGGTCTCGCTCTTGCTCAGGCTGGTTTTGAACTCCTGACCTTGAGCAATCCGCCCGCCTCGGCCTCCCAAGAGCTAGGATTACAGGCGTGAGCCACAGCGCCCGGCCGATAAAATTGTTTTTAAAAGGAAGAAAGAAAAAACAAAGCAAAATGAAAATGGGAAATAACTTCACTGTTCTGAATGTTAAAACTTCCCTATCTTCCTCCTTAAGCCGGAACTAGAAGTCTTCTTTTGAAGATCTCTTTGTCTACAGCCTGGTGCCTACTTCTGGTGTTTGAGTTTCATTGAGATTCAATTGGAAGATGCCCAAGGAAAAATAAAATGATTAACTCACTACCTTCTCATTGATATTTCTCTCTCTCTCTCTCTCTCTCTCTCTCTCTCTCTCTCTCTCTCTCTCTCTCACACACACACACACACACACACACATTCTACCTGGTGCTATTTAATTTTTCGAGTAATCAAACAGCTGTCCCATGCTTTGGGTAGGTTTTATAGTTGCATTTCATTTGATACACAGGGTGGAGTGTGCTTACACCATCTCTCCATAAACAAGAACTCCAACAGATTTTTCTTTAATGCAATTGTATCACTGTATAATCCTTAAATATTTACTGAAATGTGGCAGAGTGGGTTTTATGTACATTGGTTTCTGACCCAGACTGCCTTAGTTCAAATGCCAACTCTACTACTTAGTAGCTATGGAGTATGTACAGATTATTTGAATGCCTTCATCCTGTCTGCTCATCTTCTTTTCAATAAGTTACTTAGTTAATATATGTAAGAGCTTCTAATTGTAGTTGGTACCCAGAGAGTGCCATATAAACATTGCTGCTATTATAATTGTAAATGTAAGTATAGTTTCTTACCATCTTGATTGAACAATCTGAAAAAAATATCCACTATTACATAGTAGAAATATTAGAATACATCTGCAATCACTTTGTTCATTTAAGACTTTGTAAAAATGTAGATTATCTCTCTCTAGTTTCGGTTGCCACTTTGCCTTTTATCCTCACTATTCCCTTCAGTACATCATGAAAGAGTGTCCTGCGAAAACGCAGTGCTAATGACCCGGTCTCACCACTGTAGCAATTAAATCACATAATCAGAAAGCTAATTTCATAGCACTTTGAGAAGGTTATTAATTGTTGATGTACATATTTCAGAGAAAGTCAAACACTGGGCAAAGGGCATATGCTGATAGTCATGCATCAGCCAGGATTCAAAGGGAAACTTAAAACCAAGCTTCCTCAGGATGAAGATAACAATCAGAAGACTGATGCTATAATGTGGAAAAAAGAACAGACCATCTCTCACTCTTCCTTCTCTACTGAGGTTAGGTCACTAAGAGTATAGTTAGAGGTTGCAAAGAATTATTAACCAGGATACTTTTCCAATCATATACAAAAAAATTTAAGCAAAAAACCAAAATGGAACACATTTTTATGCTTGTTACCCAGACAAAATAAGAACATAATTCTGTTTGAAGAATATTCTTAATGATGTCTAGCCTAGAGGAAAGTTTATAGTGGTCTTAGAAAAGCTTATGGACTCTAATCAAAAGTCAGCACCAGGTAGGCGTGAGGGGGGTACTGAGGAGTGTGTGTGGGTGTATGTATATGTGTGTACATCCATATATACATACATATATGAAAAATATTATTGGTTTAATATATTCTTGTTTGTATTGAGCACTTGGATATTTAGTGAAATAAAGAAGGTTAAAAATAACAATTTTATTTATTCACTACTTTACAACTAAAGAAACATAGTGTATAAAAACATTAGTGTGTCAGGCAATAGCTGAGTAAGACATTTCTAATGAAAAGCATCATCATGTGTTCTATACCTGGAATGCTATGTTTCTAGTAACTGCTATGTATAAACACTATAAAATAAGTTTATGAGTGATTGACAATCCTTAAAATGTATGGTGTCTTGATAATTTTGACACCTGAATATTTTGTTTCAAAATAAGAAACAAAAAAATCTTTGGATAGAGATGTTAGAAAACTGGTTCTAAACTGGCTTAAGCTCAAAGAAAACTTCGGTTCTTTTTTTTTTTTTTTTTTTTTTTTTTTTTTTGAGACAGAGTCTCGCTTTGTTGCACAGGCTAGAGTGAGTGCCGTGGCGTCAGCCTAGCTCACAGCAACCTCAAACTCCTGGGCTCAAGCAATCCTGCTGCCTCAGCCTCCCGAGTAGCTGGGACTACAGGCATGCGCCACCAAGCCCGGCTAATTTTATATATATATATTAGTTGGCCAATTAATTTCTTTCTATTTATAGTAGAGACGGGGTCTCGCTCTTGCTCAGGCTGGTTTCGAACTCCTGACCTCGAGCAATCCGCCCGCCTCGGCCTCCGTGTGCTAGGATTACAGGCGTGAGCCACCGCGCCCGGCCTGAAAACTTCGGTTCTTAAACAACAGAACGTCTAGGGGCAGGGCTGGTTTTTTTTTGCATGGCCAGAATCAGAGCTTTATGATGTCAGCAAGACAAGATTTATTTTATTCTTGACCTTTGTCTGGAAGTCCCAGGCTCCATGTGGAAGCGGTGGGTACAAGCAGGAGGATGGGGGCACCGTGAAGCAGTCCACACACAATAGGAAGACTCTTTTTTCATTGTTTTGTTTAGGATTGCCAGTGAATTGTGACAGTAGCAGACACTGCCTTAGTAGTATTATTTTAAAAGTTTCTACATACAACGTTTATGCTATTGTCTGGACCTAGAGTGTACCATCACTTCCCTCACCATTCCCACATTGCGTGGAAGGAAGATGATGACAGCAATTCTACTGCTTATATTCTGTCACTAAGATATGGATACCTGCTTCCCTTTCAGACATCTCAGTAAACTGCTTATTGTGCTTTAATCCCTCTGAGTGGCAACCCATGTGCCTCTGTACCTGTGCCCGTGGCTAGGGGAATGCTCTTTACCAATTGGCTTAAGCCAAACAGGTTTTACACTAGGTCTACCCATAACATACAAGCTAAGAATAGGCAAGGGGTGGCTTCCCAAGAGAAACTGTTGTCTTTTACCTAAAGAAGGGTGGATAGATGCTGGACAATTTAGTCAATTTTCCTTAAACTTCTTTATGTATTTTGTGTAAGTGATTTGCTATAAAGATGATTATGTTGATTATTACACGTAGCCTGTAGGTAAGAAGTGCTCGGAGGCCGGAGGCGGTGGCTCACGCCTGTAATCCTAGCACTCTGGGAGGCCGAGGCGGGCAGATTGCTCGAGGTTGGGAGTTCGAAACCATCCTGAGCGAGACCCCGTCTCTACTAAAAATAGAAAGAAATTAATTGACCAACTAAAAATATATATACAAAAAATTAGCCGGGCATGGTGGTGCATGCCTGTAGTCCCAGCTACTCGGGAGGCTGAGGCAGAAGGATCGCTTGAGCCCAGGAGTTTGAGGTTGCTGTGAGCTAGGCTGATGCCATGGCACTCACTCTAGCCAGGGCAACAAAAGTGAGACTCTGTCTCAAAAAAAAAAAAAAAAAAAAAGAAATGCTTGGAGCTAGTAGTACTCTAGGTCCAGAGAGTTGAAAGGGTGCAATCGATAAGCTCTTACCCTTTACTCTTCTTTCTTACTATGAATATATTAGGGGGCCATTTTTGGATTATACTTCTGTAAACAGAAACAAAACAACCCAGTCCTCAGAGAACAGGTGCCACTTACCACAACTATCTCTTCTCACCTTATGACCAGGAACATGCAAGGGATTTTCAATGAGGGCCATGTTTGCATGTGTGTTTGGTTAAATATATGAACTTCTATTTATTGTTTATTTATCTTGACAGGTTGAATCAATCAGCAACCACAAAATAAAATTAAATGCATCTGTGAGAAGTAATAATATAACTGTTAATACATATCCTGTCAAGGTATCTTATCTTTTTCTACATAAGTTTGGGGTTCTGCATAAAAATATAATAAAATGGTACAGTATTCATCATTTTACCACTTGGTCAATTCCAGCAAGCCTGATTTAGCAGTTATGTGCTATATCAGAAATTGACAAACTATGGCCCACAGGCCAAATCTAATCCACTGCTTGTTTTTATAACTAAGATTTTGTGAACCATAGCCACACCCATTCCTTGATGTGTTGTCTATGGAAGCTTTTTCCCTGTAATGGCTCAAAAGTCTTAATATCTACAATTTTGCTTTTAATAGAAATTTTTTGCCATCACTTGGGCTATTCTAATGGCTTCTATTTATTGAACACTTACTATTTGCCAGGCACTGAGGTAAATATACTATATGCATGATATAATTTTATTCTTGTAACAAACTTATAAAGCATTACTATAATCATTCTAGAAATTAAAAAAAAACAAACAAAACTAGAGAGATAAGTAGTCTAATGTCACATAATCACAAAGCATAGAGATCCAATTGAAAACTAGATTTTTTTAAAAATGATCTAGTATCTTTTGTAACAACCTGGATGGAATTGGAGATGATTCTTCTTAGTGAAGCATCACAAGACTAGAAAAACAAACCCACATGTACTCAATACTGCGTTGGAACTAATCGATCAACTCTTATGTGCACATATGGCAGTAAAACTTAAGGAAATCAAGCAGGTGGGAAGGGGGAGGAGAGGATGGGTGAACTCATACCTAACAGGTACAGTGCACACTAACTGGCTGAAGGGCACACTTATAACTTTGACTCAAACTGTACAAAAGCAAATTATGTAAGCAAAATGTGTGTACCTCTGTAAAATACTGAAATAAAAAATAAAATCAATTCACTTCCTCACATTCTGGAAGTTTTCCAATTTCTGCTAGGTACAAAAATACGATAATTAAAATAAGAGCAGTGCAATTTCACAGCTTTTGAAGAGACAGAAACCAAGACTCTAGGCCTTCTTTTGTCCTTAGTTAGCTGTAAGAATAAAAAATGACTTCCTGCCACCAGCTTCTCTAAGAAATGAGGCCGTATTCTCAGAGGACCACTGAGGCCCCTTTGAGTTCTAAATACCTGAGATACTAAACTACCTATAAAAAAAAAAAGAAAGAAAGAAAAACTTTATATTTCTAAAGAATAGAGTAGACTTAATATAATTCTAATAAAATTTGCTCAAACAAACCTATATGACAGAAGTAGTTACATGGCAAGAAAGAATATCAACTAAAATCGAACTCGTTCTGAAATGGGTGCTGATCATTTGGCAACTTGACATTATAGTAGTAAAATCTGGCCTGAGTAATTGATTGAGGGGCAACTCTAGAGTCAGTGTTAAGATTATATAGTTACAATTATTTAATAAGGATGATTCATTCTTCCCACTTGTACTCCTCTAATCTCACTGAATTCTATATACTATCATAGAGATTTGTTTAAATTTTAAAATCATATAATGTGGGAAATGCAGTTCTTTTTTTTCATAGAGTCAAATTATAGTGATTCCTGTGGACATTATTCAGAGCAAGAATTCTCCCGTTTAGCTCCTTAAATATCTGGGAGTTCTGTCCAACTATGGAGTAGCACATCCTCACATTATCTTTATCTTTTTTTTTGAGGAACATCAAGAAGTTTGCTCTCATAACATTCACAACATTTCTTCTCAATGCTTCTCATATCCTATAGCTAATTTCAACAACTGCTAACTAGAATTCTCATTTTAGAGAGCAACCGACTAATGCTGAGGGCCACAGAAAAATTGGAGCCGTTTTGACATATGTATTTGTCTTGATTTGTCAAAGGCTATGTACACAGCTGACAGAAAACCGCAGAGATATAGAAACATGAGTCTCTTTGTGGTATAAAAAAAAAATCTATCAACTAACCAGAATAGAAGAACCATCCTCGTGTCTGTCATGTAACGCAGGGATATCTCATGTCAACTTTAAAGACAGTGGCAAAGTTAGATTAAGACAGCAGCCCTCCTGCTGCTTCCACATCAAATGAGCGCTTTGCAAAACCACCCAGAGCTCCTTTCGTGGTGTTTTGGTGAAGGTACATTTATGCAAGGAAGCGACACATGGTCTCTGAGACATACACCTGTGCGTGTGCCATCCATTTTTTCTAAAACATAAGTCTTAAGAGAAACAAGTTTTATACATCCAGAAAAGTAAAACTGAAAAATATTTGCACAAGTTAGCTTTTCTCCAGAACTCTGCTTAACGATGCCTCAAACATAAAGCACCTTCAGGCCATATTCTTTGGCAAAATCTGGCTCCTAATCTATAATCAGCTTGTATAATTACAAAACTGGCATTTGATTCATTCAAAACGCTAACTTTGCTGTCATTATGGTGGTAGTATTGGTGGCGGTGTTTGTGTGTGTGTGTGTGTGTGTGTGTGTGTGTGAGAGAGAGAGAGAGAGTGTGTGAGTGTATTCCCAAGGGTCATTTGAAACCATACTAAGATAGCTGAGATCACATCAACCTGCTGGATACACACTTAATAGCATCACTGGAAATAAGTAAAAACATTCAAAATAATTAATGTGTTATTCTCTGATTCAGTGTATCAACTTTCTTAATTTATATTATTTTATCAATCTACTATCAATTCTACTTCAATAATAATATTTCTACCTCTAAGTACCTTTTTTTCAAAAGAAGTATTTCTTTCTGAGATGTCGAAGGAACATTCTTAGAAAGGATTTTATTTTAAACTTATGAAACATTTATACAATAAATCATTGGTAGATGTGAAATTACATCATCCGGTTATATTTATGTTCATGACTATAATGTGACTTTTTTCCCCTTCACATAGGTCTGTGCCGCTGTCAACCTCAACCTTTCCAAGCGACATTTTCATTTAGAGTCTTATCATTTTATAATTATTACTTTTCAGAACTCCCAGGGAGTGAACAAAAGCTTCCTCTTTGTATTTCCATTGTTACATTTCTTTGAGGAACAAATTAAATTTCAACCCCAGCCAAAATAAACTTTTAATGGCAAAATAAATCTAAAATGATGTGAAAAAAAAAAAAAACCCATCTAGGGGAAGCTTGACTCGGGCTATCATAAGTTCAGGTGTATTTAAGATAATTTACTACCATGTTTTCTTTTCTTTGTGTGAGGCTGTGGCGCCACATGCTCTCTTTGTAGTAGAAAAAGGAGGAAAGAACTAAGGTCTGAAAAACATTACTACAAAATGAGCCGTGGGAACTAGTTAGTATATCATTCTATCCTGTCCTGAGAGCAAAGACACAAAGCTGAATTTTCCTTCCCAGTTTACCTTCCATCCAGCTCTTTTGTGGTTTTTTTTTACATATATCACATTTTATTAATCCAGTCATGTATTAAGGGGCACTTGGGTTGTTTCCACATCTTTGCAATTGTGAATTGTGCTGCTATAAACATCTCAATGCAGGTGTCTTTTTTTTTATTTATGGGGGTACAAATGTTAAGGTTATGCATATTGTCCATGTCCCCTCTCCCCACTCCCACCCGCCTGACATACAATAAATGTTATTCCTGTATGTCTACTTCAGTGTTGATCCATTAATACCAATTTGCTGGTGAGTACATGTGGTGCTTGTTTTTCCATTCTTGAGATACATCACTTAGTAGAATGAGTTCCATCCAGCTCTTGTATGTACTCTTTCCCTACTCACTTCAATGATACGATGGTATTCAGAAGTCTAAATCTGCATTCTTAACCACATTGGCTCAATGTACCAATAAAAAAAAATTAACAACCCCTTGGTGTATGGGGCCTTTTAACTGATTTTCTCCCAAGTATCTTGAATCTATAGCAGCAAAACAGACAATTTCATTTAGCATACATAGCCGATATGCCAAATGGACTTCAGTGCTTTAAATTCATTAAAGTTATGACTCGACTTTCACAAAAAATGACTCTGTAAGTTCACTTGGATCTGTCCCTGCAAGTTGCCACACGACAGGACGTTTTTTCTCCCCTCAGTTCGTCATATTGGTAAAGCAAATTGCCTTCCCCCTTTCTTTGTTTTGGTGTCCTCTGTGTTTTCTTTTGATTTTTCTGTTCATTTCATCTATCCTCATTCTTGCTTCTGGAATCTTACTTTCCTCCTGCCGAATGTAAACACACATTAAGGCTGTTCTGCTGGTCAATTATAGAGAGAAATGAAACCAGGCTATTCAAGCAAACTATCTATTGCTTGTTTAAGAATAATGGAAATGCAATCTTACGAACGGACAGTTTCACACGTGCTCAAAACATTTTGAACAAAGTCAGTAAGCGCATTGTGAAGGAAGTTTTGAAACAACACCTGCCAAATTCTTCCTTCAAGGGGCCTGCCTGTTTTCTAATCTGGTCAGATTTATCCCAACCCTACCAAAGTGTTTAGGTAGTATTGGTTTTGTTTTTAAATGTTTTCCTGAACACTAACATTTTATGTATTTTATTGCTTTTTCAAGGTTTTTGTTTTTGTTTTGTTTTGCTCATTAATTATTTTACCTATTTCATCTTATTCTTCCTTTCCCTAGCTGCTTTTCATAACTTTTCAGAACCTCAATTTTTAACCTGTTAAATAAATATGTGTTAGGTACACATATATACAGACTAATCTAATGGGTTAAAAGAAAATGTTGGTGCTATCCCAGAACCGTTATGCTGATCAGATGTTCTGGGACGCTTTTGTTAATTTCAATAAATGAAAAAGGATTGTGTTGATGCTGGGTGCTACCATAAGGTCTCCTGATTCGAGAGTTATTTTAATGTTCAATATATCAGGGCATTTTGTGGTCAATGAGCGAAAGAGCCCAGGATATGAATTCTTATCTTGAAAATAACCAAATAAAATGATGCTTTATTTTTCATATGTTGATATATTTTTTATTTTGAGATCAAGATTTTTGGCAGCTTTTCTTCTCTATTTATAGATAGAGAATCTTGAGTTAAAAGAGGGAAGTGAGTCTTTTAAAGGCATGTGCTTGGTAGCTTTTTAAACTGGACTTAAACTTTGGGTGTCTTGGCATCTAGCCCCTACTTTTTCCTACCCTACTTTGCTGTCTTTGGGACTTGCATGTCACTGAATCGTTTAGTGAGTAAGCACTGAGTCTCTGAGATGAGAAGATAGTTTGGCTTAATATTCCATTTCTCCTATTTAGTAGTTATGTGACAGTGATTAGATAAGCTACTCAATATTCTAACATCACTGTTTTCTCATCTGTAAAGCGGGAAAAAGAATAGTATATACTTCAATAAGTCATTGTTTTCTGGTGAAATAACAGAGAGATACCTGTCCTATAGTAAGAGCTCATTAAATGTTAGCTCTTAATATAATTATCAGCATTACTATTGATGATTACATTAAGAGGCAGAACTACTAAATCAATTACTCTCAGGATACAATCATGTCATTCCACATGTTCCCTTTTTTATTTTTATATAGATGGGTAGCATAAAACTGCCTATGATAAAAACATTCAATGAGTTTCAATTTGTGGGGCCAATGTGAACTTTATATAAAGAACTATTGCTGATATTCCACTGAGGCTCACAGAATGGACCTTGCCAAATTTACCTAAACCACGGCTATGAGACAGGTTCTCCAGGTAAAAGAAGCAAGTATATATATGCATGTGTGTATGTGTGTGTGTACGCATATAGATTCTTTATATATAAAACTTTGTATATATATTTATATGCAACATATAATATATCATATATTATATACAGTTGACTCTTGAGGAATATGAGTCTGAACTGCATTGGTCCAAATATATGTGGATTTTCTTCCACTTCTGCTACCCCTGACACTTCTTCTTCTTCCTCCTCCTTCCCAGCTTATTCAATGTGAAGATAACAAGGATGAAAATGTTTATGATGGTCTACTTCCACTTACTGAATAGTAAATATATTTTGTCTTTCTTATGATTTTCTTAATAACATTTTCTTTTCTCTGGCTTACTTTATTGTAAGAATATAGTATATAATACCCATACATACATAATATGTATTAATAAACTATATTATTGATAAGGCTTCCAGTCAACAGAAATCTATTGGTAGTTAAGTTTTAGGGGTGTCCAAAGTTATTCACAAATTTTTACTACTCAGAGGGTCAGTGGCTCAACCTGTGTATTGTTCAAGTGTAAACTGTGTACATAAATTTGTGTATATATTAAACTGTTTGAAGTTTTATATATATTAAATATAAAATAAAACTTTTATTTACTTATTTTAGAGAAGATTTGCTTTAAGAAATTGGCTTACATGATTGTGGGGCCTACAAATCCAAAATCCATGGGGCAAGATATCTGTGTTATAGTCCTGTAAGAATTGCATCTTATTTGGGAAATCTTAGTTTTTGTTCTTAAGGCCTTCAGATGATTGGATAAGGGTCACCCAAGGTATGGAGGGACATCTCCTTTACTTAAAGTCAAGTGATTATAAAGGTTCATCACATCTACAGTAATAAATATCTAGATCAGTGTTTAACCAAACAATGGGGTACCATAGACAAATCCAGTAGATGTGTAAAATTAACCATCACATGTTTTCTTGTAGACACCTACTAAGTGTATGAGGGGATTGAAGCACTTTGGAGGATCAAAAGCTGGAGACAATTCTCTCTCTGCAAGCCTAGGGGATTTAGATCCACTGACATTAGACTTTCAGCGTAATTTGTTACAGTGGTTTTCAATTGTTGTGCTCTGCCACTTACGTGCGCTTTGGCAAGTTTCTAATTCCTGTGTGGCTCAACCTTCCTTTCAAAGTGGGTGCTAGTGATACTTGCCTCACTGGTGGGAGGATATTTTCTAGTAGTAAATAAAGTAATACATTAAATCCCACAAGACAATGCCTGCCATTTATTAGTACTAGATACAAGTTAGCTATTTTTATTATTTCATGTGGTCTTCAATCTCCATGTGATTGGGGTATGACTAGGATAACGATATAATTTTATCAAATCCTGGGCATAATTGATAGTGAAAGAGAGATTTGTGAATATTTTCTCTGATTAATCAGCGTAGACCAGAGCATCCAGGATAAATACAGGGAAAACCAAGTTATATGATTAACCTGGCCATACATAAATTTGGTGTGAGTATCTTTTCAGAGTTGAAGGTGCTTAACAGATTAAATTTCTTAACTTTTCAGAGTTTGTTTTTCTCCTTGTTCACAAGTAGTTAGTCATCACATATAGTTTGATTCTGGCAGCTAGGATGGACATGACTGCCTTAGGCAGACTCTATTCTTTTCTTGTTGGTAGGTGGTGTTAGATAAAATTTAATTTGTCCTGAGGGTCTCTGCAGATGGAATTTAGCTACTTTCATCATATCAAATTCAATTTCTTGCTGCTGTTATTCAATGTGTAGGTACACCCACATGGAGGCTAAGTCTGCCAGTCAGGTTCAAATCACTGAACAAATGATATTCATACTTATCTGTATTTTTCTATAAGCAAGACAATTTCTGTCTTAGAAATTCCATGTTGCTGTGATGAAATAATGGCATGTTTAAGTCACATGACAAGTGGAGATAGCATGGAAGAAGTAGAATCCATTCTGTAAATGGCATGTGATATATTTTATTTGATTGTTCATATACTACATGCCCTTTTTTTCTGGCTATACTCTTCTCGCCCTGCTTCAATTTTAAGGAAGTGATACATTTTTTCCTCACCATTTTCTTTTCTGTCATGATAGGCTATCATTGAAAGCATCAGTAGCCCCAAATTCCAAAAGTTTGCTGAGAGCAATTGACAAGACATGAATGGTATGCAGTTAGGGTTACATCAGAGGAACAGATCCAATGGTAATAATACAGAATAAGGAATTTAGTGCAGTGATTATACTTAGGTAAACAACTCTAGGTAAGCAGTCTATGCAAGCCTATCATATCTGCTCCTGGTGACAGGCCTAAAGTCAGCAAGGACATCAGCTGGGAAGGGTTGGTACATACAGTAAGGGAGACCAAATACTAATAGGACCCCCAGTGAGGGCAATCAGAACCACATCTGTCTCTCACTGACTCCAGGACCAACTTTGCAGGTGATCTGCAAGTCCTTTGTGGCCAATTCTGATCTCATACTCATAGGAAAAGGAATTCTGGGAAATGTAGTTCTAGCTAAGCTGACATGCTCTAAAGCCACGACAAATGGTTTTAATAAGTTTCACATGGCTAAATATAAACTGAAAAGTGCTCAGCTATTCACAACTCTTCTTATTCTCCAGGTTTTGGAGGCCCCTCTCCAGTGTAGTCTGGGGGCTAGCCTCCAGATTTATTGTTTGAAATCTACATTCTGCCAAAATTTAGTATTGTCAGGACAAGACCACCATATACTTTTAAGACACCATTTCCCCCTCCTCCAAATTAGCAGTAATATATAAACCAAAAATGTTAACAAAATTATGTGGGTCACTATCAACATGTTCAGAAAGCTGAGTGTGGTCAATGGTTAAGATTGCTGACTCTTGAGTTAGCCCAGGTTTAAACCATGACTCTACTTCCTACCAGTTATATGCTGTGGGGCAGTTACTCAACCTCTCTATTTCAGCTTTCTCATCTATAAAACAGGAATAATAATCATACCTGACTCATCAGATATAGGCATCAAGAATTTCAGGCATACAAAGTGTTTTCATCACTGTTATGCTTAATAACTCTTGGCTAATATAACTATACCAGAAATCCACTCCAAAATATTTATTTGTGCAATATTCATCAACATCTTAATGATTAGTAAAATTGATGTCACTTCTCTTTTAGTGACAGTCTGATCCTTAAAAGAAAACATTATATTGGGTTTAGATCTCTATTTCCATACCACACCTTATCATTTCTTTCTCTGTGGGAAATTCTTTCTTGAACCTGTTTTATTAAAGAACTTGGCTTTACCCATCTGCTTTAGCCAGCATGCCCATGATCAAAATTAAAGTGTTGATGATCGTCTTCTCTTTCCTTATTTCATGGTTTTGGACAAAGTGGTTTGGTCCCAAGAAATTGAGAGTGGCCAATGTATATATCACCAGTTGCTGAAAGCTTTTAAAGACTACATCTTTTTTTTTTTTTTTTTAAGTTTTTTAAGTTCTGTTGAACACAAACATACTCACATATAGAATCTTCCTACCGAGTCTAGGAATGACCGATAGCCCCTAAGTATTTATTTCTTGATGTGTGAATACGCATTGCTGGGAACCCATTTTAGGGAGAAGTGCTCTGTACTCATATTTTAAAGTGTGCCCACACTTTATTGATATGTGTTAACAAGATGTGGCTAGAAAGCTAGGCAGCTGTCTTTCTGAGCTTTCAAAGGAGCAGATTGAAACGTGGAGCCAAGTTTGTCCATATTTGACCATTTTCACCTTGTGAAGTTGTGATGGAATTTACCACCATGCACTAGGTGGAAAATATGAGTAATTGCATTTGCTTCAGTGAGTAAAATATATATTTTATTATTCTTAAAGTTGGAGAAATTTATGTTTTCTAGCTTTGTTGTGCATAGATCAAAGAGGAGACCTTCATTTATGCCAGATTTCATGATATATTAAATGAGCTATTTTTGCCGAGATTATGAGGTAACCAAAACTCTTTTTAGTTTAATTTTACATTTAACTGGATTCAGATTGCTTTAACTGAAGAGTCAAAGGGCCTGACCTCTAATTCATTAACATAATCAGAAGCACATGTAAGCTACTGGCTGCCAATCTGTTTGCAAGTCAGTAACTACAGGGTACATACATCAGTCTTAGATGTTTTACTCAGTGACATTCTGGAAGTATCCGTAGGTGCACAGGCAGGAAAAACAAATACATAGGGAGAAAGGAAGAAATGCCACCATGCAAACCAAAGTTTGCATAGAAATTGAAATCCAACTTTTTATAAGATTTAAGTCAATTGTTTCTTTAGGTGGAGGAGTCAAAGAAGTAATTCCCCTTCTTGTCTTCACAAATATTTGTCCCTATGTTTTATTCTAAAATTCCTAAAAATTCCTGTGACAGGTGATTGGAATAGCTACTCATGAGATAAGCTCTCTTGCAGTGTATTATTTCCCTAAGCAAATTAACATTTGGTAGAATTTAAACAGGAGAGGAAGAGCATATAGGGCTTCAAATATGCCTCCTGACACACATATAGAAGTTAGAATAGTAGAAAGAAAAGCCTTTGTTGAGATGAAACAAGGGCACATTAAAGTGGGTCCAGTCTGTTCCTTAGAGACTTTACCCAGGGAGGACTTTCCATGAATGTGTTCCTTCCCAGCTTGCTTTTTTACTTTGTGAAACAAGTCTCATTCTTGTAGAGGGGATAAAATATCAACCAAAACCTCAGAGAAATAAATTAGATACAGTAAAATTCTGACTTTTATTTTCTTTTTCTGCCATATGGCAAAAGGAACCAAAATATATGAGATTTTGTTACTGTTGCAAATACTGTACAGAAATGCAAAGAGGAGGAGGAAGTCGGACCCACTGACCCTGCAAGATAGTAGCTTCAAGCACTATCCTCTGGTAGCATTCCTTATCCAGCAATATTATTCAATATTTACTGGAAGTGCTATAAAGAGTAGTTTGTCTGCAGCCAGGTGTGGTGGTTCACGCCTGTAATCCTGGCACTCTGGGAGGGCGAGGTGGAACGATCCTATGAGCTCAGGAGTTCAAGACCAGCCTGAGCAAGAGTGAGATTCCATCTGTACTAAAATGTAATAGAAAGAAATTAAGTGGACAACTAAAAATATAATATATATTATAATAATATATATTAAAAATAAAATATTTTATATATTTTACATACTATATTATATATTTATATATATAAATTAGCTGGGCATAGTGGTACGCACCTGTAGTCTCAGCTACTCAAGAAGCTTAGGCAGGAGGATCGCTTGAGCTCAGGAGTTTGAGGTTGGTGTGAGCTAGGCTGATGCCACAGCACTCTAGCCCAAGCAACAGAGTAAGACTCTGTCTCAAAAAAAAAAATAAAAGTACTTTGTCTGTTTGGTTTTGGTATCATAACTCCCCTTCCCATTACGTGATGGCATCCTCATTGCTGATTTGCACTCATTATAGTAGTGCCTTATTTCCTTGCTTATATCTATAACTAAACAAAGAGAGCTCTATCCCTGGAGACAAATTTCATGGAGGATATCTTGATCATTCTTATATTTACAATGCTTTCTCTATGTGCTTTAATTCTCCCAATCATATTTCTGTATTATACATAAAACGTATGCCTTTGTCTCATAAGTCAGAAGCAAGAGAAAGACTGGTGTGTTTGTGATCCAGAAACAGCCTTAATCCTTAAAATGTAAGATCTCCAATCCCCAAGCCAAGGACTGGTACTGTTCTGTGGCCTGTTAGGAACTGGGCCACACAGCAGAAGGTGAGTGGCGGGTGAGTCAGGAAAGCTTCATCTGCATTTACAGCTGCTCCCCATGGCTTGCATCACCGCCCGAGCTCAGCCTCCTGTCAGATCAGTCCCTGTCTCCCATCACCCCAAGATGGGACTGTCTAGTGGCAGGAAAACAAGCTCAGGGATCCCACTGATTGGAGTGGAAGTGGTATAATTGATGAGTATAATATGGTGAGTGGCATAATTATTCCATTATATATTACAATGTAACAATAATAGAAATAAAGTGCACAATAAATGTTACATGCCTGAATTATCCCCAAACCATCCCCCCCACCCTACCCCAGTCCATAGAAAAATTGTCTTCCATGAAACCGGTGCCTGATGCCAAAAGGGTGGGGGACTGCTGCTTAAAATGATCTGAGAGAATGATTCCATTACTTCACCAGTAAGCATATTTTTTGTAAAGCTATTTTGATATCACCCAGAATCTCTTTGTCAACATATTTTTTCTCCCAGTTATTTGTATATGAGCCATATAGAGTTTCACTAACTCCCTCCCTGATACTGGTGACTGGTATCTGGTAATTACTCAATATTTTGAATGGACTGGTCTGATATTTATATTAAACATAAGCAGCTGAGCTTGAATGGGAGTACACTTAATGGCCCAGATCTGAAAAGCCAGTGGCAAACCTTGCATAATTGATTCTCAGTAACCAGAGTGTATTATCCACTCTGCAGAACATTTGCCATCCCTCGTCACTTAATGCATGTTCACCTCACTTTACCACTACACATCTCAAGTGGACTTTCTCTAACACTTCCCCCAACTTATGTTGATTTTTCAGTTTTCCTAGGAGCCTTGTCGTTACAAGCTGTTCCTTTAACACCTACGTTGTTCTTTTGTCCATCCTATTTTTGAGTCAGAACTATGGTGAATGGAGGGAAGATTTTATAGCCGGAAGGAATTGGGTTCAACCTAACCTGGTTAGACAAATATTTGTCCCCATTCTCATATGGCTGGAAAAAAAAAATTAGCCTTTGAAGTAAAACAAAAAAAAAAAAAAAAAAAGGAAAGAAAAGACCTTCCTCTTTGTACTTTAAGACCAGTATTGTTTAGTGCCTTATTATTCAAGATATAGTCCTTTGATCATCAGCATTAGTGTTCACGTGGGAGCCTATTAGAAACGCTGAATCTCAGGCCCTACCTGGACCTAGTGAATCTGCATTTTTATAAGATCTTCACATCATTTTTATGCACAGTAGAGTTTAAGAATTGCTCTACAGCCCGTTGATTAAAGGAAGTAAAAGCAATGTTTGAAATGAAAAAAAAAATCAGAAAATCAGAGGCAATATTTAAATATCATCCATAAACCAGGAATGACAGGAGGAAGGGGGGAGCTGAAAAGAGATCTTACTTTTGAAACCTGCCAAAAGGTAAATGGTAAACTAATCACCAATGTAAGTGACACCTGGCAGAATATGCCATCACAAAGGAGAGAGTAGGGTGGATTTTTCTGCTCAGTGTTGAATTGAAGCCATGAAAAATGTTGTTAGTAACCACTCCGATGTTTTAAAGAAAAAATTACCAAGTGACATATTTTTAGATTAAAAGGAAATATTAAAACTGGCTTTCAATATTTAAAGCTTACTTAACTAGTAACACTTCGCCTGACACTGACTCGTGTCATTTTATTTCATTCTCCTTTTGATCCATGCAAATAGTTACAAGATTTAAAATATATTATCATGTCACCTTTTTGAATAGATTAGATGAAAGAATTTTTTAATACTGGGTGATGAACCCTACGGCCAAGTCTTCATGAGACTGTTGCAATAAAGCAGTGAATCTAGGCAAGAAGAGAGCCATATTTTCCTTTTTTTTAAAATAATGAAAATGCATTATTTATACTGACTATTTCAATATTGTGCTCACTGATAATTAATGAAAAGTCTTGTGACCATTTATTTGACATATTTCCCTGCATATAAGTGTTATCCATCTCGATTTTATTTACAGGATCTAAAAGTGGCAAACCATCGGCATTGTTTTGCCTTTGATTATAAAGATGCAAAGGGTATCGCAAGAAGTATTAACGTGAATTAAAATAGGTCCTGTTCTTCTTTATTTTAAATTTACTCAGGTTATTATTTTTTTCTTTTGCTTCACATTTAGAGAACTAGGTTCCTTTCCCATACTTGGTATGTAGTACATCTTTTTTTTCTCTGAGTTAATTCTCCAAGTCTGGTCTGTCAGCCAGTATAAACAACACTTGATGAATGAGACTCAAGGTGTTTAGTCACCTGAAGCAGCTGTTTGAAGTAACTCTACACACAGCCTGAGGCCTGTGTTTTCACAGCTGTGAGAACTCTTCAAAAGCTTTCCCTCTTGGCCTAGCTCTTTGCTGTGGCTTTAAACTCTTAGCGCAAAATCTGGACTATTTCAAAAGAGCAGAATGAAACTAGAGACAGTAATTTTGCATGATTTCAAGCCAAAAATGGCCTAAAATAAATAAATGAAGTACATTTGAAAGTGCTTTACCTAGGTGGGCTATATATCTGAGAATTGTTCTCCTTCTCGCTGTACCCATATACTTGCTTAAAAGGGAGATGTGTGGCTGAAACACTACGCTCTGTTTACACGGCAGTATTTTCATTTTCTGTTCTGATTCTGTGACACCAAGGCTAAAATCTTATGAGCTTGGAACTATATGTACCTGAATTAAGCTCAGGGAATTGCTAGATGTTTGATAGAGTTCCAGGCTCATAAATCGACCTAAGGTGATTAAAAATGGCATTCTTTTGCCAGCCTGCTTAGGTGATTCAGGCTTTTGAAGTTCCTCTGATGTCTTCTATTGGCCTGGCAGGCTTCACTCATGGAGCAAACTTAAATGTGACCACTATATTTGTTATAAGGCTTCAGACTTGCTTGAGCTTATTTAAACAACAGATGTTTTTCTTCCTTTTCTATATAATAAAAAGGACATTGTTGCTTCTCACTAAAAATCATGCATTCTTACTAGTAGGGGCCATTTCTTGTCCTGAATGACAATTATGATTTTTGTTTGTTTGTTTTGATTTAGGGATTTTATTTCTAAATCTGGAAAATGGCTATTTCCTTTTTGGAGCTATTAGCACCATGGCAAGTAAAGTATACTTGACTTTTATAAAAATCTCATGTGTTTTGTAATAATTATTCTTCTAACTAGTCTCTTCTATTTAATTAAATAGAATCATATCTATAGTGTATCCATTCACCTATAAATAGGTACCATATCTGATAGACGCCAAGAACTAGGTTAATTGCTGAGAATATAAAAATAAAATAGGCATAGTCTTTGCTACCACACAGCTTAATCTCTAATTGGGAAAACATGGATTCAGTATGGAACAAAACAAACAAACAGTGTTTTACAATCAAGTAAAGTGCTACAAAGGAAGGGCCAGGATGCACTGAGAGCAAATAGTCTTTAACTTCATCTAACTTTACCTGAAGCCTTTGATTTTAAGATAATGTTAAAATCAACATAGACAATAAATTTCTATTATATTTTCTTAGTGCATTGGTTATTATAAAAAAGCCTAGTTCACATTATTATGGTTTTCATATTGACACATAGTTTTTGGCTCCTACATGATTTTATCACATTAAAATTTAAATGTATTTTGATTATCCTCTAATACATATATAACATATTCAGAGTATTTGACACAAAGTTGAGGAACTATGAGATTTATGCCATTTTCTTTAGTCAAGGTTCCTGTTCTGAATGAGTTCCTGAAAGAAAGGTAGAGGTGGGTTAAATTCATCCATTCATTTATTTATTCACTCATCACCTAATTATTGGCTACCTGCTATATGCCATATTTGTTTCTGGGTATACAAAAAGGGATAAATTAATTATAGCTCTTGTATTTGTAAACTGACAATAATTTCTATAACTGCTGAATTCTGAAGTTTCTGTGGCCTAACAAGGGTGAGTACATTATAACCCATGCCCACTGCCTGGTTTTGTACACTACTTAAACTAAGAATGATTGCTTCTTTTTAAAATGATTTTGAAAAATCCAAATAAGAATACTACTTCATGATACATGAAAATTTTGCAAATTTCAAATTTCATTGCCATGGAGTTTCATTGGCCCACATCCATTTACATGTTGCCTTTCACTGCAATGGCCGAGATGAATGGTTGTTAGAGACTGCAGGATCCACACAGCTGAAAGTGTTTACTATCTAGCTCTTTACAGAAAAAGTTGGCTGACTCCTGGCTTAATACAACAATAGAAGTTTATTTTTTTTTATTGATGGAACAGTTGTCCCTGCCATAAGTGTCCCTCCTCAAAATAATGATTCAGGGACCTGGAGTCTTTTCACTCCTGGTCACTGGTAGCTGGTAGCCATCTTTGTCATGTTATTTCATTGTTGTGCTTATTAGCAACAGGCTGTAGAGAAAAGATCATGAAGTATGAGCAGATTTTTGAACCAGGCCTGGATATGGTAAACATTGATTCAGCTTACAGTGTTTTAGCTGGAACTGAATCCTGTAGCCACACTTAACTGTAGGTGAGACTGGGAAACACAGTCTAGCTATATGGCAAGGAGTAAGAGGAAAACCATTTAGCAAACAGCTACCAGTCTCTGACATAAGTTTTTCCTCCAAAGGTTTTAACAATTTAAGGCAAACGTATTTTTAAAAATTATATTATCTTGTTGATTTAATTAATAGAGTTATATTCCAGGTAGAGTAGAAGCAAGGAAAGGGAATTATTAAATATGTCTAAGAATGGTAAAATCAAGAAATTTACTACAAAAGAAAGATAGAAAATCATATATAATGATAATACAATAAGTTCCATTATAAAAATTTATGTAGAGTGCTATTAATAGGAAAACTTAGAAATGCTAGTGAAAGCACCCAACTTTGCATGAGTGTATTAGGGAAGTATTTACAGAGGAGCTGTCATTTTTAGGATGAAAATAATAATAGCCACTGTTTATTAAACACATATTATGCTTAAGACATAATAGGATGTTTTTGTGTCTTCAATAGTTTATTTATCAACCCCCCAAAATTTATGAGGTAGTTTTTCCTCCCCCACAATTTCATGAATGAAAATACTAAGGTAGATTTAAGTATTTTTTAAGTTAACATTCCAAGCAAACTGGGACTTTTGAATCCAAAACTTGTGCAATTGACTACTCTGTTACACTGTATGTGCAGAAAGAAAAACAGGAAAGGATCACTCCTTGGAGAAGGTGATTTATATATAAATAATGGGGCTTGATAAATACAGTACAAGGAGAACAGTAGAAAATCCAGGTGACTGCAGTGTGTGGTACACCTGGGGCAGAGGTAAATGATGAGGATAATAAAGGCTGATTGGACTTCAGCCTACGGTTGTGGAGATCCAGGAAATATTTCTATGTGGGAGAGTGTCATGATCAAATTTGGGTTTCAGAAAAATAGCTTAGCTGTACAAGTGAAGGACATATTTATCTG
Organism: Microcebus murinus; assembly: GCF_040939455.1. Taxonomy (NCBI): domain Eukaryota; kingdom Metazoa; phylum Chordata; class Mammalia; order Primates; family Cheirogaleidae; genus Microcebus; species Microcebus murinus. The sequence goes on from NC_134111.1 coordinate 27,856,071, forward strand.
GAGACATGACAGAATTTTTGAAGAAGCAGATTAAAAAAGCATATTTCTGGGGGAGGCAAACTTTCTTAGAAAAATATCATTCATGAAACAGAAAGTTAATTAGAATTTCCCTGATCATCAAAAATTTTAATGTATTTCATTCCAGAGTAGAAATAATGAGGTTAGTATGAGCTTTTGGAAGTCACCTCATATATATATATATATATATATATATATATATATATATATATATATATATACACACATATATGTGTGTGTGTGTGTGTGTGTGTATTTTACTAATATGTGATGGGTTTAGTTAGATTATCAAAGTTACCATGGACAAGCATGTGAAGTAGCTCTGATTCACAAAACACTTAAGGAAGACTAGTATCTTTATTATTTTCTTAGGTGGAACTTTTATGAAGCTGAAAACAGCAAAAATGAAACCCCTCACGGACACTAATGCAAACATTACCTGGCATTTGTACAAAAATTTTATGAGCTCTTTCTCACCATAAAGGGCAGTGTTTTTTTATTACTCAATTTAATTAAAACTTGTTCCAGAGACCACCTATGCAACAACCAATTCTTAGCTCCACGGTTCTCCAGCAGAGAGCCTTAGATCCTTATTCTGGGCATCTTTAACATTTCCCCTCACTATTCTTCCCAGGATTAGAGAACAGATTATTGGTCTTCTTGAGAATATTGTACCTTGGCATCAAAATCTTCTTACCTGTTCAATTAATAAATTTTGGCTTATAGGTTTCATGTTTTTAGACCTGGTATTTCTTTGTGCAATAGATTATCTTACAAGTACATGGTTTTAAATATAATAGATCTTGAATTTTCTATTTGCTGTTATGTTCAAGCATAAATACACGTTAGGTATTAAATCAATAATATCAAATTTGAATTTGTTTTACTCTAAAGCTATTCTATGCCAATAAGACTCTAGGGCATGTGCTTGTTTTCTGAGCTACCCATAGTTGTATTTTGTACTTTTCCATGCTGCTGTCAGACCCATGTTTGCTCGTCTGGTCAGGGAATTGACTCAGATCTACCCTTTATTATTGCCATTGCCATAAGTAATGCCTGATATATAATAATCAAACAGTAAATGTTAGTTAATATTATTCAGAGTGAGAATAATGTTATATTTTTTGAAATAAGAATAATCTTGGCTATGTACCATGGAGGTTTGGATGGGGATGATGGTTTCAGGAGAATGAAGATGACCACCATCACTTTTCTACTGGAACCAAAGAAATCAATTCTAATATTAGCAAAGTTTGTGTGTTTATATATGTATGTGGATATATAAACACAGATACATGTAGATGAGGTATAATATATACATATGTTTATATGGTAAAATTCTCTAAAAATATAAATATTGATATCTGTAACAAGAATTGATACCAGATTATTATCATCTATTTTAGATCAGGTTCTCCAGAAGACAGACTTTGAGACAGAAATTTTAATGCAGGAAGAATCTATGAAGTTTCCTCTCTGGATAAAAACCTTAGAGGAAGGAGAGAAAACAGGATTGGGTGGAGGGAATTGTGAAATTATGACAGCAGAGACCTTGCCAATCACACATGTAACTCAGAAGTTTGGTTGTCCTTATGGACTTATCCTGAAATGAGGCAAAGGGGTTGGACTTCTGCACCGTCTTATTGATTAGTCCCTGAATGTGGCCCTGTCCCCAAGGAGGGGTGTTGACCTTGGCTGAGGCAGTTCCTTTCAATTTAGGGCAATCCTGAGAGACGATAATCCCAAAAAGATAATCCTGAGTGACTGTAAACTGTGGACTGTCAGAAGCCAGTATTTCCAGGATCTGAAAGAATTAGTACTTCAATTTTTTCAAGAGTTTATCTGGGCCTCACACCACAGAATCCACTACAGTTCACCTTTTTTATCACTTAGACCCACTGTCTCTTCTAGTAAGTTTATCTCAACTGCAACTAGCTCTGTCAGAATTCTAGCTGGTCACTCTTGCTGTGGAAATTTACAAAAGAGAAAGTTAGTGAGATGAAATACCGCCCTCACTAATGCATGTAATCTCAGGGCTGCAATGATACCATCACCCTCCTCAACTGCCTATTCAAGATTCCACTCTGTTGTCCAACACTTCTGATAGTCTTATGGCTTCCCTAGTGGAGTGACTGAGACTCTCATCACGAGAGGTATGAGTCCCTTTTAATCACACACTTATCAGACCAAGATTGCTGCACTTATTTATTTATTGTCAAAATAAATGACCCAGTGGATCACTAAGCACAAAATATATATTTCCCTGACTTGATTAAGCAACACCAGTTCCACTTCTTTCTGATGATCAGAGTCAATTGCCCCTGCCAGAATGGTGACTCCTTTCTTCACCTCCTGGCAAGAGGAGCTCAAATTAACTGGATGACAGTCATAGATTAAAGTTTAATGGGACTCTTGCTGTGTCCCCTAATAGAAGCGTTCCTAGTCTGAGACATAGGATACCTAAATCCACAAACCCCAGAGTTATAGGGACAGTACACACAGATTCCCTAAATAGGTTACTGGAAGTGATCTAAAGAAAAATCACTCCTGTTTCTATCTGATTCCTGAACCTATGCATTCAATTTATTGGGGGTACAGCACAATATAATAATAATTGCTTTAGGATATATACTGTATCCTAGGGTATGGTGTCCCATCCTTTCATATTATTATCTCCAGACTGGTCTTCATCTGCACCCTCATAAGCCTGTTTCATTATTCTTTTACACAGACAGTTTCTGGATTATACAGTACATGATTGAACTGCTTTATCCCATGACCTTGGTTTGATGTAATGTTATATGGCATCCTGTTTCTATGGATTTCCTATTTTGAAAGTCCTCAATAGGTTCTGGCTAACGACCTGCAAGTAGAAAAGGCAAAGCATACCTAGAATAAATATTAGCTCTAATCAGAAGGATTTGATGCCGCTACCAAGGAAACAATGGGAAAATTTCTCCAACAACCAAAAGTGTCTACTCCAGTTGGACATCCAGAGTCAAGAGATATGATCACCAGGTGGATCTGTTTTCCTAAAAGACCCACAGTGAGTTGTACTTAACCAGGACTCTATTTATTACCTGCCTTCCATATATACTTAAGCATGTCTCTGGGTTTCAACATCAACTCAGAATTTTTGCCAAGAAATCCTTGGAAAGTTTGAGTAGTCCTCTTTCAGTGTACAGAAAGAGAGGTCAGAATACATTCTGAGTGCCCACATGTTGTCTTACAAAACAGAAGCATTTATATTATCCCTTGCTAAGCAAGGGATTAGAACTAGATTTTGGGGTGGAAGAGTGATCCACTTTGGTTCACCCAGGATCTCAGAGAATCTGGAGATTTAAGGTTATAAGTGCATCCATCCAGATATCCAAATGTCAAATCTCAAGGTCCTCTTTTTTTCCCAACCAGAGCTCTGAGTTTTGTGTCAGACTTATCAGCATTGAAAATTCAACCTTCTCTGGAGTTATGCTGTTCTAATAATTAAGTCCTGCATGTGATCTACAGCTTTTGCTTTGTTCTGGCTGCAGGAGATCAGAGCCTCTTTAAACGTAGCTGAGAATGCCCTCTGGTTTTTACAATTATGCTTAAATTGGTAACTTGTCACCCTCAGCCTTTTATTGTCTTTCTACAATGCATCTATATTAGCCCCCAACAATAATTTTCTGAGTCAAAAGTTTTTATAATTACTCTTTCTTCTTCCTAACCTCACTATCACCTAAAATATTGAACACATCAATGCATTCCCTTCCACTGATATTCCTCTCAGTGTAGCTCTGTGAAGGCTTTAACACTTTTACAAAACCACATCCCAGGGATTATTAGTGTCCCACCACAGCCACTAAGGGGGTCCTTTGTGCCAGTCTGATGGTTGAAGTTCCAGATCCAAATCCCTTTTTTTTTCAGTGAGTGTGTGTTCTTGTACCATCTCTGGCAATGTCTTAGGTCATGTTCTCTGGAAACAGATTCTGAGATAGAGATTCATGTGCAGGAAGTATATTGGTAGGTTTTTCTTAAAATATACACAGTAGAGGAGAGAAGAAAGCAGTGTGGTGGGGAGGGAGCAGATAAATTGTGGTCCACTTGCAAAAGAGCCTCCACCAATCCTAAGGAGGATCTTGGAGCTAGGGGGCCCAAACAGAAAAACTAGAGGGTACAAAATAGAAGGGTAAAATGTATGAGTCTTTATAGTTCCCCCATTGCCTAGTCATTAGATGTCAGCTCCCCTTGGGGATATGACACACACTTGGCTAGGGCAGCCACCGCACCTAAGGGCAATTCCAAGCTCAGCTTTGAGCCATCAACAGCCAACACTCCTGGCAGCTTAGGAAATGTGTGCTTAGTTTTGAAGTGAGGAGGGAGATGATGGTGTTGTACTCCAAAATTCTCTAACATAAAACATTTTACTAAATATGGTACAAAACTTAATTTTTAAATTGCATTAAATTATTACAAAGTAGTTGGGTAAGTATTCTTACCTTGAGAGATGTTGCCTATGAGATTGATGGAAGAATTAAGGGAATAACCTAAGGCTGTTGCTCCACCAAAGGCATTTGTCATGAAAACATATCCCCATGGATAGAATGAGGTAAATAGGAGAGAGAAAGAAAGGATTATCCCTGTCTGTAGTCATCAACTTTCATTCATATCTAGCAATCTACATATAAATGCAAGATTATATGTTGCGTGTCCTTGAAGACCTAACCGTCCTCTTTTCTCTTGATCATTTTTCAAAATAGTAGGGAAGGAATACTGTCCACTATTTTAACTATGAAATAATAGTTAACATAATAATCCACCATTAATAACATAATAATCCACCTTTAATCTTTTCTAACCAAATTCTCTAGGCCCTTGTCAACCATGTAGCTGTAAAATAAGACAAGTTATAGCAAAATAAAGAGAAACAGATCACAAATAAGATAAATGAGTATTAAACATAACTGTATGGTGATGGAGTCTATAATAAGAACATAAAGTAGAGAAGAGACATAATGATGATTGACATGATGAAATTTTAGATAGTGCGGATGGTTATGCAAAGAGTGTACCATTTCTGTACAGATCTGAAGGAGGTGAGAGAGTAATCCATGCAGATATAAAGAGGAAAAGTGTCCCAGGAAAAGAGGACAGCAAGTGCAAAAAACCGTTGGTGTGTGTTCAAGGAACAGCAAAGAGTGGAGAGGGGAGAGATGCAATGAGAGCAGGGAGTATAGCAGGAGGCAGGTGAAAGAAGTACTACGGGCCAGAACATTTCAATCTGTATTTTCTTTTAAGCCATTGTAAGGACTTAGATTTTATCTTAGAAGCCATTTTGAACAGAGGAGTGGCATGATATAATTTTTCTATAAAAAGATCAGTCTTATTGCTGTACTGAAAATAAAATAGGAAGGCAAGGGCAGAAGTACGAAGATCAGTTTGTAGACTAGTACAATAATTCAGGTGAGAAATAATGGGGAAAATAGGGTAGTAGCTGTAAAATTCATGAAAAATTGTCAGTTCCTAGATGTATTCTGAAGGGAGAGCTGCCAGAATATTCTATAGAATGTGAGTGAAAAAGAACCAGGGGTGACTCCAAATCTTTTGGCTACAGTAATTCAAGGGGTGTCATTTTCTGAGATTGGGAAGACTATGGAAGGAAAAAGTTTGGCATTTAGAGAAGACCAGGAGCTTGGGTTGGGCATGTTACCTTTGAGGTCACCTGTAGATATCCACGCTGAGGTGACAGAGCAGCAGGTGAATATATGAGCATGGAGGTCAAAGGAGAGGCAGAGCTGGAAGGTATGTTTGGGGACATTACTACATTAAAGAATTCTGGGGATGCAGATGAACAAGAAATAGAACTGAAAAGGAGTCAGGCCAAGAGGCAGGAGAAAAACCAGGAGACTGTTATGTCTTGGAAGACAAGGAAGAAAATATTTTGAGGAGAAGAGATTTTTTTTTTGTCACTGTAACAAACACAGTATTCTTTAAATTGTAAATCGAGGCCACCAATCTTGAAGAAGTAAATGACTAAAAATCAGTAGTCCAAGAAGCCAACAAGTACTTTTTCAATATATTAGGTGCAGGTAAATAGAGACCACCTAGCCCTTAGCTGCTCAGTTTGAGATGGCTTTGTGTATTCAGGCTCATTGAGAATTCAGGTTCCTAGAAGAATGTGAATATATAATTTTATGAATAATATTCATCTGGAAGAGGTTGCACTCCTTTTTAAATTTCAATATAAAATATTCACGTTGATATTGTCCTTCCTATTGAAGCAATAGTGCAAAAAAAAATCTACAAACCACAGAATTTCCGTCATATAAAAGTTTAGAAGTACTTTAATTTTTAACACTCAGAATACGGAATAGATGATAGTTTCTAGAACATAAGCTTTTCTTATATAAGCAAATATCATACTCTTTTTTTTTTTTTTTGTACTAAACAATGCAGTATCTCTCAAGCCCCTTGATGAAATTTGGGCACTGTCTTACAGATCTCATTCCTCTCATTTTTTCCCTTCATGTTGTTAAACCATAATGCTGTTAACATCTATTTCTAGTAATCTCTCCTCCCTGGGTGATTGATGGTAGATACAACAATTACGATGCCAACGCTGGGGATAATTCTTCACAGATGTTGTCAAATTACAGGTTAAATGGGGAAAAGAGTTTCTTTCTTCCGGCCACCCACTCTTCATTCCCTTGAAATAGGTGCGTGGTGCAGTGTATCCTGTGCTGTAGGTATGCCAATTCCCCAGCCTGTCGCTCATCTGGTGTAAATGACTTCCATTTGCTATTTCAAAGAATGACAGAATGTTATGTTCAGAGTGCTTTGCAGGTACCAAAAATGCAGCAATTCAACTTTGAATTTTAACTGGCAAAGGGAAGTCCGTTGGTTCTGGCACAGCCACGCTGATTTTCCCCATTTTATAATTAACATTTGCCATTGCTAATAAAAAAATAAAATGACATGATGACTATGATTTGCTTCAAAATAATATGAGAGAAGGAATGTGGTCTTCAGTTGATAATGATTAAAGCTGGGTGCTAGATGTATTGTGCCTACTTTTTCTCTGTTTAATTTCTTATTGAAAAACATTAAAAATAAAAACAGTTTATGTTATTTTAACCCTTCATAAACTTACATGTTCTCATGAGTAGGAAATATAGAAATTCCACAGGTAATTCTTCTCTCCGTTACTTAAAATAATGAAGTCATATTTCTTCAGTCATTCATTTTGGATTATAGTGCAGCATTCCTTGAGTTTTGCATTTATTTTTCTAAGTGAGTTCATTGCAATTCTCAGCAGGGAAAGGGGGGAGATTTGGGACAAGGGACAGAGCAAAGAAAAGGAAGCCTGGGTTGCCAAGTAAACAAGTATGTTTAGAAAAAAGGATTGGGGAATTTAGGTTTTAGCCTCACCCAACAGCTGACATATTGCAAGCCAAAAATATTTGATCTAAGTTTTAGCTGAAATTCCTCCACCTGGATAAACTGGGGTGATTATTTGAGCTATTCCCATAAAGGTGTCAGGAAGCTCTATTAATAAATATGGGTCCAGAACGTACAATTAAAGATGCTCCATATCTCCCATTGGAGCAGGAATAATGACAGAAATTGTTTGTTCTATTGTATAATTTATGTTAAATACAGTCTTCCTACTCAATGTAGAAATATTGTAAGTGGCAAATTTCTTTTCTCTTTCTGAACTGCAGGTCATCACGTGTTCATCTGATGTAATCCAATATATCTTGGCAACATTTCATTAAAGTCATTCTACCAATAAAGTGGTCTACTATTTTTTGTAAATCTCTAGAGACAGTATTGCCTTCCTTTAAATCCCTTGCCAATATTTCAAACTATAATAATCAGGAAGTACTTCCAAGTGTCTAATTGAAATCCTTACCACTGCAATTTAATATCATTAACCTTGAAATTTCAAGGTATTTTCATCAATCTTATTTCATCATTCTTATTATTTTCTTAATGACTTGAACATAATTTTGCTTGTAATAACCTGAATGAGTTAAACTACAAGACTTTCCAGATAAGAGGCTGACAGATAAAGAAAGAAAAATGGAAATGGAAGAACCCAGGGACACAAAACCTACCTGGTCTTTTGACCACTCTCTGATGGGGTATAAATAATTCAGATTTAACTATTCCCCAAAACCAAAAATTTCCAGCTTAGTCAATACCTATATTGAAGTCAATCCAATCTTAATGTAAGATATGTCCATCTAGGTTTCCAAGTAATTGTTAAACTGGATAATGCCCGATTTGTGCTATGACTAGGAGTACAAAGAAAGCAGAAACATTCTTGTATGTGGTTATGGGGTTCAGAAGAGCTAAACAAAATTATGATAGATCAATTATAAACATGTCCTCAATTCTTCACCTTGTTCTGTATTCACACCTTTCATAAAATAACTTTGTAGCTTTTCTTCATCAAACAAGCAGAGTTTGTTGTTTCTACCCTTGAATCTTATGTTGACCAGTGACTTGTTTTGACTAATGGAACGGACACTCCCACCCTCTCTCTGAAACCTCTATTAATGTGATGTAAGCAAGCTTAGGATAGTCTGTTCCAAGATGAGAAGTAAAGGGAGAAAAGCTGAGGTGCCTGATCAAGAGTCAACCAACCCCAGAAACTGAGCCACCTGTCAAACATAACGAAGGAATTCAGTAGAGACCAGAACAACTGGCCGATTAATCCTATCCTAAATTATAGACCCATTAAATCGTAAATTAAACAAATATATGTTGTTTTATGTCACTAAATTTTGGAATGGTTTGTAACATAGTAATAGTTAACAACTACAAAGATGCTAAGATCACTAACAGAAAATTTTGAGTTCAAGATGAAGCTCTTCTTCCAGCAGATATATTATATGACAAATCAGGAGACACATGGTCACATAAATTGGAAAATTATGGACAAGGTAGAGTGAATGGTTGCAACTTCATGACTATGTAGTTGACCTCAAATTTGGAAGTTGTTAGCCACCCTGTTTGATTTAGTGTTATCGACAAATAGCAAACTTTCTTCCAATGTGTCTCACAGGGAAGTAGAAGGGGATTGCTAGTTGCATGCTGTACTTGACAATTCTTTGTTAATGGAGCTGAAGATTAGGATATTTCAGGCATAAGTATTAAGTGCCAGTAGTAATTTATAACTCAGATCATTTCCAGATGTTTGCAAAATTCCTTAAGATAATACAATAACCTAATAAAGGAAATAAATGCTAATGCATTATTCTCGGGGAAGATTAAGTGCTTGCTTACCTATTTTGACTTTGAAAAGTTAATATCTATAGACTTGTTATGAATATGATTAATTGAAAAGTAGGAACTGTATATTCTGTTGTTCACTCTTAAAAGCCAGCACCTATCATAGTAGGCATTGAATAAGTACTTTTAGATAGGCTGACTGACTGAATCAAGGAGTAATGGAGGGAGAAATTTAACTGTTCATGTACTGAAGCATTCACTCAATCGATTTCAAGTACTAATTTCAGAGTTTACAGAGACCAAGGATATTATCTATACAGCCAGTATAAACTCATTTAAGGTGAACTCCATTAAAGTGAATCTAAATAAGGAAGCTGAAAATCCCTTACTACGGATTCTAAACTCTATGCATGTATTATCTCATTTGTTCCTGCCAATAACTAATGGTACAGTGTTATCTTTATCTCCATTATATGACAACAATGAAAAATGAATGAGCCAGGATATTGAGGAAAACTAGCTTAGCTAAAGTTGATCAACTCGCTTACGACTTCTTCTTCCTATTATTTTTTTAGTCAATTCACATAATTCTATCCCCTGACTGTAACCTAAGTCGATTTTTATCCACTGACATAACAATGAAAATTTTAAAAAATGAGTGTTTTAGAGAGTCATCTTTTGAAGAAAAAGTCAAAGTCCTGCCTTCAGGTAGCTTACAGGCTAGCAGAAGGTTCAGATCATACTTAACAACTATGCAAGTAAATAACATAAATTCATGTAGGAAAAGTGGTCCAGAGATGGAATGTTACATGATGGTGCCAGGGGGCTCTTTCAGATAAGAATTTTAGAAAAGGCCTCTCTGAGGTTGACATCAGAGCAGTAATCTGAATTATGTGAAGGAATCACTAGCAATGGGAAGGAGGTAAATATGTCAGTAAATAATCTATGGAAAGTGGATGGCTCAATTCTGGGCGCCCAATAAATACTCCACCAATGTGTAGGTTTAATTAACCTTTTCATTGTGTTTTTGGATAACCATGTCAAAGATATCCACCATCTGCACTCAAAAATAGAAATTAATACATTTAAATATCTACTGATATGTCACATATCTACAAAAATAAAAATTTTTAAATATATTAATTAAATATAATTAAATAGATAATATCATTCAGAAAACAGATTCAGATCTATCATTAAGTTATCTCAAGTTAGGAAGACTATTACTTGGTTTCTAGTGTATAACCTCAAACACATAAAACTTATGAAGACAAAGATAAGGGATACAAGAACCAAATTTGCAGACACAAGTACGATTAGAGTATAACATGTATGTTCTCTTGAATGACAGAGACTACATGGTTTTCTTAGAGCCAAGAGAAAGGGCATTTCAAATAGTTAAGGTCAGTAATGGTTTCATGTTCAATGTGAAGGCTGACCTGACTAGATTAATTCTTTTTTTTTAATTGAAGTGAAATTCATATAACATAAAATTCTCCATTTGAATTTAAAGTGGGACTTAGTACATTCAGTGTTGCAATAGTTACCACTATCTAGTTCCAAAGCATTTTCGCCATCCCCAAAGGAAACTTGGTACCCATTAAACTGACACTTCCCATCCAACTCCCACCACTAGCCCCTTGTAACCACTAAACTGTTTTCTGTCTCTATGGATTTACTAATTCTGGATATTTTTATATAAATGGCAACACACAAATGTGACCTTTTGTGTCTGACTTCTTTCACTTAGCATAATGTTTTTGTGGTTCATCCATGTTGTAGCAGGCATCAGTACTTCATTGCTTTTTATAGCTTAATAATATCCCACTGTATGAATATATTAATACCACACTTTGTTAATTCATTCATCCATTGATAGACATTTGGGTTGCTTCAACATTCTGGCTGTTGTGAAGAGCACTGCTCTGAGCACTGGTGTACCAGTATTTGTTTGAGTACCTATTTTTTATTCTTTTGGGTATATACCTAGGATTGGAATTGCTCAATCATAGGGTAATTCTATGTTCTAGATGAATTCTTCATTTAGAAGTTCATAAGGTAAATAAGACATGGAAGGGACAATCTAGGTAGAAGGAATAAATGTAAGAATGCATGACAAAAATGCCTATCTTGGGGACATGCATTAACTGACATAACTGCAGCAAAAGGCAAGTGTAAGGTAGAGGCTGGGTAGGATTGTAGAGAATAACACAACTACTTCATCAGTGGTCCCCAACCTTTTTGGCACCAGGGACCAGTTTTCATGGAAGACAATTTTTCCAAGGATGGAAGCAGGAGGGGTGCAACTCAGGCTGTGGTATGAGTGATACAGAGGCTGTAAATACACATGAAGCTTCACTTGCTCCCTTTCCCACTGCTGCTAATCCACCGTTCACCTTCTGCTGTGCAGCCCAGTTCCTGAGTTTCATGGAAGATAATTTTTCCACCGATGGGGGTGGGGGAAGAGTGGATACGGAGCTCAAGTGGTGCCCTGGACAGTTCCTAACAGGTCTAACCCAGTACTGGCCTACAGCCTGGGAGTTGGGACTACAGTACTTGATCATAAAGGATTTACGTATTCAGAAGTCCTCGTATCTCATTTACACTACAGAGAACTTTCAAAATAAAAATTCCAACTTTCAGACTTAGATACAGCCCATGAGTTAACCCTACCAACAGCAGGCAGCATGTATCAACACACAAGTGTCTAGATTTATGTTTCTAAGCCTGTCTGTAAAAAATATGCAGCCATTACCTGTAGTGGAGATCAACCAGTAACAAGTACAGAGAGATGAACAATGAATTTTGTGGGTTAGAAAAGTCACTAAGGTAACACAAGAAGGGGATGGATTATGGAGCAGTGATGGAGATGATGTTGCATGTAAAGGCAAAAAGATAATAAGTTGGTCAGGAAATGTGCTGAGAGATTGAAGAAAGGCAGGGTTGGTGGAAATTATGTGGAAAAACCATATTATAGAGATTTTAAAGGGTAAAAATAATAGCATTTGTTGCCTGGTTGAATTTTCTGTTTGGGCAGGTGAGGAGTGTCAAAGATGACCTCTTGATTTAGGTATGACAAGTGCTAGAGGGAAAATTTATGAATAGCTCTTAGTAGTCCAGATTGTAAGAGCCAATATAAAGATTTAAGCTGATAAAATTATTGTTTTGTTTCTATTACCTCATGATTGGCAAACAAACCAATAACTTCTCTTCTCCTAAATAGACAACTTTGGAAAACTCCTCAAATTGCTAGAGAGATGCTATGGGGACAATCTCCATTATTGCTCACTTGTTAAACTAAAACTGACTTGTTTCCAACATGTGCTCGTAAGTGATATACTAGATATCATAGTCATGGTTCTTTGGAATCATTTTGTGTTCATCAAAAAACTTTTAAGTTTACTGCTTACATGAGTAGAGGCAGGTGATGTAAACATTACAGACAGAGGAATTACCAAAAAAATTTTAAAAAACAATGTATTTCAAATTAAGTGTAAGTTTATGGTTTTAAGCAGAGTTTCTCAACTTTGGCATGATTGACATTTTGGAACCAATAATTCTTTTTTGTGTGGGACTAATGTGCTGTGTATTGTGTGTTATTTAAAAGTATTTCCAGCCTCTACTCACTAGAAGCCCCTTCATGTTGTGACATGAAAAAATGTCTTAGACATTGCCAAATGTCACATGGTGAGTAAATTCATCCTGGATTGAGAAGCTCTAGTCAACCAAAAATGGTTAAAATGTGTTCATATAAGCAAAACTTTTTCTTTGTGGTACACAATGCCAGTCAATTAATTTTCAAGATTTGTTTTCCTTATTTCCCCTCTGATTGAATGCTACATTGAATGATACATTTATCAGTTGATATTGTAACCACAGTCAGTTGTAATCATGACAATGTCTGGTATCATGATATGTGATATAATTTCTCACCAAATAATTCAGTTATTATTGGTTGCTCACTGCTTATATTGCATCGCAGCAACCTTTTTGGAGGATACAAAATACGGTCCAGTCTTTCAAATTGTTAATAGTGACTTTGAATTGAGCTGCAGTGGTCTCCAAATTTCTGTTCTATGGAATTGTTTTGAATAATGATTTGGATGATAACCAAGAATAAGAGATTTGCTGTAAAGTTACTGATATAGCAAGCAAAATGTTTTTGTTTATTTTTTAAGTTAGATTGTACAGTTGTCCCTTGAACTATTTGGTCGTAAGGGGTCCTGACCCTCTGTGCAGTTGAAAATCCATTTGTAATTTTTGTCTCCTCTAACACTTAACTTTTTATAGCCTTCTGTTGACTAGAAGTCTTACTGAAAACATTCACAGTTGATTCACACATATTTTGCACATTGTATCATATATTATAGTCTTACAATAAAGAAAGCTAGATAAAAGAAAATGTGATTAAGAAAAATCATAAAAAGAGAAAATATATTTACTATTTATTATGTGGAAATGGATCATGATAAAGGTCTTTTTCCTCCACATGGTCTTCATGTTGAGTAGACTAGGGAGAAAAAGGTAGAGGAGGGGCTAGTCTTACTATCTCCAGGGTGGCAGAGGCGGGAAAAAATACACACATAGGTGGCCCTACGCAGTTAAAACTCATATTGTTCAAGGGTCAATTGTATATTTATTTGTAGAGGCTTGTGAGCAAAAGCTTCCAGTACCCATGCGAGTGGGAAGAGGTAAGTCCCCTCACTTTCATGACTCTACTGGAGTTGAGTGTAATACAGATTGAACACTAAAGCTTAGTTTTAATGTAAATCAAAATAAGAATGCAAATCAAGGGCAGGTTTAACTGGAGAATGTCCTTTGAAAATGTTGAGTCTGGAAAGAGCTATGGCTATTGATTGGACAGAAACTCTTTGTGACAGTATATGATTGAAAATGATAGAGGTTATCTGTAAAATAGCTTAAGGAGATTTGATTGACTAGGCTGATAGAACTTCTTTGGCATGGTACTGCTTGACCAAACAGCTTAAATACTGAACTATGGAATTTATATTTGAACTCCTACATGGCAATATGTTTTACATTCACACAAAATCCTACCTCATTGTACTTTCCTTATATAATTCATTCATTTATTCAAAATAATTCAGCTCACTTAAGGTAAAGATTGGAATCTATTCATTTTTTAGCTTTGTATATGACAAATTCTATGCTAGATGCTTTGAATCAATGGAAACTATCACATAATCCATAAGATTTGGAATCTTCTACTTTTAGGGATGAGATAAAAGAAGAAGCTAATAATAACAGGTATGGGTAAACTCTAGAAACAGAGGAATCTTTAGCTTACATATAAGGAGAGAAACACCAGATTTTTTTTTAAAAAGTCAAAAAGGTTTCTCTAAAATTTAAGATGTTAGTTGAGTCTTAAAGATGAATGGAATTTCCCCATATGGAACAAAAAGGAAAAGGCTTTAGATGGGATAAATACATATACATACACCTGGAGATAGGTGAGTATTAGCCTGTCCATAGACATTTAAGTAGTTTGATTTAATTTAAATGAAATAGAGGGATTGGTACAAGATGAACATGGAAAAGTATAAAATAGCCTGATCAAGATGGGCATCTAATACCACGGTAATGATTCGAGCCTTTGCCTTGTGGGCCATTGAGAGCTGTTGAAATAGGGAAGAACACTATACTATTTGTGTTTTAAAATGTAAGCCCTTATGTAGAGCATAAATTACAAATAGTGGGAGACAGGATGCAGGTTGATTAGCTAGGAGTCTATTGTAAATGCTCAGAAGACATGGAAAGAGGGCACACAACGATGGTTGGGATAGAAACAGTCATGAATGTGTTTGATGAATAAAGTGATCATCTAGAAAAGACTCGGAAGAAAAATGTGTTATGCAACTGTAAGGGCATGTAAAACAGAATTGTAGCAAAGACTTTCCATCTGGTCACAAAACCTATTGCCTCCCTTCCTGGGCTAAACATTATGGCTTCCCTTCTAGTGTGTGGTGACCAGGTGACTTATTTCTAGCCAGTGGTATGTGGGGAACAGTAATGCAAGTCTCGTTCAGACCACACTCATGTTTCCTCTTCCACAGAGCAGAGACTATCATGGTGAAGCCATCTATTGAAAATGGGCTAAGACGACAAGTTGAACAAAGAAGATGTTCTGCTAGGGAAATAACTAACCCTGAATCAGAAACATTAAATTTTTACTTTACATCAGTAAAACATAAACTTTTGAATTTGTTTGTTTGAACAACTGACAATATCTTAACTAATATAAGACTTTATCTGAGGAAAGTCCAGCATGACATTAGCTTTTATTCCTCCTGCTTATATTAATAGTATCTCTATAACTATAAGCATCCATATGTAGAGTGCATATACATAGTATTAATATATAACACATCCATTTATATTATTTATATTATATTATTGTTAAAACAAATTTTTATAAAGCATCCAATACTGATTTTCTATGACAATCATTTAAAAGACACGACCAAAAATATAAAACTTCAAGCTCATTGGTACACAATAAACAAGAAGTCTATACCCCTACAACAGTAGAGCAATGCTCCAAATCTGTTTAGATAAAGTCATTTACTTATTTGAATTTATGGCAGGATTTATATTGCTATCTACAAATAGATATCAATAGTTAAAGAGATTTTATAGCTTTTTGACATTCAATATATTATGCAGGTTTAAAAGGCTCTGGAAAATGAATGAACTATCTAAGCTGAATAACTTTCCACTTGTAAAAATGTTTCTTAAAGTACAGAGGCCTCAGATTTAATACTTAGTCTTGCTTGTTTAAGCACGTGGTAAAATGTAAACAGGTTTTTCATTTGACAGAACAATCCTGATGGAACAATGCAGTCTTCACAGGGCTAAAGCTAAAATGAAAAAATGACAGACACATCTTATTAGAGGAGATAATTTAAAGGAATGCTTAGTTTTAATGTTTCTCTTAAGCAATTCTATTTTATTTCTCTTTTGACATGAAGCC
Organism: Microcebus murinus; assembly: GCF_040939455.1. NCBI lineage: Eukaryota > Metazoa > Chordata > Mammalia > Primates > Cheirogaleidae > Microcebus > Microcebus murinus. The sequence continues at coordinate 27,872,296 of NC_134111.1, forward strand.
TTCTTACTTTCCTATGGTTAGTTTAATTTTTACATGATCTGGGTATTTTCTTATCCCTGAAATTAAGATGCTTTCTGAGCCAGTCCAAGTGCCTGAGATATTGCAGAAGCTCTCTTATATTGCTTTGCATATACAATAGCTTGTTTTATTCTGCATTAGGGTCTTACAAGAGTAATTTCAATTTACCAGTTAATAGTTTAGCTAAAGGCCTGGAATCCTGTAGCCAAGCAGGTCTCCAAGTTAGGCATTAGTCATTTGATAAACCCATTAAAAATACAGAGGATGTACAGCTCTGATTAATACAAATAATAGAAAATTTCCTAAATAACTTTTGGTCCTGGGCTGCTTCCAAAGTAGTAATTCACAAAATATGACTTTTTTTTTTTTTTCAATTGGGGAGGTTATAAAAATTTGTTTGTTGGAGGTAAGGAAGGAAATGTAATTAAAGGCTAAATTCAGACTCACATTTCATTTTAACCAAAAGAATATGTGTGATTTGGACACCAGTCACCTAGGCACTTCCTATTTTAAGGCAGTGCACAATGTCAGCAAATCAAATTATCCAATAGCAAAACTACATCTGGCCAAGCTAACTATGCCAGGTAACCTTAAATAGAAGCTCGGGGGTAGTTAACTGTGTTGCAATACTGGACTTTGCTGGTAAGAATTATCTAAAGTTCCTCTTTGTAGCATTGCTATTAAAAGAATAAAACGGGAAGAGGTGAAATGAAAACATTAAGCTTGTGGGTATATGTGTGTGTTTTAATGTCCCCTTTGCATTTGAAAGTGCTAACAACAGCATATTTAAAATGAAATAACCATGGGTTTCATATTATGTATTTTTTTCATTTTGCATACAGTCCTCATAAGATAAAGCTTTAGATCATATATGCTATAAGAAACGCCTATTAACACATCATTTACATTTAGGAAATCAAGGAGCTTTGCATTTGGATTGGCTTCAAGTACCAGTCTAAATCTGAAAATGCCCAATGAAATTATTTTTGTTGTCATTTACAATCTGAGGAAAAGCTTTAATTTTCAATCTCGTCAAAGAAATATGTGATCCGTTCATAATATTTTTTTTAATGCATTTCGCTTTTGGAAGGCTAACTAAATCCACAACACAAACACACACACACACACACACACAGATACATAGATACAGACACGAACATATTCCTAAAGTCTTGTCAATTCAGATCTATGAATGTCTTTCTTTCTTTTATGAGCAGAGTTATCACTTATATATGAAATTCAAAATGGGCAGGGAAGTCTCCATTAGGGTTGTGTATCTAGTATTCATTTCAGAGGTTTGTTTTACTGCAAATATTAAATTTAGAAAACACAATCTTTCTTAAATGTAATGTTCCCAGCAACTTTGTTCATGTGTATGCCGGTCAAATCATCTCATTGTTTCTACAACAGTCAGGATATTTGAAGAGGAGGCATGATGTCTCTTTTAAAAAGAAAAGGAACCAAGAAAACTCTGGGTGAATCTTTGGAGATATATGAGTTCTGAACTTAAGAATTTTTTAGGCTCTCCGGGGTCAGCAAGAAAAAAAACCAAGCCCTCCTAATAAGTTAAGTTAGTGTTGCCCCAAGAATGAGTTGGAATGAAGGATTTGAGGTCTTTAACCTGTATCCTAAATATTCTGAGAACAGGTTTAACTTATTCAAATTGATTTGATCCCTGAAATGCAATAAGTGTTTTCAGTTTTAGCCAAAAAACTGGGAACAAGGATAGAAATGGGGAAGTGCAGAGCATGGGATTAAGAAATTCATAAAGTGGTGAATCAACTGCTAAATAACCTGCATATGATACCCAACCATTCTAGTTTATTCACCCTAAGATTGTCCATCCTGTAACTCAAAACCCTTTGTCAGGTCTGAGGAATGGTTTGTTTTCCTAACCTGATGTTGTTTTAAAGGGCAATACCCAGATGTTCTGGGTTTGTGATAAAGAGAGAATTAATGAGTCTGTCTGTCTGACTGGAGCCTACTTATGAGTCTGTATGCATGCCAGTTGCAGGTTAAAGCGGAATGGTCCTGATGCACAGAGGACTCACAAACATTTTAGAGAAAATAAAAGGTTTCCATTAATCTTTCCTTTAAACACTTTTCTTTTTCATAGTCCACCAACAAATAGATTCAGGCATGTTCTGGGAATCCCTTTAAAACCCTGATCTGTTATTTTTTCTTCATCTTCTTCTTCTCCACTTAGAAAACCTTAAAGCAATTGCGTCTGTTGATGCAAGTCGGACTTTGTTATGTTTTGTTGCTTTAACCTTAAGCTTTACTGTAAGCTGTGTAAACTAGAATTATAGATCTCTCTTCATTTTCCAAGTTGTTTCCATCCAAGAAACCCCTTCTTTCTTTTACCTAAGTAAAAAGGACTAAAAATGTGTTTGAATAGAAACTGTAACAATAATGACCTTGGCTAAAGTTTTGGCTGAGCACATCCCATGTGAACCAAGAAGAAAATTCTACCTAAGGTAAGCTGAAGGCCACCAGGGCCTTCTCAAAGTATTTTCAATAAAGCTGTTTCATTTCATTTCTTTTCTCTTTTCCCCTAAGCATTGAACATAAGAAATCATGGCACAAATAGTTTCTATATCCATCCTCTCTTGGCAAGTGAAATATTGACGTTCACTAGCTCACGAAAGTCTGATCCCTGATTTCTGTCTAAAAGCTTGAAATAATCTTGTTGAGTTAGATTCTCTTTTAGCTACTAAAGGGAGTTGGTATGTAAATCCCATTTATAGTAATGGGATTATGTGTGTAAATTGCTGTACATGGAGGTGGGACTATGCCCCATGGAATAGATGAGTTGGTCTAGAAATTACAATGTGTTACATGTCTCTTATCCTGTAGATCATAGTAATTTTATAGTGCAATTAGCTAATCCCAATTTAGTGACTATATTCAGGTGAAGGTGTTATATTTTATTCATAGTCAACTATCTACCTTAGAAAATCCTGAATGTGCATATATTTAACTATTTGAAGACCAGCTTTCTTTAGGAGAAAAAAAATCCCTTTGACTAGAACACTTAATAAGTGCTTTCAACAAAAATCATTATCAAGATAATAGCTTGAAACTCCTGGGTCAATGAGAGAGAAACTAAGAGTTCTGGTACTTTTTTGTGATTTTATTTTTTTTAGGATTTGTTTAAAATCATTTCTATTTTTGAAATATAACAATTTTTTCCCATTATGGTGGTCCTTTTGTCATAATTTTCTTCATCTGTATTTTCTAATTTCCTGCTTTGAACTAGTAGAAAAGTGATGTTATTTTAAAAGTTTATGCTGCCATTGGATTTTCAACCAGATTTCCTCTGTCCAGAAGCTAGAGGAGTATCCAAAAATGTAGGTTAAAGCCAAAATCTAATCATTAAAACAGCTTTGCAAAAAGAGACAAGAAGTTAGAGAGTATAAAATAAATAAGGGAAAATGATTCTATTCAAATTTTTTATTGTCAAAAAACCAGTATCCATAGGTCTGATTTATTTGTAATCTTCCTCAAGGGTGAGGCATCAGTCATTCAGATCTACTCAGGGAGCTCCTCATCTTACACCATTTATCCTGTCCTGAATTGTATGTACTTCAGCAATACTGGCTTTCTTTTATTTCCTCAAACATGTTAAGCTCTTTCCCACCCAGGACACTTCTTCTGCCTGGAAAGCTCTTCCTTGGACTGGTTCCTTTTTATCTTTATTAAAGTTAAATGTCACCTCCTCTGAGGTGTCTTCTGACAACTCAATCAACAATAGTTACTGTCTCTGACATCATCCAATTCTGTTGCCTTCAGAGCACTGATCACAGTATACAGTTGTTCTTTATTTGTTCACCTGCTGGCTTAATGCCATTTTCTATCACTAGCCTGCAAGTTCCATGAGGACACAATCTTTTTTCTTGGCTACTATGTGGCCAGAAGCTAACATAGTCTCTGTAGCATAGTTGATAATTAATAAATTTTAAAAAAAGGATAATTGAGTGCTGTGGTAGAATCAAAAATGTAAAAATCTTATCTCAAGTACCCCATATCTGAGTGAGATAAAATATAGATGTGCAAAAATTGAAAACAGTATTATAAGATAGCATATTATCATCTGTCACAGTAAAAGTTCAACAGCATAAGAAATTACAAAGGTCTGCAGTGGTCAAGAAAGCCTTAACACAGTTGAGAAGACTTGAGCTTTGATGAAAATCACAGCCTGAATGCAGACAGATGGATATTGGCTAAGCTAATTTCATGATGGGGTGGGGGCACTCTTCACTCAGTCATTCAACAAATGTTTTTGAAGACTTACAACGTTTTAGAAGCTGAGGTTATAGCAGCAAACAAAATAGACACGTCCTTGCCCTCAAGGAGCAAACCATCACTTATTGGTGGCCCTTTGAAGAATCATTTACTCTCCCTAAGTCTCAGTTTCCTCATCTGTAAGGCTAGAATAATAGTCCTTTGTAGTAAACACTATGTGTTTCACCTAGATCTTCTTGGGTTGCTTTCATCAACTCTATGAGCAGCCACCACTCCCAGCTTCTATATACTTTGCTACTGAGGGCTCCCAACTTTTTCAAGTTTTACAGACCCTATTAGTGGTGCTGGTTGCCTGATTAGAGCATTATATTGAAAAGGATTCTGCAGATGCTTTCTGGACCTATGGCAAACAAAGTTAGGATTAAATTATAATGTTTCACTTGGGCACAGGGAGGAGTTCCAGTTTGAAGTTATGTATTTCCACATATGCCAACTAGAGGCAAGAATCCTGCTATGAGGTTTTGTTAATGATGCAAATTAAAGTGTGAGGTTTGGATTGGGTTGAAGGCAGTTTGCATGGAGAGCAGAGAATGGAGTCAATTATGTTATTAAAGATGATTCAGCATGCTTTGTTGGCTAACCAAATGAAAGTGGTTGGCAAATGTAGGAGAGACAGGTTAGCAAGACAAGGAATCAGTTAATATGAAGATATGAAGCCCTTTGGCCAGGAAAAACACTAGCATTGACAGAGATATACAGTTAAATATATCAAACATGAAAGCCAGTTTGAGAAAAAAGATTACACATTTAGTTTAAGCAAATCTGATGAGGTGCCCATGCAGAGTGTACTGGCAGTTGTACATGGTGTTCAGTGTCAAGAAGAGGATATAAATATTGTTGGGAATGAGAGTGGAAATAAGGTACTAATATTTTTAGCCAGAGATTCAGTAATATGCATCCCCTGGCTTGATTTACTCCTCTTCCCGGTAAGATCTCCAAGGTACATATAAGGATTACTAGTAAAGAAGGTAAAAATGACATTTTCTTATTAGCAGGAATGCGAGATGCAAACCTTAGTATAGTAGTGAGGTTGGAACCCCTAATAGACACCTTTACTTAAGTTAACCTTCACCTAAACTTAACTTACCTAAGCTAGTCTTTACTTAACTTTTTTTCTTGCTCCTTGTAGCTTCTCTACATTCACCAAATGCATACATTCATTAGCTCACAAAGCCAATTATACCCATAGAGTCTAATTAATCCATTTCTCAGACTTCCAAATGGAAACTTCTAATTCTACTCTAATTCAAAGGAAACCTGCCCAAGTACTATAGGAAAAGAAGGCAGAGGCAAAGAATTGGGAAAGCAAGTTTGGCAACAATGTCAAAGGCAGAGCTGTTCTGAGCATCCAAGACAAGGATGGGGTAGAAGGAGCAGTGAAGGCCAGCCTAAGATCTTAACATTTCAGAAGCAGCAAAGAGAAAAGTGATTGCATTCTCTTACCATCCTGATCTTTTGAAAATTCTACCTCTAGAAAAGGGAGACTAATCTTTGTCTTTATACTCTTTATAAATCTTGTCTTTATAATCTTTGTCTTTATATTCTCCCCTTTGGTGGAGAATAGAAGAAGAAGAGAAAGGATGAATATTTGCATTCCTTAAAGACAGTCCATACAGAGAGCAAGCCACAGGAAAGATTATCGAAATTTGTTAGTATTTCAAACATTCAAGAAAATGCATTGAGAGAGAAAGAAGGAATGGCCTGAGAACTTAGTCTAAATTCATTCTCATAACTAAGAAGTGTGAATAAAAGACAAATCAACAAAGGAACCAATGATTGGGCAAAGACATAGGTGGTTACCCTGAGTCAGAGAAGGACAGAACTTCAATACATTGATATAAACGGTGTCACATGCCATGTAAAGACAAAGAAGAAAAAGGCCTAAGAAAGGACATTTCGTCTTTTACATTTGACAGTTCAGAGATGATGGTGGCTTTTGACTAGAAGTTTTCCTTGAATAGAATTTCCTAAAAGCTATCAACCCTGAGAATAGTGCTATGATAAATACCAAGTGAAATTATGTACTATATATTATAATAAATATAACTATATAATTAATATTACTTTAAATGTGTAGAACAGGAGCAGGACTCCTTGATCAAGATTTACTATGCCAACATACATTCTGGATCTTCCATTATAGAGAACATAGTGGATGTAGAATTCTAACTTACCTGACTTATTTGTCAATGAACCTTCTTTATACTGAGTGTCTCATGGGGCCAAAATGTTGAGAAACATACTTTGGGAAATGTGTATTTAGCATATTTAATGCAGAAACTGGATTATGGAAAGTTAAAAGTGGAAGAGTAGAAGAGTTAAAGAAATGGAGGTGATTGTATAAACTCTTTGTGAGAAATTGAATACACAACAGATAATGGCCACAACATGTGTAAAAATAGAAGCTTGACCCACAGCCTGCAGCAACCAGCCCAGGAAACTAACACACCTATCTACACAACAACCCAGGAAGCCCACCTGCTGACTTGCAGAAGCCAGATTGCTATCTCTAATGACAATCCAGGAAGTTCAACAATAACTTCTGTAAAAATCAGCCCCAAATGGCCAGGTCTTGATTAATAACTGACAGCTTACTTAATTTTCGTATCAGCTTCTAACTTGGGACCAACTAGAGAAAGCCAAGTATGTACCCTTAACCAATCACAAAGGATAGTCTGCTTCTAGTTAACCTGCCTACAGCTTGCCCATGCCAACAGCCTCCGATCCTAAAGCCTTTGTTTATTCCTCTATTGTGCAAAGCTTCACTACTCCTCTGCCTGCCTTTGAGTCTCTGCCAAAACAAAAGTGAAGTGGGTGACTCCCCTGCTATAGCAAGCTAGGAATAAATAGCCTTTGCATTTTGCGTTTGGTGGGTCTTTTGCTAAAACAGATAAATTAATTAAGGTGTAAACCCAAGGAGAGAACATGTTTGAGTAAAGGGTTAATTTTCAGAACTTTATATGCTTGTAGGAGTCAGTAGAAAGAAAAGAGTAGAAATGCTGCTGAGAGAGAGAGAGAGAGAGAGAGAGAGAGAGAGAGAGAGAGAGAATACTTGACAAAGCTAGGTCCCAAAGTAAGTAGAAGTGGGGATGGGACTGAGAACACAAAGAGGATGGAGAGACATCTTTTTACTTCCTCACCCTCAGTCCTGGATCTCTAGACTCAGGCTGAAGCCCCCTAAAGCAAAGCTCCTTGCACTCTATCCAGTGCAGAGCAGAAAATAGGCTAAATGTAAGGGCCTGGCCTTTTAATTTTTTTGTAGTTGCTCTGAATTATCAACCAATTACATGACTATACAATAATTTTTGTTTCCTCAATAATGAAAATAAAAATAATGACTTGGAATTCAGAAAAAAATGATTCACATGGAACAGTTTCAGCCTCTCGATGAGATGACTTTAAGGTCAGCGTGAATCAGAGGAACCTGTTCTTAATGTAATGGTAATTAGGACTCTCCACCCTGTTTCTCTGTTATTTTCTTCTCCTCCCAGGTCTCTTTTGCCAAGAAATCTTCCACATCTCCACCTCTGATGTAGATAAGTCTAAATCAGTCTCTCAACAACTTATAAGCCAAAGTATTCTCTTACAACCTCCTTGGATTTGGGATTATCCTTGTTCTTTCCAATATAGGACTTAATTTTAAAACTAAAGTGCTCTCATGTTGGTCAAATGAGGTGGATGTTTGAAACCAACTACCTTATTTTGCCTGGCACTTGGAGTTCATTGAACCCCGCCCCCAAGAGCTTCTTAGAAATGCAAACCATCACGCCCTACCCCAGAACTTGGATATCAGAAATGCTGCCTGTGAAGCCCAGTAATTTGTGTTCTAACATGCCCTCCAGGTGAATTTAAATTTTGAGAACTGTTTTAGGGCTGGGCGTGGGAAACTACAGCTGGTGAGCTAATTCTGCCCGCTGTTTATTTTGGTACAGCCCAGTGAGCTAAGAATGATTTTTATATTTTTAAATGATTTTAAAAATCAAAAGAGGAAGAATAATTTGTCACATGTAAAAATTGTGTGAAATTCAAATTCTAGTGTCAATAAAGTTTTATTAGAACACAGCTGCACCCATATGTTTACTTATGGATCATGGCTGCTTCCACACAATTGAGTAATTGTAGCCAAGATTGAATGGTCCACAAGGACTAAAGTAGTTTACTATCTGGATCTTTACATAAGAAGTCGGTCCCCTTGTTCTAGGGTGTAAGCTTCCTAGGATCAACAGTACACATTGGCAAAAAGCAATAAAAAATTACTTTTTCTTGTGGCATCTTCTCCTTTAGATGCTGTATTCCACACGTCTGGAAATCCAATGACACTTTCTCTCAGTCAGACTCCTTTTATTCCCCCAAAGCAGCTTCATCAGTGTTGCTTCACAGCAAGGAAAATATCATAAGAAAAGATTTCTCTACCTTAGATGTGATCATTATAGTCACTTCTCTAAGAATGGAAACACAGTTGGAGACATTGCCTAGAAATATCTTGTTACTGGTTTAGCAGAGGTCTTCAAACATTGCTGTGCATATCAAGCTGGAGCTTGATAAAATTGCAGATTTTTGAGGCAAATCCTCCAAGAGTTTGAATCAGTAACTATGGGTTGGGCTCTGGGAATCTGCATTTTCACAAGCACCTGGGGGGAGGGGGTTCTGAGTCTGAGAGTCTGAAGGACATACTTTTGAGAAACACTAATTTACAGAAATGCTCTAAGGGAAGCACAGTTCGTATCAGAGAAGTGGCTGGTGGTAGCTTAAACACGTGTCACAGAAAGTAATCGGATTCTGTACTAGTTCTCTATTGCCACTGAACAGGGACAAACTGGCTTTCTGGCTGAGGCCTAGGATTTGAGGTTTGAAAGTCAAAAGGAGAAAATTTTCCTAAAGATGTGAAAATGTGAAAACACAATTGGGTTACAGGGTGATCCACTGTAGGCCTGATTTTTAGGAACCTATAGCCATTCTAGGTGGAGATATCTCCCTTAGGTCAGAAATGTACCTAGTATACTTTTTTACTTTGTTTAGTTATCTATGATTTCTCTATAATTTAGCCATTTTCAATTTTTCAATTTTTTAATGCATTTATGGATTTTGTATAAAGAAAAAAAAATCATTCAACTTACTTGTGGTGTTTGACCCAAAAAATCCACCAAAGTCTATTCAGTGAACCATACATTGCTCTCTTTCCCTTTAACATTATCAACTCTGGTCTTTCTATTTTACATCTCATGTCTCTAAATTGGGTAGAATGGGGACTTTTTGTGTACTTTCTGCCTGAGGGCCTTCATATGAAGAGTGAAAATTGCAAATTAAAGAAATATGGACCTAAAAAAAGAAGTATAGGCCTTAAAATACTCACCTTTTCTCACTTCTCTATATTTCTAATCATATTTACCTCAATATTAGTAATATGACTCAAACTTTTCAAGATATCATCTAGTAGAGAGCCTGCTATTAAATAAGTCTACATACATCATATATCTGATTGTATAGCATTTAATTTTAGAACAAATGACATTCTTAAAAGTTTTCTCTTCCTTTCTGATGATTGTTTGAGAATTGCATGTGGCATTCTGGGTTTTTTTTTTTTTTCTATTTTCATTGTTTAGTGAATTCTTTAATAACCACCACAATAAAAACACAAACTAATTCATATCCTTTTTATCCAAATCACACAAGCAATTGTACAGGACAATTGAGTAAATATTTTCAGTTCTAGATAAGAATCTCTAGCCAGAGATTTAAGAAGTATTTGGTTCAGCAAAGTCCTAAGTAAATAAAAGAGTGACCCACAACTATCCAATCTTTGGGCCAAGGAACCTGATGTTGGGAAATGAAGAAGTACTTGTCCCTCCTCAGCTAGGAGAACTTTCAACATATCACAAGTCCCACCCAGGAGAGGGAAATGTTCTGTTGCTTCCCTTCCTTCCCTCATGCTCTCCCGCTCCCCCCTCTGCCTACAAGTCTGAAGGAGACGATGAATCATGCCAGGAAGAGGGGGGCCATCAGCCATCTCCACGAGCCCAGCTCACACTGACTCATTTCTGAGGAAGCAGCATGCTTCTATGGCAGAGGGCGGCTATTTATTTATTTATTTGTTTCGTGCATGTGCTCTTCCAGACTTATAACGTACACCAGCAGCCTCCTAAGTGGGTTCCAGAAATGAAAAAAAAAAAATCATAAATTGAATGCACATGGAGAAACCATGTCCCCATCCAAGACCTCACAGGCTCCCTACCCCAGCGATCCAAGTCCACACCCTCCTAGTTTACATAGCACCTTTCTTCCAAGGATCCCAGAGAGCTGCTCCAGCACAAAGGAATTAGGCTAAGGGGAGGATGTGTTTGGGTTTCCTTCTTGACTAGTAAAAGAACTATTGGGCCCTCTAGAGTTTGAGGCCACACAGGCAGGCTATGTATATAGCTAGGAATCAAATTAGATCTAAAGTCTCTAGATGTTCGTTTATTTTTACGTATTAGAGAGTCCAAATCAGTCTTGATTAATCTTATGCTAAGTGGGAAAAGTTTGAAGTGAGAAGATTTTGCTTTCTGCAATGCATTCCCTGCTACGCCATTTCTGCTCCATTTCTTCCCAGTTATCACGCTCTTTCCCCCAAACATCAAGTGCTCTCTGGCTGCCTTTTTCCCAGGAGAACAATCTAATCAAAGCACTCCTACTAAGGTATTGTGATGTGACTCTTCATCCCATATATACCTTTTCAGAAACGGATATGCCCTCAAGGAAGAAGAAAATCATTGCAAATGAAGGAATTTGATGTATCTTTGGGATAAAAGTTTTAGCGTATATGGTTCTTTTCAAAAACCTGTGTATATGTATAACCTGCCACCTTCTCTGCATAAGTTGAAGGCTCCTTTGGCTCAAAGCAAGGCTGAGATCATACAGTGAAGCTTAGCTTGTCGGGGCCAGGCAGTTGGAAGCTGCTACTTCTCCCTGTGACACCGTCTTCAGACTCAGCCATCGAGTTACATTACTGGCATAAAAGGTGTGAGCATTTAGTTCAAACTTTGAATGTTAACTGGAACTATATAAACATCTAGGATCTGACACATGTTCACTTCAGTATCCAGTCAAGGCCAAGTTACTAGTGGTCCGTCGTATCTCACAGTCTCTTTGCTGTGACTTATGGCAACTGCTGGCTCCTTGCCTCCTTTGCTTCAGTACCTGGATTTAATCCATCATGTTCTGGACATCACAGCTCTTCTCTGTCTCCGTTCTGTCATCTGGTTTTATTGTTTTTATCTTACTGCTGTAAGAACTATAGGCCAGTCTCTGTTTTCCCAGTCTGATATCTTTACCCTGCATTCTCAGTTTGCTTCTTCCCACCTTCTAGAATGATGCAACCCCATGCGTAGAGCATTCGCTGTAAGCGACAGCACAGACAGCACAGAACATTAAATCCCCAATACCTGGAAATTACTGGCCCAGAGGCCTGGAACAGTCGGTCTCCCCACCCTCCCTGCAATCCTCCTAGTCTGCTGCAATCTGCTTGGCAAAAAAAGGAAAATGCCAAGAGGACAAGTTGTTAATAGGGATTTAAAATGATTATTTGATGAATGAATCCTAGATATGTAAAAAATACTGCCTCTTGAAATAGGATCTTAGTTATCATGAATTCTTCTTTCTAGTCAAAAATACTAAAACTCAAAAGGTGAAATTATATTGCTCAAGACCATTAAGTCACTTACATACTGAACCAGGATTAGACACTGGTCTCTTGAGACTCAAGACAGGGCTACTATCTCCCCTGCTCATTTCTTATCATACTAACTTTTTTTTTAAAAAAAAAATGTGTAGCATGGGAAGCTATTTGGATGTGAACCTTTCAGCTTCTCAGAGCTATTCTCAGCAAGCTTTACAGATCCTGGCCACGCAGCTGCAAATAGGTCCCTGAACACATACTTGAGGTTTTTATTTGTTCTAGATAAACAGAGCTAAACCCACCAAAATTAAGATGAAGATCCCCTCCTACTCCTGTTCATGTTTTAGTCATATTAAACATTAAAAACAGTTTTCATGCCATAATCTCAGTTTTCTAAAATTCTTGTTATTGTTCTCATACCTCTTATTAGTTCTGTGTCAAATAATTATGTTTCTAGCAGCAAAGTATTCTTTTATTTACTAAAGATATGTCTCTATTTGAAAAATGCACTAGGATCAATACAGGTTCATCCCAATCTCTCTTGATGCTAATGATAACAGCACATACATCAAAGTGCACACTTGCTCCGAAAGGTTTCCTTTTCTCCATAAGACTTTCCATAACAAAGCACACCCGTGGATGGTGCTGAAAGCTGAAATAGGAAAGCCCAACTAGTTGCCACTCTTTCATTTCATAGCAGATGCCATTGTAGTCAATTCTCCTTATTGGCTAGAAATAGGCATAGACTAGCACAGAGACCACTGCCTAACTGCTTAGTGAAAGATATAGTTGGGAGAATTTTAAAGAAGACTTGAAAGAAAAAGGGTTTGAGGGTTAACATCAGAATTTAAATAATTCAGGCAACCTAGCATTTCAATTAATAATTCTTTTAGAGTCAAATAAATATTTAGGGAGTAGCAAACTTTTAGATGAAGTTAGCAAAGCACTCCTTGCCCTCAAGAATATTAGGCTCTATTTGCCAGGACAAAACATGTGAACAGGAATAAAATTTGCAGACCAAATGAATAAATATCTTATTATTGTTAAGGTACCCTCTGTAGAAGGTGAAACATGGTTTATTTGAATTATAATATTAAAATATTTAAAATAGTATAATATTGTCGCTTTTCTTCAGGGGGGGAACTGAAATTATTTCTGTTTTTTACAGAATGAAATTTTTGCAAATAGCGTGCATTATCTTGTCATGGTCATGCCTCCTTAAATCTGCATGCTGGCCATTTTCTTCCTTCTGCTAATACTGCAGGTTTATTGTTTACCACCCACTCAAATGCTGGTACACGGGCCACATGTGCACACATATGTCTTTTTTCTTTTCTTGTTCTTGTATTTTATTTATTTATTTATTTAATGTGGCAGGGCTGAGTAACAAGTGAGGATTTTGCCATGGAATGGAAACAAGGGTATCTGCTTTCGTGTGAATGTCATTTACTCCCTCTACCTGTGAATAAAAGAAGAAATAAGGTACTCCTTTTTTCTTCCCCTGTAAAGATACTGTTCTTTCCTACTGTCTAAAATGCAGGATAAGCAGATACTACCATTACATTCCTTCATAAGACTGGTGCTGTTTATTGAATGTTTTCTGTGGGAGCAATTCTAAGTACCAAACGAGCAGAGACACTTCAATGCTTTCTCTTGCAAGAGCACTCCAGGGAGGCAAAAATTTGCAATAGTCCTAAAGAAAGATAAAATTTTTTAAAAATCAGGAAGTTCTTTTGAAATATGCTTTAGGTTGTGAAATTAGAGTGAAAAATAGCATATTGGATGTTATTCTCTCTCAAGAGATTTTGCATTCCAAAAAGTCTCTCTCTTTACAGAAAGAGTTAATCTACTTGTGCCAGTCTTAGAGGTGTTTAAAAATAACAGCAAAAACAACAAAAAGAAAATACTCTAAGCCACCAACAAGCTTTCCTATTCTTTTAGTAATAAAGACCTTTTACTTAGAATGGATTATGTATTAAACTTTTTCCATGTCTTTGCTAGCTCAGCAAACCTTTGTTCTGAATGCTTTGTGACCATTAGTGCCTTTGATTATAGATTACACCACCATTTGATTTATTTTTTTCTCATGGGCAACATATTTCTTTCATTGAGCAACATTCTGAAACTTGGAAATCTAACCTGTGTTTTAGTCTTAGGAAAAGAACATTCATATGGTAAATCCTCCCCAGTTGGACTTGGTATTCATTCAACTCTTATATGGTTGATTTCAGGCCAGGTTTAATTATGCAATCACCCTCAACTCAAAGAGGATAGTAAAATACAAAAGCACTTTCCAATGCTTGTATTTAATAGAGTGCCAGTTTTCTGGAAGATGAAAAAAATTGAGAAATGTTAATATTTAACAGTGAAGTAATAATCTCTAAATGCAAGCCTAAAAGGACAACAATACAAATTTATTGCAGAAATTAGAATACATGCAAACCCCCTGGTGTATCTGTCAATATTCAGAAAAAAATATTTTTTAATCTTTCTTTTTATTAGGAAGAAAAAGGAAATCAGGCACCTGACCTGAATGTTTTCTGATTTAAAAACATTTAAGCACACTGGTACCATCTCTGAATTCAGTTGTTTTCTTCCAGAAAACGTGGTCGCTTTAAACACAGTTTCCAGGGAAATATTTTTTACACATTCTGAATTGCTTGTCCAGTCATTTTCTTATATTACATTACTCACATCCTCTTGCTGGAGGAAATTCCCTCTTATAAATGCTGTTATCACTGGGATGTATGTATATTTATGTAACCCTGGTGGTTCTGTTTCTCCTTAGACAAACTCAATGGCTCTATTTCCTAAACTGAACTCCATTGTCTTCATTAATATTAATTTCACACTCACAAAAGGCAAAGTGTGTCCAAATCCACCAGGTCTTTTCCTCGAAATCTTTATAGCTAACAAGCTGTACTCTGATTTAGGGGTTTACTAGACAATCCTCAAACTTCCTGGAAAACTCAGCATTGTAATGCCTTGGTTGAATGCTTGCAGGACAACTGTTCCCTTCCATATTGGCATGTATTTTCTCTCTATTAATGATCCAGAACAAGGATAAATCAGAGATCCTTAGCTCTAACTAAAAGAAATCTATTCTCCAAATAAACAAGCAGAAAAGTCGACCACTCCAGAGAGCTGAGACCCCCAAGGTAGTCTGTCTCATTTGAATGACCCAGAAAGGTTATACAGACTTCATGTCTTACATGAGCCCCGGAGGCCCTCTGGGAACAGCTACAGCGCCAATTGTCATGGCGTGCTTGCCATAATAGAGCAGTGTACCCCAGAGGCTTGCCCTTTGGGTGATAATATGGGTGGACCTCCCATGTTACATGCCTATAACCAGGAGCCTGGAAGCCATACATTGCATTATATGGATCTCACATCTCTGCTTCTTGCTAAATGTGGAAGACATTGAGGGAAGTTTGAAGGGTTAATAATAGTGAACTAGTAGTTAGGTCCATTTTTTCTATGTCCTTACACTCTGAGACAGAAAACTGAGTATATGTTTTTATACACCGGAGCATTGCTTTGGCCTTTAATTAAGTTGGAAGGGTTGTACACCCTTACATAATCCCTTTTTAAAACACTGAGGCCTGCATCCAGGTTAAGTAACAGGATTGCCGAATTTCCTTTTTCTTTGCTGCAACTTTGGATACAGATTCTTGTCTTAACCACGTATTTTAAGATTTTTCTGAATGGTTCACTTAATTCATATGTGAGCTAAACAGGACATTTGGTGGGGAAAAAAAATTTGCAAGTGTCCCTGTCCTAATTACTGTCTAAATATTACATCGTTCATGCTTTTATATAAGTTTCTGTGGGCATACAAGTGCAGCATTTTCCTAAATATTTAAGTAAGAAGGGTTCATGCTGTTACTCTTCAGCAAGCATTTTCTTAGAAATGCTTTCTTTAAAGGTATCAAGCTGATTTTTTTAGTTTTCTGTAAATTCATGATCTCAATACTGAAAGAATCCTCCTGAATCCCTTTTCATTACTCACAAGTAGTTGATCATGTTAAGAGGCTTAGAACTATTTGGCAAATGTTCCATGTCTCATGATTTCATGAGAGGCAGCAGAAAAGCAATTATCGTGGTATTTCTTTTAAAAAATAGAAAGTTCTCATCTGATTTGAGGGTTGGGTGGAGCCCAGGGTGTGTCTTTTCTGTCTATTCTGGTTTCTGGTGAAGTTGGATTTTTTTCAGAGGAAGTTGATTTATTAGATATAGACAAAGACAAAAGTACTGAGAAGATTATTAGTGGATTGTGAATTTCTTTTCTGGCCAGTCCTAAATTCATTTTTAATCTGTTGTAGAACCAGAGTCAGAAAACAAACAGGATTTGGAGGACCTGTTACAAGATTGACAGTGTGATATTAGATACGGTTTCCGAGGGAGGAGGTGGGGGGGGTGGGGAAAGGAGACCACTTGTGCCTTGACACTGTGTATCTGCACTTACAACTACAACTTTAGGGGATCCCCATTGTACCCCATTAACCTTTCAGCCCATTTCTTGCAGAGACTACCTGGGTGGCCAGAATAAGCAAAATCCAAAATAACTGGGGCTTGAGAAACAAACCAATGTGGAAGTATTAGGGTTGGGGTGAAGATTCTGGTTAGAATTTGTCAAAGAAATCATGGCTCAGAAGTCAGAGCATGAGCCAGTAACTTTTCCTTTGTATCCTTCTTAACCAGCAGCGTGCCTTGTAGAAATGACGCATTGTTTTTTTCAGATGTGTCAGTTTATTATTGTAGAAGAATAAATCTGGAGGTATTCAGAGCCAGTCACATATATACTTGAAGCAAAATGGAAACACCATCAAAAATTGTAAAATTGAAAAATTTTCTATGCCAAGGATCCAAACTTCATTTGGAAGTCATAGCTTCATCCACCTAACAGGAGATATCAGCCTCATTTAATTACTGCACTGCCATTATGAACTCTTTCTTCCTTTTCTTTCTTCATTCTTCCCCCCACCCCACAAGTGGTAGCACAATTGTGATCCATCCCACTGCAATGTCTGGCCTTAAACAGGCTTCTGCGATGGTCCCTTAATTTGAACTTGCTTTATTTTCAACACATCCCAGTAAGTGGAACTGGATCATTGACCTCCCCAAATGAAAGCTGGTCATTCAAAAGGAAGTAGGCTCTCCTTGGCCCTCCACCCTGGCACACAGTAGCCCCTTCCTTTCCCTGGCCCCATCCCTAAAGCCTGGCTGGAAACCTTTCTCTGCCACAGCAGGTCTAAGGGCCATCCTGTGTTGGTCATCTATCTCTCAATTACTTATGATAATTAGTGGATCTAAAAGCCCAGATCATTAAGTATACAGATGATTCAAACTCTTCATTGTAGGTACAATCTTCAATCCCCTGGCTCCCTAATTTTATAGGAGATGCAAACAAATAATATCATTTAGAGGATTTAAATTTCCTGTTTTTCAGTTTCCCTCATTGTACCTCTGGCAGAAGTCCTACAGAATCTTGGAATGGTCAAAGTGTGTAAGCTAGGAATAAAAGAAAAAAGAACAGACTCCTGGATAATCCACCAATGGAGTAATCTGTGACTGCTTTAAAAATATATCACATATTTATAACTCTGTGAGGAGAAATTTTCTTCCGTACTTTGAGTGCTTTCTTATGCATTTAAACAAAATCAATCATATCATTTAGTTAAAAATAGTGGCATTCCAATCAAAAAGAAATCTCTCCCACACACATACAAACACACACACACTCTCACATACACACTTCTCCAGCACTTTTGTGCATGACATCCATTAGCACAGTTCCACATTTACAGCCACCACTAAATCTGACCCCTCATTCATGAAAGCTCCTGCTGCTTGGCCTTAAGCTATTGGGCTCCTGTCATTTCCCACTGAGCACACTGGGGTGGATTTGGGTGTCTTGCCCTCATTTACAATCTGAACAAAAGAAACCTAAGCCAAGAAAGCAGCTGGCACCATAAAAACGATAAAAAAAACTCTAGCTGGCATCTCTGGTCGCCACTGACTAGCCAAATATCCACAGGGAACGGTGCCAATATAGATTTCTGGGACAAAACAACAAAATAGATTTTTGTCAATAAACATTGATTTGACAAGAAGTCAGACAAATCCATCCATACCAAATGACACGTACATCCGCAGAGTTCCAAACCAACGAGTACATTATGGACAAATTGAAAGGCTGCCTAAGCTGGATTCATACGTGGCCCATGCTCTCCAAGGTCTTCATCTGCCAAATATGGTTATATGGTAGGTGTCAATGTTGCAGTCTGATTCTGCTCTCAGCTGACAACATAAACCATGGACCCTGACAAAGCAAACACATACCATCACTCTGGGGGTGGTAGCTTTCTTTTTTGACTGCAGTGCCATGAAAGAAATGCATTTGGTAGTACAGCCTAGCACATACACATAGACACATGAACAACAAATGAAATAAAATGGCATGGAGTAATATTTATCCCTGCTGTGTGTGATGCACTCAATTTTATTCTTTCCTTTTCTATGTTATTTATTTGTGTTCTATTTTACACTCTTGATATTGTTAAACTATTGTTGTAACCCTTGAAATTGATGATAATCTATTAATGAATCATGACAATGATTTTAAATGTACAGCTCAGAATGATATCAACTTTCTCATCCTTCAGAATTCACTTTCACCTATTAATAGGGTTTTTTTTTGGGGGGGGGGATAGCTTTCTTTTCTTTTCTAGTTACATGCAGACACACAGCTATTGCTCTAACAATCCCCATCAGGTATGTGGCTCAAAAAATGAACTCCATCAAATTTAACATGTATTGATTGGGTACCTACCATGTGTGTGATTCTCAGATGAGTGTTCTAAGGGTTCCTGAAAGACCAACTTAGAAATCGTGGCTAACAGTATCTACTATATCTAAATTACTTAAATTTGTACTTATGGAATTAAAATCAACTATGTAGCTTTTTAAGGGTTAATTATTGATCTAGAGTTGACCTACTTAAATAGTTTTTTTTAAAAAGATATTAATGAGCAAGGTAGAAACCCAACATTGTCAGGTGAAATATTCTTTTTTTCTCTTTAGGATGAAAATTCCCCTTAAGTATTCCCTGAATTTAGGGATGCTAGTGGTAGTTGAACCAGAGAGTCATAAGGTTTGCAAATAACAAAAGACAAGCAGACCACTGGGAACAACCAGTCTCTCTTTCTCAGTTCATGTGTTTAGTATGGGAAAGTCTCACTCCCTGGTTTCAGAAATGGTCATTTGAACCTGGCCCAGGCAATCAGGATATGCCAGTGATCTGGCCATTATAATTATCTGAATACTGGACACAAGACCCAAACCAGCCAGCGAGAGTCCCTGCTGAGAATCAAGTCTAAACTATCTGGAAAAACAAAAAACAAAAAAGCAAAAAATACATACTTTTTAAACTTTCTTTTTTTTTTCTTTTTATTTTATCATATTATGGGAGTACAAATATACTTAAGGTTACATATATTGCCCTTGCTGTCCCCCTTTCCCCACTGAGTCAAAGCTTCAAGCGTGTCCATCCTCCAGGTGGTGCACATAGCACTCATTATGTAAGTATACACTCATCCCCTTCTTCCCCCTCCCATCTGCCTGCCACCCGATAAAACTTTTTTGTTTTTTGACATTTTGGTTACATTTTATATCTTTGCCTCTCCCTAAGAAGGGTTAGAGGTATGCCCTTCCCCTCCACAATGCTCATCACATCTCTAAGATGTGTGTCTACCCACCCCCCAACCGAATCCCTGGTGAGCACTACCACCATTTGAGCACCATAGTGTTAATCAGTCAGTACCAATTTGATGGCGAGTACATGTGGAGCCCATTTTCCTGATCTTGTGTCGCCTCACTTCAGATAATGGGCTTAAGCTTAATTCAGGATAGTATAAGTGGTGCTAGCTCGCTGTCGTTTGTTAGAATTTAGTAATATTCCACTGTGAGCATATACCAAATTTTGATTATCCACTCATGAGTTGACAGTCACTTGGGTTGTTTCCATGTCCTTGCTATAGTGAATTGTGCTGCCATAAATATTCGGGTGCAGATGTCTTTATAATAGAATATCTTATGCTCTTTTGGATAGATACCTAACAATGTTATTGCTGGGTTGAATTATATTTCTATCTCTAGCTGTTTGAGGTATATCCATATTCTTTTCCACAAAGGTTGCACTAATTTGCAGTCCCACCAGCAGTGTAACCGTGTTCCTGTCTCTCCACATCCCCACCAGCATTTGTTGTTTTGGATTTTTTGATACAGGCCATTTTCACAGGGGTTAGCTGGCATCTCATTGTGGTTTTGACTTGCATTTCTCTAATAATTAGGGATGTGAGTATTTTTTTTATATGTTTGCAGGCCATTATTCTGTCTTCTTTGGAGAAGTTTCTGTTCATTTCTGTTGCCCATTTCTTGATGGGGTTGTTTGATTTTTTATTATTAATTCTTTTAAGGTTTTGTTAAACATTCTTGTTTATTTTGTTACCTGTATTACAACACAAGCATTGAACAAAAAGCCACCTAGGTAAAATCTACCAAAGAATAAATCCAATAAAGGAAAACCCAGATATTTCAGTGATATTAATTTGGGCCCTAGATCTGGTTGTACTTGACACTGAAATCATCTTCAAGATCACCCAGTCAGCAGAGCTAACTCATTTGTTAAAAAAAAAAAAAAAAAAAAAAAAAAGGCCAGTTGTAATTGGGTTTCCAGTAGTACCAACAGAAAAAAAAAGACTAAAACAAAAATAATGCCTGGACCAATACTCTATTATGTTCAGACATTTTCAAATGATTTTGAAGGATCTAGTCACTTCAGCGCCTTGTGTATTCCTTTAGTAATAATGGCTCTCTCTTAAAAGATTGTGTTCCTTTGAGCAAGTCACCACACCCCTCTACTCTTGGTATATCATATATAAAATAAAGGTGTTAAAGATGTTTTTATTGTATTGACAAATCGCTCATTTGGCTGGAGTCTGTGGTCACTAAATACAAACTCTTAGACTTAGTCCATGTGCAGGCTCACAAACTCCTCCAGCTACTGACTGCTCCCCTCCCCTGTCTAATCCTCATTTCACATACGACTGGTGCTCGCTTTTAGCAAGCCAGAAAGCATCTGCTTTGGCGATTCAGTATAATTCTTTCTCATTAACAAAAAATCAGCTAAAAGAACAAGTATTTCTTATAATGCTAGCCTGTTACTTTTCTATAGGCATCTCTGGTCCCCCAAGATATTTCACATTTGGTTTCATCAGATAGCCTCTCAAAACATGTGGAGGAGTTTTTTTGTTTTTTGTTTTTTACTAGATGCATTTTACACAGAGGAAATCATGCTCAAAGATTTTCAGTTATTTGCCTAAACTCAAATAGCTGGGGCTTTCTATTCCACAGAGCTTTGAGGCAGTAGGACTGAGAGCAAGGAAGGTGTGGCAGGAGGGGACCTGGAGAGATGAGTAGGATATGGCTATGGCCACAGGTGTAGAAAGAGGAACAACCAGAACAACATGGAGGGCTTGGGTGGCACCATGACGCTTTGGGCCACATTTATGATCAGGTCAAGCAAGTTGAAATATAATAAGTATTCTCCAAAGAAGGAGTATGCTAAAGGCATTATATGAGTGTTCATTCACTCACAAATGATATCATCCATTCCATCAACAGCAGTCTGTAGCCTAGATCTTATTTTCTTGAGCAGTTTGTGTATGTTTTCTCTTGGTCCATTTGCACACTGGGTGTTTTTCAGCAGTTGGAGGAGGGAGGGCCTCCCTCTTCTTGGATGGATGGACCTTTGGCTCATCTGGAAAAACAACCTGTGTGTTCACCAAATGTCTAGTCACTGAAGACAAACACCCTTCTGTTATTTTGTATCTTTTTTCCTCTCAAAATTAGTAAGAGAGCTTGCTTTTTTTTACCCTAAATCAAACTTAGGAGCAACAGGGTAGATTTTCAAAGCTAAAGAAGAGAAAAATACAAAACAATATGATTTAGCCAGACATTCATCTCAGGGTTTTAGAATCGCGAAAACTACGTTGCCCTCTCTATTTTATTTCAAAACATTCTATTTTTGCCAATTTATGTTATATTTTTTTCTCTCCCCATTTGTAGCATAAACACATACAATCAGAAAGGACACAGATGAGGTTAATACTCATTTCATATTAATAACTTTGCCACAACATAATATATGTGCAAAAAAATTATATACAATGACAAGAATATGAGTCTTGTTGCCCTATATTGTTAGTTATTTTATATACCTCAATGTGTCAAATAAGAATTATTTGATCTGTTATTGAAAAAATGCATTTAATTTCCCCAATACATTAGTTTTAGTGATTCATTAATTTATTTGGCATAGATATTTCTAGAGCACATAGAATTTGAAAAATATTTTGTAAAGTCTTAAATATTGCTTGGTGGCCAAATAACTATTGTACCAATATACTATCATAAAAGGAAAATACTGTCTATGTAAATGTATTTTGAAACCTGACAATAAGTAAAACAATTCTTTGTTCTTTATCATGTATTTTTCTGTCTGATATGCTTAAGTAATAGACCCACATTTGTCTTTAACTATTTGGCATCTTGGAGAAGTCACTTAACTTTCTAAGCCTCAGTTTCTACATTTGCAAATAGACAAAAATGAATTAAATGTAATTGAGATTATGCTCATTATTTTATTATTCACATGACCTTTTATTTGCAATCCTGGTTCTCATTCAGAGAATATGTTTCCTTGAAAACTGGGACTGTCTTTGGTTCTGCTACATCCCAAAAACAATCATAGAAAGAGGCACTCAACAAGTATTTGTTGAGGTAATTAAAATGGATTATCTTAAATCATTCATAACTCTGAAAAGGGAATTGAAGTTTAAAGAGGTGTGTAGAATACAACATTTTCTCTCTTCCTATGGCAGTTTATTCAAACTGATTTGAAGTAAAGTGCTAGGCTAAAGCAGGGTTTCAAGGAGGCAAGAATAGTTCAGTGAAAGAAAAAGTGTAAAAACAAGCATGCTGTTTCTATTAAAAATAGTTTTAGGTGTGAGAAAGTGATCAAAAAAGAGAGGGCTGGGAGTGGAAGAATATTTGGGAAGGCCAATGAAGGTCTTTCCAGCTCTCTGAAATCATGTCAAGTTCAACATCTGTTCTGTAAGTAACCCAGAAATTGAAATTCAAGAGATTTGAACAAGAGTAAGACCTTCCTATGTCCACTCCAACGTCTTGCAGATGTTGGTTCCAGGTTGGCTCTGTTGGTGTGTAGATCTTACTGGAGAACAGAGAGATTTTGTTTTGTCCCGTTTTGGCCTGAGATCCATTCATACCAGTATGTCCAGGCTTTCAGTATGTTCTAAATAAGACTCTGGTAATCTTGATGTCCTAGAAGAAGTTTATTTTATGTGGCTATCCTGGAAACAATTAGCTCTCAATCACATTTTTCAAAAATGTGTGCAGCATGCTGTATCGGCTGTGGGCAGATAATAAACTAGAAGATGTAGTCTTTGCTTTCAGAAAGATGACAGTTTAATTGTTTCTCAGGCCTGGTTATGACCTGAGGAAAGGTCAAATTTCCAAAGACTTTAGTTGCCTCAATGGGCACATTTTTTTTTAACTAAATTCACACTCGATTTTAAAGGGAGATATTGTTTGTGTGGGAAAGGTTATAAAAATTCTCCCTACATTCCAGAATAAAGGATCTTAAACTGCTATAAAGAGAACATCTGGCTCCATCCTTTCAGAAGAACACAAGAAGCCCATCGAAGATTCTGACAGTGTGGACAAATTTGACAATGTGTAGCATCTTCAAAGTGAATAATTTGGATTAATACACATTTATTTTACTTATGTCCCCAATACAGGTGTTTTAGAAATGTATAAATGGTTAAATTTGTTAAGTCTTTTTCAGATTCCTTAGCCTAATAGAGATTTTCCCTATCTGTTGCTTTCTTCTGTGAAAATTTCAAAAAATAAAGGGACTTTATTCATTTCTGACATTGGGAACAGGAGGGGCTATTACTACCTAGACAAGTCTGTACATCTTTAGACAATTCAGTTAAAAAATCACATAAAGGCAAGCTGGTCATGCTCTTTGGACTCTCAATGGTCTAAACCTTTTGCTTTATTAGTCTAGATGTATTTTTCTCTTACCATGTCAATAAATCTTCTCTGTCTCCCTCCTCTCAGCTGTCTCCACCTACCCCATTGGGGCCCTATGTCATGGAATAATGATGTTGATAAGGCTCTCCATATTTCTGTTTAAAATAATCTTTTTAACTAGATGTTAGATCCCCTGCAATTGTTTTTATTTCATATTACATTGGAGTTGATCATTCTTTTCTTATATCTATATTTGTGTGTATGTATATATGTATATGCATATGTGGAGATCAATATGACTATTCAGAAAGAGTTAAAAGCAATTGAAACAAACCTCTTATTCAATTCCTGGACTTTGCATTCAGAGTGAACTAACTGTTGGGATTGCCTCTCTCTCTTTCTGTCTCTCCCCCTCTCTCTATCAATTGCTAGTTGCACTGAAGAGAAAATAAATCAGGAAATTTCAGAGAACACTTTGTAATGCCATATCACCAGCATACTGGGCCCCATTCATAAGTGGAATTTATAGGGTTGCAGTAAACAACTGTTCTTGTCACATTTGTTCCACTAGCTGTGGGTGTTACAAAGGTGACTAATAAATGGAATGAGGAAAACCTGAAAGAAATTGGAAAGTAAAACAAGAGCAAAACATTACAAAAATGTTTGAAATTTACCAAAATGAACAAAGTAGAGGGATTTGCACTATGTTTTCACAATGTTGTGTGGGTTGAATTGTTTGACAAAGAAAGCATTTGAGGAGAAGAAAAACAAGAGGTCATCTTGAAGTTCCTCACATCCAAATTCTTCTATCTCTTTGGTTTATGATTTCTGTGTGGAAGCCGCAAACACCAGTATCTGTCCAAGGTTATTACATGTTAAGTGGAATGACTAGAAATGTAAATGGCTTTTTTGTCCAATGTAATTTTTTTTCCCCAAATGTTAAAAGAGAAATCTCCTTACCAAGATATGTAAATCAACAGGTTTGAAGTTTTTCTTTCTTTTAGTTTCATTTTTTTTCCCATTTAGATGATATTAAAATTTAAAAGAAGCAGGGAATAGTTTAATTTGTTATTAGGAATAATTACTGTCTGGTCTTTGAGGGTTACTTCAATGTAAGCTTTAAAAAGAAAATAATTTAACTTATATTTATCTTTGTAAGGTGTTCTAAATGATTGGCAAATTCCTTCTCATCATCTATAAGGAGCCATTTAGAACATTCTGATTCTGATAAAAGAAAATTATAACCTATGAGACTATAGAACTAAAGTAGTATTTCAGCTGTGATAGACACATATAAGGAGAAAAGACATATTTAGTTAGCACGTGTTTCTTTGATTGTTCTCTTTTGATTATTAATAGATACAGATTCTATTTCTGTACATTGCTAAGAACCTGAGTCTTAGTCAACTAATAAAAGAAAAAGGTAGACTGTAAGCTATATGAAACATTTGAATTCACAGACTTTTTATGTCCTTTGATTTGAATCATTAATGTGCATAAATCAAATGCTTACTCAGAACTTAGAAGATCGTTTGTTCTATTGTTTTTGTTAAGGAAAATCCTAATGTCATCTATATATTTTGCTTTGGCTTATTCATCTATTTTTATTAAATAAAAATATTTACTGAGTCTCTGCCATAAATATGCTAAGCACCATTCTAACTGCTGGGGATATAGAAATGAGCAAAACAGATACAGTTATTGCCATCAGAAATTTACATTCTAGAGTGGCTAAACAGACAATAAAAAGCAACAAATCATAAATATGTATTTGGTTGGTTTGTTGGATTTTAATAAATCCAGTGGGTGTAAAAAAAAAAAAAAAAGCAAAATAAGAAAAATAGGGAGTTCCAGGTTCAGGATGGGGTAGTCATTGGTTACCTTATAAGGGTCATCAGGGAGGGGGCCTCATTGAGAAGGTGATATTTAAGCAGAAAAATGTAGAAAATGAGGGAAGAAACCAGGTAGATATCTAGGGGAAATAATTCTAGGAGAAGGAATAATAGGCAGAAGGGCCCTAAAATGGAGATTACTGGGCAGATCAAGGAAGAAGGAAGAAGCCAGTATCCCGAGAGCAGGATTAGAGTTATCACAGCAGGTAAAGTCAGAAATATAACAGTATAAAACCACATAGGGCATTATAAGGGCCTCGGATTTTACTCTGAGTGAGAGGTATACTACAAAAAAATTTTACAACAGTGAGTAATATCGTTTGATTCATTTTCATCAGGATCATGCTGACTGCCATGTTGAAAAAGTAAGCAGTAGTGAGCAATGGTTGAAATAATGAAATCAATTAGAAAACCTTTGCAAATATGCAGGCAAATTATACTGATGGCTTAGACCAAAGTGGTAGTATTGGACATGATGAGAAATAGTTGGACTGTGAATATCTGAAGTTAAAACAGATAAGATTTGCTGATGGATGGATGTTGAGTATGAGAGAAAGAACGGATTAAGAAAGAACATGTGTATTTTGGCCTGAACCACCGGAGAAAAAGAATGAATTGCCATTTACTCAAGTGAGAACTATTATAGAAAAAGCAGGTTTGGGGTGGGTGAACAGGGATTAGGAATCTGCTTTCATTTACATTAGGTAAATGTAAATCTCAGACAACTCATCAATACTCAAATGGCCATATTAAGTAGAAAGTTGAATGTATAAGACAGGAATTTGGAGTATATGACATGTGGAGTTGTCATCATATAGAGAGAATTTAAGGTCATATGATTAGATAAAAAAAAAATAATAACCTGGAAAACGTAGATAAACCAAAGCAAAAAAAAAAAAAAAAAACAAAAAAACAAAAAGAAAAGAAAAAAGAAAGAAAAATAGTCTAAGGCTTCAGTCTTAGACACCTGGTTGAATTTGAATAGATGAGAAAGAATTAGCAAAGGACAGACTGAGAAGATGTAAACAGTGTGGCACAATGACTCCAAGAAGATGTAGTGTCTGGGAAGCCATGTGTAGAGTGTATGGTGTTGAAAATACAGGGAGTGATTGACCGTGTGTCAAAATATTGCTGGTTGATAGGGGTGGGTGTGGAGGAAAAAAAAATACATCACTGATAGTTCAAATAAGATCAGAACAGAGAATTGGTCATTTAGTTTACTAATATGAAAATCAAAGTGACCTATATAAGCATTTGTTTATATTAAAATTATCTAAAGTGAATTTATCCCAAATACATATATACCTCATTCATAAATTTTCTAATGTATCCTAAGCACTTAGAGCAGTGTCTGGCACATAGGAAATATTCAATAAGCATTTGCCAAAAAAATTTTTTTTTGTTTGTTTTAATAAATCAGACTAGGGAGAATTGCTAAAAGAAAATGAAAGAGGGAAACAGAAAAATTACCTTCATTGTGTTCTTTGGCAAGCAGGTTCTGGCTTTAATGGGTGTATACACACAATTTGCTTTTTTATTTTAATGAAAATAAGTGATATATTATACAAAAAATGGAAAAAAGTGTTCTATGGGACACTTAGAATCTCAGAAACTAATATTATTACACTAAATTATTGAGGTTTTTCTTAAATATATGACAAAGTCAGTGCTACTTCATTAAATGATAAAAATGGATTCTTTCAATAAAAAGTTTAAAATTAATATTTTTATTTATGGTTGCACAGATAATTTATTTGTTCAAAGTCTTCACTTTGCAGGGTTAAAAAAAAAGGTAGGCTAAAAAGAGGAAAAAGGCCTGTTATCTTACTCAAATTCTAAAGAAAGGAAGAAGAAAAGCCAGAAAATATTACTTAAAAACTATGAACTCTTGGTGGAAAGCACACAGATGCTTTGGGGGAAGATTAAATTAGAAAACATGCAGTTTTAAAAAACAGACTTAGTCATGTCATCATTCACTTATTTAATAACTATTGAGCACTTGCACTTAGTATGTGGTAAGTATAATTCAAGGCACTGAAGGCAAAGTCTGTGTAGCAAACCCTGCTAGTTGCCTATACTGTCTACCTTTCTTCCTTGCTACCAAAACCCGTATTTTCTTAAGGGAGAAGAATATGTTCATTCCAAAACACCATCTCAAACTCTCTTATAATAAGGGTGCAGGTATGTGATGTAATCCTGGCAATGAGATTGTAAGTGGAAGTCTTCTAGGTATTTTAGGGAAATCTGTTGGCATAACTAACTCTTTTTTCCCTTTATTTTTTTCTCTTCTTTTTTTTTGTCAGTCCTGTGGATGTGACAGCTGGATGTAAGGAAGTGACAACTAGACAATCTGGATGAGGATGGAGGCATCCAGGCTAGGGGAATGGATCAAGTCCCTCTTGGTGTTGATGAGCTGCAGTACTCTCCCTGTACTACCTAGCCCTGAAATTCTAGTTGCATGAGAAAAATGCACCTCTTACCTGTACCAGTTACCGTGTATTAGATTTTATGATTCAACCACACCCTATCCTCAACATTGTCACTGTGCAGTGGGAAAAAAAAATGCAGGCGAATACATAATTATACTTTAGTGTTATCAGATGAACAAAAGAAGTCAGTGCAAACATAGAATGGCACAGAAGGAGTGAACAACTGTGCTGGTGGGCACAAAAACCATTTAATTTAATTGTTATTTAAATAAAGCCTTATAGCATGAGTAGTCATTAACCTGAAGAAGGCAAGAGAGGGCATTCTTGGCAGAGAAAATAAAAAAACACAAAAAGATAGAGTTTTAAAACAGCAAATCATATGACATATATTATTCTGGTATGTTTGGGATTGGAATGGAAGTAGGTGATTATTAAGAATTAAGGCAGAAGCAAGAAGACGAGGGGTCTTTTTGCCTATGTTACAGTTTGAGGGCTTCACTGTGGAGGCAGTGGGAAATCACTAGGAGATCATAAGCAGGGACTGACATTATCAATTTGTGTTTTAGAGAGATCTGGCAGCAATGTGGAGTATGAAACATAAGTGCCATCTCCCTTTCTTCCACATCAACCAAAAAGATATTGAATAAAATCCAAATATGCGGAAACCAAGGGATAAATACTGTCGTCAAGTATATGAAACATTTATGAGAAGGATGCTCAGCAGTTGTTCTGAGTGTCTGTGACAGACCAAACACAAAGGAATACACTCAAATCAAAACAGTAGAGAGTTGAGTCGGACCCTAGCGAAAACATCTCAATGGAGGGCTGCCCTGGAAAGGGGAGCCACCAGAACGGACTGATTGGGCAACTGGAAATCTTCCTGCTTACATATCTGAGCAAAATGAAAAGGGCTATCAGTTCGGGAGGATTTTTAGATATCCACTTCCCTGAGAGCAAGGAGTGAGATAAACTATTCTTTGAATGCACTTTGGCTTAATTATGTTAAAATCCTTAAAGTCTAGCAGTGAATTATCCTATCTGCCATCTCCCCTAACATAACCCTCAACTGCTTAGAATATAGATGAATAAAATGCTAATCACCTGCATACATGACTACTTACTAGTATCTCTAATTAAATGATTATTTATACTAACAGAAATCAACATTGGAATAACTCCCACAATAGCTCCTATAATAATTTGGGATACATATTTTTTCCTACATGATGTCTTTCTATTTTACTGACAAAAGGATTCTATGCTCTAATACATTGGGTAAATGGGGTTATAAAATGTTAAACAAATTTGTTTTCTGCAGAATACCTCAAAGTCTTTAATGTTCCCATTGTGAATCTCTAATAAGTTTATCCAAGATTTTATTTAAGAGGTTGATAAAATATGCTTTTATCCAAATTTATTTGACCACAGAACTCCATTTTTATGAATGCAGCTATAAGTTAGTTAGGAAATATGCTATATATAAAATGATTATATTTGTGGATTTGAAAAAATATTTGATAAAAGGGTTAGGTTTCTTTAGTTATGAAAAAAGGCAGAAAACTAACATATGTTGGTTCTATTTTATCTTTTATAGCAATGTTCTACATTTTTCCGTTTAATTCACAAGATATATTGTAGTATATTATGCTATGAGGAAAATAAGGGGTTATTTTCTCATCTCACTTCTAATAAACAACTATAGACCTTTGCAGGTGGGGTTATTATACAATTTATCTTTGAAGGTAAGACTTATTTATTAGCAAAACAGGATGCTAATGTTATAAAATTATATAATTTTAGAAATATTAATTTATTAAAATTGGCTTTTACATTTGGTAGACTTGTAAGTTGGTTCTATTTATAACTATTCGGGAAACAATACTTTCAAATGGCAAACCAGATAGGGTGCTGGGACAGGAGGTATGAAGTGGAACAATCACAGGCCAGCTGGGATATCTACTCAACTTAATTCAAGACCTCTGGCAAGTGGATTCAGTTCCCCTCTCCAGCTCTCCCTTCCAGAGCTACACCAGCTAAACTGGAATCTTTACACTCCACCATTGAGATCACTGGGCTCCTCACTCTTACTAATGTCATTCTTTCTGCCTGAATTTGTTTAACCAAACAATATCCTGCCAATTACTTAATGCACCATGCAAATGCTACCCTCTTAATACCTTCTCTTTACCTACACCCTTTACTAGCAATGATTGCTTCTGAAATTCTCTAACACTTAGTTTAAGCAACTAGCAAGACTCTTATCCCATTGGTCTTCTATTGCAGCTATTTATGCAATTATTATAAATTCTATGTGAAATCAAGATCTGCCTAAAAATAAGAACTTTTTATGCATTTGGTTTATCAAGACATTTTGTATCCCATATGTTCTCTTGTATTCTAGGTGCTAGATAAATATTTGATTTTTTGAATGTGTTAGTGGATGAATGAAGAAATGAATTCTGGACTTCAAATGAATATTAAAACTAAATTATGCCTCATTATTGATTTCTACTATTTCTAGTCTTTAATTGTTAGTTCAGGGATAAGAGAAAGAATGGACAAATTAAGAAAAAGTTAAAAAAAATTAAATGAACTGAATATCAGATATATGATACAGACCATTGGCATATTTAGATAAGACCAAACTTATTCATGACAAAATTAAAAATCTACTCTCTGAACTGTGACATAATGTAAGATGTCTGTCATAAGAGATTTGTTTTTGGCTTTTGGTTTTTTGTTTGCCTTTGAATTGTTGCTGTTAAATGAACTAAATCTAGCATTTACAAGATCTACAGTTAGTAGATACAACCTGGTAGTTTTGCACTTACACATTCTCTAAATACATATTTTTTCAGCACTCTCTATTTTTCAGCACTTAGAGCTTTCAAACTAGCAGTGGAGACAGACATTGGTCAAACAATCACGGCAATAAACATAAAAGAGCCACCGTGTTTAAAATATGAATTCATGTAGTAAAGTGGGAGCATATCATAATATGTTTGATATAGTGAGGGAGGACAAGTCCATTTTTTCTTAAGCAATTATGTGTATTTAAGATCTGAAGAAATAGCAAGAGTTAGCTAGCAGAGATTTGAAGAAAGAGTCTCCTGTCTGGGGAAACAGCATGTGCTCTGTGATGTTTAAAACAGGTTGGAGTTTAAGAAACTGACAAAAGCAAAATGAGGATGGGAGCCTTAGTAGGGCCTTCAGGGCCATAGTATTTCCTTGGGCCTCTAGAAACAGGAACTCAACCATTCAAGATAAGTGTATTAAAAGATCAGGTTTAAAAGACTGTTTCCAAAATATCACACTCTCTAACGGGTGAAAGTATGTGTGATCCTCCAGTCTAATAGTGTACCTTGTACTTGAGAAGAACTATTTTTATAGTCTACATATAAAAATGAAGAAATAAAATTACAAAGTTTACTGTTGTAGAAAATGTACAAATAAATAACTTTTCTTTTTTTCATTTCTCTCTATGACAAGCCAAGTGGCTTTCAGGAGTATGAAGGAAGCATCTTCCATTTGTAAGTTTCTCAAATGCTGAATTGTTGCATATTAGGAAGCATATAATCGGCATTTTGAGTGTTGATTTCTACTGAATGAGTGATGTTTTTCTGATGAACTCTCAATAAGTTTCTCCCCTTCACTCACTCCCCATTCATTCACTTTGTCAACTCATGAAGACCTCATGAAATATCTATTTCATTCAGTTTCATGCCAGTAGCTTTCAGATCAAGTACTGGAGGGTGATCTTAACTTGTGCATCTCTGTCATAGGGCAGGCACTATACTAGGTGCCAGGGACATAGCAGAAAATGTGACAATTTCTTTCCTTTCAGGCATCTTTCTTTAAAGATGGAGGAGACAGACATTGAACATAGAAGGTGGTTTTTAAGCATGAAAAATTCTATGAAGAGGTAAAAATATAATAAATGTAGGCGATTATTGCTTTAGGGACAGCTTCCTTAATTATAATGGTCAGGCCCAAATCACAAGTGCCATTTGGAAATAACTTCATAAAATGCCTCTTTTGAAAGACAATAGCTACAGACATGCATTTTAACAGTTCAATGTAGGCTTTTGACTATGTTTTATTTGGTTTGGGTTTTCATACTATCCACACAAAATAGGCAAGAAGTATTAAATCCCCTAACATATAACCAAGTAATATTAAAACATTTTACTAGAAATTTGATATGTTTTCCAGATGAGGGGCACATATTTTTAAAATGTTCAATTCAAGTTCTGTTATCCAGTTGGCTCGTCAGCCCCTGACAGTACAGCTTTTGGGGTCATTTGGTCCTCTCATTATTCTGCATTTTTTAAAGGAGTTACCCTACTCCTGGATGAACTTCACAATCAGTATGGCTTAACCAGGTCAGGAAAAGCAAGACACATACTGAATACTAGCAAAAACTGAATCTTTTCTCAGAAAGGGAGAAAGATGAGAGAGTGAAAAAGAAAGAGCAGGAAAAGAAAATAAAAAGTGGGAGGAGAAGAGAGGGGAAATGAGGAAAACTGAATGAGATAACAAAGAGAGAGAACAAATGAAAGGAAGTGGGGGAGGGGAGAGAGAGAAGAGCAAGTAAAAGAAAGGGCAAGTTGTGAGGAGGTAAAAGGTAGATCCTGCCTTGGTGGGCTTCTGTGCAGGATGGGCAGGTACTTCTTCACCACATCATTGCCCAAAGGTGTCAGGACCTTACTCTACTTCTATTTGCCATGCTCCATGAAAAGTAAGGAGAAAATTTCTTTTATGGTTATTCAGAACTGAAGCTGGGGAGGTTTACCAACAAAGCCATACCTGAGAGCTAATGTCCCAATGTTCTTCCTAGAGTGTGAATTCCATCCACATTCTTGAGTGAGTGACTGAAGACAGGTGCCATAATTCTTAACCCCATTCACCTCCATGTCTACTGCATTCTTAGAGATACAAGATCCCCTGAAGGGTAAAAATTGGGAGTGGTTGAAATTTTACCTAAAATCTCATTTTGATTTTTCTTCCCTCCCACCAGAAAGAGGGGGGAAAAGACAAAAAAGAAGAAACAAACAAAAAGAAAACTGCTTTATAATGCAGTTTAACAAACAACAAATTACCACCCTTTCTTCAGGAACATTATTTTCTCTTACTGAATCATTCTGTAGCAATTTGACCTCTCCATACCAAGTGTGCTCTTGGGTTCGTGCTATAATTTAGAGTGATATAGAAGAAGATTCCAGGATAATCATGTTATTTAACCTTTCTAGGTCTTAATATTTTTAGATGTGAAATGAGGTTAATATGAGTATCTACCTTATAGGGTTATTAGGAATATTAAATAAGGTTATTTATATGAAAATATCATACCATATCACTATTCAACAAATATTATTCCTTATGCAATTCTGGATTAGGCAGGGAATGGGAATGTAGGTAGACTTCAAGAGGGTGATATCAAACATCCAGCTGAGTTGGATCAGCGAATGGATCTTAAGTAGGAAATAAAAGTGTGCATCTTTTGGACACCAAGTTTCTGAAATGTCTCATATCATATATGGGCACCTATGGGAAAAAGTAAAAATATTATGAATGAATAGGGGAAACAACATCCTTAATGGAGATTGAGAAGAACCTGAAAGAAAAGATAATAGAAAAATCAAGAAAGTCAAGAGAACAAAGCGTCTTAAGCAATGCAGGTTAATAATAGCCAATGCTATTATATAAGAACTGAAAATGTTCCTTTTGTTTATTAGCAAAGAGAAGACCTTAGTAACTTTGAAAGAACCTGTTTCAGGAAGTAGTAAGGTGCTTGTTTGAATTATTTTGGTTTTAGAAGTGAATAAGAATGAGGACTGAGAATAGAGAAAACATTTCATAAATATGACTATAAAGGAGAAAAAGGCTGTACATTTATGGAGACATTCGAAGAAAATTGTGGCATACACAATGCAATGTATTCTCCAAACCTGTGGTAAGCAGCATAATGGCCCCTCAAAGAGGTCCATGCCCTTATCCCCTGGAACCTGTAAATATTAATATGTTACCTTTTAGAAAAAAGGAGATGGAGCAGACATGGATACAGGCCTTGAAATGGGAGATTATCCTGGATCATTAAGGTGGGCCCACTCTAATTTTATGAGTCCTTAAAAGTAGACCTTTCCTAGCTGTGGTTAGTGAGAGAAGGCACGGACAGATGCACAGTCTCACTTTGAAGACTGAGAAAAGGAACCACAAACAAAGGAATGCAGGTTGCCTCTAGAAGCTGGAAAAGCCAAGGTCACAGATTCTTATCCAGAGCCTCTAGAATAGAACTGGGCCCTGCTGACACCTTGACTTCAGCCTAGTGAGACCCATGTTCGACTTTTGACCCACATAGCAGCCATCTAATAAATTTGTGTTGTTTAAAGCCACTAAACTTGTGATAATTTGTAATGGCAACCAGCAAAAACTAGTCCCAAATCTATCTTTCCTCTTGGCTCACAGCCTCCCCTGGTTCCATCTGATAACTTCTATTTTCTCTGTGAACAAGGTGGTAAAATCATTTGTTGGCAAGATGGGCAGGAGTTTGGTCAGGAGTTTGCTCAGATGAGACTGAGGAAAAATGAAAATAGTCACTGAGGGGAATGAGAAAGCATGCTGACTAGTATTCCAGACGTCATGGAACATCCACATGGGACTGATGCCCATAACTTTATAAAGACACCAACATGCCCATTTGTGGGTCTATCTCAAACAGGGATAACCAATACATACCTATGTATGGAGTAATTAATCAACTGAGTTGAAATGGCTTTGGAGTTTTTCTATACAGATCTAATAGATTGCAAAATGATAAAACAGGGCATAAGAATCATTGTCATGATGAGCCATTCGCCATTTACACATCTCAGATCCTTTGCCAGCTTTTTCCTTGATGCTCTGAGTTCTGGGAGGCTGACCTCTATGGACTGCATCATCTAGGCCCCCATAGCCTTGACTTGATTTTCCCAAATGGAGGCACCACAGGAGGTTGGAAGAAAGAAAAAGAGAGAGTGAAGTATTTCTTCCACCACTGCCTCCTCCCTGCCTTGCCTCAAATCTATCAATGATAATAAATCCAGTTAGATCCTTCTGTGAGATGGTCCTTCATCCATGGCTCAAAGTTCTCTATGAACTCTAGCAACAATGTTTCATTCCCCTTTTCCTTAGGATTGATAGAGGCTTCTTATTTTTGTTATTGCCTGGATGATTTACTGTCATCATTAGTTTCTCTAATCCTACCTACACCTCTGTAAATAGACCCATAATTGAACTATTCTCAGTTAAACCCTTGCACATACCATCAAATTCATGCTAGGACCCTAACTGGCACTGATTTGGAGGCCATTGTAATCATGTTTTCATCCCAAGTGATATATGAAGTCTCAGGAATATTTTGAACTCTGCAACTAATCAGATGTGAGACTTTGAACAAGTCACGTAGCTTCTCCCTGTTTCAATTTATTCATCTGTAAAATAAAATAATTGCACTATTGGATCATCTCAAAGGTCCTCTGTATTTTGAAAAGTATTAATACATAATGCATTAGTCAGGTTTTCACTGCTTACTACAACTCTTCATTAACTGAGTGAGTCAAGGAGGTCTTTTTTCCTAAAATCACAGAAAACCTTCATGCCAAGCAATTCTTAAAAATTCATTCCCTGGAGATTATTTTCTATTCCCTTTTAAATATGCTTCCATATATACATCTTACTGTAGGTAAACTTCTTTTATTTCAACTGTTTTAATTTTTACATTTTGGAAATTCTGGATACTTCCTACAGTTTTTGAAATAAATTATTTCCGTTGTAAAGATTGAAGTCCTAAGATTATCCTCTAGTTCAATAGATTGAATATTGCGTGAAAATAATCACAAACTTTAAAATGACCATATTTGCTTATTCATTATCAAAACACAATATATTTAATGCAAAATAAAAAAAAACAAGAAGAGATTCTGAATATGCTCTTGCAAATCTATTTTGTCTCACATGTATTAAACATTTGTAAAGTATTTATTGTTCACCAGATAGTCATTTTCAGTAATTGGAAATAGGTGTTTAATTTTAAATGTCCTTTTTTTCACAATTTTGTTTGGTAAAAATAGTGAGTGGATTCTGTCATTTATTACTCAATACTTTCACTTTGATTTGGCTGGAGAAATCATGAGCAAGTAAAGTTAAGTAACTTTTTAAAGAAAATGTATTATTTTTCTGAATCTTAACTTTAGCATTGGCAAAACTTATGATATTACAAGTTACGTTTGAATTTTTAGTCTTTAGTATTTCTATGATTGACCTACAAAGTGTAAGTTTTTAAAAATTATACTAAATGCACTTCCATTCCCTGCCTTCTCAACATTTTAATGAATGTTTTTTTCAATATCAATATTTGCATGGAAAGGAAGGAAAAAGCACAACAGATTACATTCTGCCTGGAAAAAGTTAAACAAACAGAGTGGAATAGTAGCAGCTACTTTTTTCCTGCAATATTAGGCAGGTTTTAGAAGATGATTTAAATTTTTTATAACATGAATCAATTGTCATTTTTAGCACCAATGCGTAGAGCCTCCTGCTACATTGCTGTTGAAGCTTTAAGTATTTCTCTGACCAGAATTTAGGGGCTGATAATCATTAAGATTATGGAAAATATATTCATACCATATATCTTCTGTATAAATGTAGATCTTTAGGCAAATGTGGGGGCAAAGAAGAACAAAGACTGCATACCTAGTATTATTGAAATCAATAATTGTTAATATATTTCTTCCTTCATGAATAAGAAAAGAGTATCCAGAAATCAAATACCTCTTTCAAGTCTTATAACTTGTTAGTAGCATAATAAGAAGTAGAAATTAGGTCTCCCAACTTACTGACTAATTTATCCCTTGTCTCACTGCCTTTTTCTTAGAAACTCCCTGTGGACTTCCTAATGTCCTACCTTTTGCCTTGAAC
Source organism: Microcebus murinus (assembly GCF_040939455.1). Classification (NCBI taxonomy): domain Eukaryota; kingdom Metazoa; phylum Chordata; class Mammalia; order Primates; family Cheirogaleidae; genus Microcebus; species Microcebus murinus. The sequence continues at coordinate 27,909,669 of NC_134111.1, forward strand.
CCACTCCAATAACAAATTAATTTTTTTTTTAATTTGGTAACAATTTTGGAAATCTCAAGAAAATTTTCTTCAAAGAATATTTTCCACTTCTGGTACTGTTGTCAGGGGAATGCATTCATGGTTACGCCTTTTTATGTTCTTGTTCAATCCTTGTCTGAAAGATGAAATATTGGACTTGTAATGCTACACATATGTTATGTAAATTATAGTAGCATTTTGGATTGCTTTGACCTTTACAGCACTCTTTAATTTGATTGGCTGACTAGTCAAGTTCATAGTGTTTACAGTCTTGCCCTTACTTGGATGGACATGATAAGATATTCCAATCCAGCCAATCAAAAAATAGAATATCAAAAAGGTCAAAGTAGTATAATGTTTTCTTAAGCTACAATCTTCTTTTTACTGGTCAAATAATGCATTCTCAAACAAAAAGATGGAGAAATCACGTGAAATAAAACATATCTCTTTTATTTAATTCATTTCATTTAATCAATGATCATTTTGATTTGATTATGTTGGTATCAACTTTGTTGTTTTCAAACTTGATTGTCTTAAGAAACCTGCTTAGGTTTTTATTAAAGCTGTGTTGTTACACACTGTGTTTTACTTTTTTTTGACTCTCTGGCACATATAGTAATATCATAGTACAGTATTTAGTGTATATTTATTAAATAGATGAAAAAATTTTTTTAACTATATAAAAACTGGCTCATTCTCTTCCTCTTGCTTGTATTATAACAGTTTCCTGGATTACCTTCTTCTTTGTCTCCTTGGCAAGCTTATTTGGGTTCATTTCATTCTTTCTAAAGTTCCTCAAGAAAATACCAGGCCCTCATCTCCCTATATTGTTTCTTCCTGGGAAGTTTTATGTTTAGGAAAACATCTTTCAATTATTACCCATAAGCCAATGTCTTTCAAATGTGTACCTATAGTACTTTCTTCTGAATTCTAGATCCTTCTAGCTAATTGCCTATTTCAATTTTACAGTTGAGTTCCAAAGGGAACTCAATTTCATCATGCCAAAGAAACAAAACCCAAAAAACAAACAAAAAACAACAACAACAAAAAAACTCATCAAATTTGTTTTTTCTCCCAGTGCTCTTATCTCAGTCAAGGCCACCACCATCTAATTCAATTCAGAAGAAATCTAGTGGTCATTCTTGACACTGCCCTTACTCCCACTTCCACCCAACATATTACTAAGACCAACAGCTTTTGCCTCTTAAATACTTATTTAGTGTATTCCCCTTTCTCTTTCATCACTGGGGCTTTCCTAGTGTTTTAAAAACAAGAAGTTGACAATGTCATTATCTCTCCCATTCTCTTCCCCTGTAACATTCCATTGTTTTTGGGATACAGATGAAAATCTTTCATCTGCAAAACTTTGCAAGGTCTAACATCTGTCTCACTCAAACCACCCTCTATATCCCTCCTCTGTGCTTCCACCATGCATTCTGTTCTTCTTCTTTTTTTTTTTTTTTATTTCGGCATATTATAGGGGTACAGATTTTCTTTAATACTGCAGAGCCAGTTGTCTCTGTATCTTAGTCTGGCTAAAGTATTTGTTTCTCCTACCTATGAGAGTGGAATTAAGAACAGATTCTTTGTCCACTAAATGAGCATAACTGTTCCTACAGCAATATAGACTCACCAACTACAAAGAAAGAAAGAGCAAGTATAGTATGTTATCCTATCTTTTCTAGATCCACTTGGAAATATCAGAGAAGATTTTTTAGTCTAAACAAAGAAGAAAATCATTCCAGGCAGATATGGAACATGCTGAGTTTGTAGTTAAACATAGGTTCTATGAAAACTGTTGTCTGATGAATCTGGTCCCCAAGAAATGAGTAGAGAAAACAAACAAACAGTATCAATGTCATTGATATCTGTGCCCTTGGCTCCAGACCAGGGCTGATTTGGGTTTTACTTTGGAACTGCTTTTCTTCATGAGAAATCAGGTAAATTAAAGAAGAAATGAGCTTACCTACATTTCTTTGTATTCTTCAATGCCTATGAAGCATTCTATATTGGTACTTTCTAAAATTCCAAATTCTTTCACTTAATCTGTGATTCATTTGTTAATTTATGGTTCATTTCTTCATGCATATACTCAACAGATCCTTGTTGAAATACTGTGCTAGGAGCAGAGATATACAAGATGAACAAGGGCAATGTTTCTAATTTCATGAAGTTCAGAGTCTAGTGGTAAAGAGATATTTAGTGAAATAACCAGACAAATAAATCAAATGTTATAATGTACCAAATGCAATTGAGGAAAGTGTCTCAGTGTCCCAAAGACATCTAAGAGAGGATCCTAGTTGACTAAGGAAGCTTCCTGGAGGAAGTGATAGTTGGGACTGAGATCTGACTGATGAGTGGAAATTAGCTGGTATAAATGTGATCATTCTGTCACTTCACAGCATCCCATCTAACACAGAGAAATTTAAAGTCCTGATCCTGACTTTCAAGGCCATTTCGGGATTCTCCCTCTCAGACTTTCACAAGCTCAGCTTCCCTTGGTCACTCCATTACCAGCTAAAACTTCACCTTCACAAACTTCCAAGCTAAAGAAACAGAGCTTTGTCCAATTTATTTTTTTCACAAATATTATTATTCTCCGAAATTACCTATTTTCTTATTTATCATCTGTCTCTCTCAATACACACTCCATGAGAGAATAGTCCTTGTCTCTGTTGTTCCTCACTGTATCTAAGCACATAAAACAGTACCTGGCACATAGAGCTTACTAAATATTGTTTTTCAATTAATGAATACTATTTAAACTGGAAGTCCCCTTAAGTGAATTATAGCATCTTTTAGAGTTGGCATGGGCTTTTGCTTTGAAACTATATTAAATTTAATTTTCAAAAGTTTGAGTTCAATCTTAATTTGAATGTATAACTTAAACATATCAAAGTGATTAAGTAAGGTTATGGTATATATTTAATATAACTGAGAAAATATAGGTGACATGTTACTTTTCCATATTCTTATGTCCTTATTAACCATGCAGAATAGATTTAGAAATAAATGAATTCAATTCTGTTCACATGTTAAAACTGATTCTCAAAATACCAAGGTTAAGGTCAACCTTGGTTTTCTGGAAATATTTGCCTTTTTGGTCCCTTAGTTAAGCCAGAGTCATTTGGCATCCTTACAGAGACCTTTCCTGCCTCTGTGGGTTCAAAACTATGTGTGGGAGAGACCAGGGATTATTCATTCAGACATTGGTATATTTTTTGATGAAATAGCAGAATGGTCAGAGGAGAAACAATTTAGGTGTTAAATGAGAAGCAAATTTTATTTTTATGTCTCTCTTTTTTCCTATAGGTTCAATGTAAAAACTGTGGCTTTGCTTGAGGAAAACATGATTTAGTTAGTTTCTTATTTTCAGCAGCATTAACTATCTGTCTAGAAACATAAATAATGTGTTTTAATGGAAAACCACTAGTTTTGATGGGAAATACGAATGAGTCAAACAACTCAAATAAAGTTAGCCAAACAATATTTACCAACTGAAGTCCTATAGAATATATTTGGCAACCATAGACTATCAGAGTACTTCCCACAAGGCCAAATCTTAGCCCTAAAAAGTCTGAACAGTTTCCATTTAAGTTACCTTAATGATAAAGGAATTGGACACTTGAGGATTTGGGGTTAGAACCCAAAACTGTCTACTATAATCAAATCAGTTTGTAAAATCCCATAGTTCATCATAAAATTCATGGAGACTCTACTTTGTCTACCAGAAAATTTCCTTCTGCACTCTGACATAACTAATTCTCCAAATCTTTGAATAAGATTACCCTTCAGGGAAATGTGGCACTGAATTGCCAGCCCAAGTCATTGACAGTTTGAGAGGGACTGATTTATTTGTAGATGTTGCTAGAAAATTGAACTATCACAAGATATTGGAGGTAGAAGGAAATTAGAGACTATGGACTCACCCCTTTTGTATTAGAGAGAGTGTATGATGGTTCAACAAAGTGCCTTGAAGTTTATTAACACCTAAGATTACCCTTGAATTCCTACTTCCTGCCACACCATCTGGTCCACTTCCCACTTGCTTTGCCACTACTTGTTACTGCATTGCTGATCAACAGAATCCCATGTTTCTGTCAAGTTTACTTAATAACAATATAATATAGATTAATCAAAACATATTATGCTGTAAAGCTCATGGTAAACTCATGATAGATTTCAAGAGATGGGAGTTCATGTCAAATAATGTTCAAAACACCTTTCAACTCTCTCTAATAAGATACTGGACAAGAAAAGTGTACCATACTTATGATATGTGATGGTACATGATAAAAAAATTTATAAAAGTGAATGGGCTGTGGAAAATAAATAAAATAGTAAAGTCTCTCCACCATTCCTGGACATTTTAAATACTGTACTTTTACTCTTGCTAGAACACTGTGGAAGCCTTTTGCATTAGTATCATCTTTTCTGAGCAGCCGAGTAGTCAACTTTGTTGATGGTGTGCTCTTAGAAGAAGCACCATTACTAAAGAATAAAAGAAATTCTTTCTGACTTATCTAGTTTCATATGCATGCTTTCATGATGATGTATTCAACAAACTCATTATCACAACTAAATTTAAGCAAAAGCTTTGACCATTTAAAGTATTTGACTTTGCTACTAACCAAAACAATGAAACTATTTAGTTCAAAATGAGGAAATCAACTATATAAAAAGAGATGAATCATGATTTTATAGGAAGATGAATTGAAACATAGGGACTTATTTTGTGAATGTATGTTTTAATTCTACTTTGGACCCAATATCACATATTTAATAATTTAGTAAGAAAGGAATTTTCCCCTTCCCCTCCTCACATACACAGATAGCAAGTCCTTGCTTTATAATCCATGGAAACCTACCCAAAGACCAGAGGCATAGAGGATTAAAATCCGCAAGAAAGCTTCAGAACAGTATATGTTGGGTCTTTTTAGGAATTTATTGGCCAAGACATTCCTTGTAAAATGGAAAGACGATTTTGATAGAGGAGAAACATTTTTATCAAGAGACCCTACACAGTAGTTTCCTCGGATTTTGAAGCCACTCCCCTATCATGTGATTATTCTCTAATTCCCTGGCTGAGCAAGTAACCATTTTAATTAGACTCTGAGGCAAGCAACATTGTGTCCATGGTAACAGGTATAAAAAGAAGTTTAAAAAAAAAAAGGAAAAAAATAAGAAAAAAAATGTGATAACTGAAAATGTGTTTAAATCATGATAAAAGGATTTAAACAGATGTTATTTTTTTCAAAGTGTTATTTTAAAAAAGAATTTTAAAGGGCTCTTGATATGAGAAAAAATCATTTTTGGATGTCTTGAGGGAAGGTTTCTCACTCCTAAATTCTGTGGCTCATGATTGCCATGGGTGAGCTGGGTGTCTGTTAAACGAAAGGGTGCCAGAGGGGAGAAATCAGAGAATAAAACCAAGGTACCTTCAGTTAGATGCTCAAATTCCAGTGAGTTAAAGTTTCTTCAGTGCTATTTAATAGACTGCATGCATAACCGTCCTTTTCATTAAGGTTTGTGTTCAGAAAAGAGAAAGTGCAGGACTTGGGTTTTGGTGACTGATGGGGGTGTGGGTAAATCGGGACATATTGCTTGGAAAATGGGATAAAAGGAAGGGACATGGAGCCGCGTGTCCTTCAAATGGTAAGCTTTCCACAGTTTTAGGTAGGCCAAAAACTACCATGTAAAATGATTTTCTTAATGAATTTGACCATGTCTATATTATGTGCATTCATTGTGTGTGTGTATGTGTATAAAATATGAGGGAGAGAGAGAGAGAGAGAGAGAGAGAGAGAGAGAGAGAGAGAGAGTGTGTGTGTGTGTGTGTGTGTGTGTGTGTGCGTGTGTCAGTGTATTCCCCTGGCTACCTAGGTCTTCAGAATCACTAGAAAGCCATGATGAACAAGACCAAAATGAGAAGAGGGCTTGTTCTGCTTGTGCTCTGTGTTCGGTTTTCTGCCAGTGATTACCTTCATCTCCAGGAATAGTGCCACTTTCATCAAAATGCCTAATGACTCCCTAAAGTTAACTGTCCCTTGGAAGGCCCAGGCAAGTTCCATGAAGCTAAGTGAAGGGTAAAGTTATAAGAAGAAACCCAGAGAGAGTAGGAGGAAAGTAGACTTCGGGCCTGGCAGAGGGATGGCTTATTTTGGCTGGATTCCTCCTGAAGTTTAAATACCTACTGATTGAAAGCAAATTGGACGTTAAGGAAAGCTGGAGTGCCCATGTAAAGGAAAACAAACAAGCATGACCCTAAGTTGGTCTTAGAGGAAATCAACCCTCTTGTTGCTTTGCCTCAAATGTTGAAAGAACCTAAATATTGCTTTGTGTGCGACATAATTTTCAGTTCTTTGGTTTTTTTGTAAATAAACTGGTTATCTGAGAAAATACTAGCCAGTGGAGGTAAACTCTGAGGAGTAGGAGAGAATGTGGGAAAATAGAATAGAGTTTAAAAGACTTTATTTTAAATTTGTGCTTAGATCTATATTTAAATTAATGGGCTTTCTAAGCTTAGTAAGTCTATATTTATTGTTTAGGATAAAGAGTAAAACAGCATGGCAGTGATTATAAATCCTTTTTATTGAACAGAGAATTAAATTTCATACATCATTCACAAATTGATATAATAATTATATAAAGACATTCTGAATTCTACACATACACACACACAGAAATTCACACACACATAGGAAGACATACTCATACAAACACATACGTACACATCCATACCTGCATGCAAACAGGAAAAAAGTGGCTACACCATAGCTGTATATGGGATCTAGTAGTTTAGATTGATTTCACTTCTGCTAGTTCATTACAATGTGGGTATAATACCTACTTATAATTAAATTCTATGCCCTGAAGTTTCATTTTACACTGTTTCAATTTGCCTAAGCAAAAAATTGTACATGTTGTTACAACATTAGTAATAAAAGGAAGATCTTTTCCCAAAGTGTGTTTTTTGAGGATATCACTTCCAGGATATTAATAGGTGTCCCATGAGGAAAATGTCTCCATAGCTACATAGGTTTATAGAAATGATGGGATAATGAGTGACATGTGCACCATCCGAGGGATGGTCATGCTGGAAACTCAGACTTGTGGGGGGAGGGGGGGCAAAGGGCATTTATTGAAACCTTAAAATCTGTACCCCCATAATATGCTGAAATTAAAAAAAAAAAAGAACTGGATTGCCAATATGGGAGAAAGGACATACAGATATGATTGATGTGATTAAATTAAAACCTGTTGACCTGAATATAAAAAAAAGTCATTTTTTCATGAAATACTTCAATATTTTCAACTTATTTTTTATGAATCTATCGATGAAAAAGAGTTCTTCAGTTTTTGCCAAATTTGTTCATAGACAGTTATTTTTCATAGCAACTTTTCAGAATAATGGAACACAAGATGAAATAGAATATATGAACAAATAGGAAGTTGTTCTGGTTCAAATAGTTACTGCGCGAAGACTATATCCTTTTAAAACGAATGCTAGTTGTTCACCTAGTAGGCCAAACAGTGAACAACAGCTTGTTTTGTTCTTGGGACAGAACCAATGAGAAACATATGAATATGTATGTTTAATGCAAAAGCAAACTAAGACCCAGAAAGTCTAAATCTTTTTCCCAAGTCCACGCAGCTAACAGAGATGAAGCTAACATTTGAACAGCTTTGTTTTTCTTGTGTTCTGTGTTCTACCAAAGTTGATGAGCAGCCTACTGACTCATTTTTTAAATCTAGGATTTAATCAGGGTCCATGCACGCACTATGTAAGGAAGGGTACAGTTTTGAGAAAGCAGAGTAAGAATCTTTTTTACGTCATGATTTCAGAGGTGCCAGGAAGCGCCCCCTCCTCAAAATACCTTCAGAAAGCATCTACATAATGCAAAAATTCTAAGTAAAAATGTTTCTTTGAAAAGACTTATTTTTTCACTTGGAAAATGCAAATATTCTTGTAAATTCTTTAAAGCTGTCTCAATACTTTAAAGAAGTTCCCAAATCTGGATGAGCAGTGGCATTACTTAGAGAAAATTTAAAAAGAAAAAATGCAGACACCTTACAAAATCCTAGATTTTTTTTCCAAATATAGTATCTGAAGCTTGAGTTCAGACATCTTTTTTAATATTTTGAAGTTCCCCAGGTAATTTTAGTAATCACCACTTAAATCTTTATCCATCTTTTAGCTTCTCAGTGTGAGTGGATTGATTAGAGAGACATTAGAACAGCATAGAAAGAACCATAAATTTGGAGTCACAGGATTGGAGTTGAAATCTCAGGTTTACCACTTAATCTCTGCAAGATACTGCATAAAGTAAGTCATCCCCTTGGCTTCAATGTCCTCATTATTACTGGGGATACTAATATTCCTCAAAATTATTGTTATTATTATTAAAAGATATAAATGATGCAAAGAACTATTTGCATGTTCTATACTCGTTTAATCTTCTTTTTTAACAATGCAATTTTATTCATGATGCCACAGGAATATTAAGACATTGTTTCAATACTGTGGAAGCCAGGCTGATACAAAGAGGAAGTATTCACAGCTAGGAATAGGGGCTTTCTCCTTGGTCTTTCCATGTATATAATTGTTTCCTGGGTCTTTGTCATCAGAACAGGACCGAGGGACACGTTAGCTCCAGAGATGTTTTCTGGTCTCTTAATGATTAAGTCTGGATTGGCTTCAACTTGTTTGAGTGTTTCTTATTGGCAGCTATTGTTTCTTTAAATGAGGTCAAGACTATAAAGCAAAGCAGACCAGACTCAAAGGCTCATCCACATTCTTGATCATACTTGCTATTTGAGTGCACAGCCTCCAGAACATGAGAGAGACAAAAAGGAGTTTCCTATGGACTATTTTGAGAGCTTAGAGAGTGGTCTTAAGAAATAATTTCTTAGGGGAGGGAGGGAGTGGAAAAAAAAAAGAAATAATTTCTTAAAGCAAATTCTTTTTAATACTGAAACAATCTCAAAGGTGAATTTTTAAAAACGGTATTTGAATAGAGCAGGGGTCCTCAAACTTTTTAAACAGGGGGCCAGTTCACTGTCCCCTAGACCGTTGGAGGGCCAGACTATAGTTTAAAAAAAACTATGAACAAATTCCTATGTACACTGCACATATCTTATTTTGAAGTAAAAAAACAAACAGGCAAAAACACCTGCATGTGGCCAGCAGGCTGTAATTTGAGGACGCCTGGAATAGAGGTTTTGTATTTTTAATTTTGATCATTTATTTTTCACTGAATGAGCATAATGTAATATAGGATCTTAGATCTTTTGTTTTTCTTTCTTATTCTTTTTCTTTTTTTTTTTGTGATTGGTTGATTTTCTAGATCTTTTGACTTGACTCAACCTAGAAATCCCAAAATTATTTCTACCATATTAAATAGCTAACTTCTCAAAATTCATAGATCTAGTTTTTAAGATATTTTTCTTTTTGTGTATTAAACATTTCCCAATTGCCAGGTGCAAAATCTCTATTTTTCAAATTTATTCATATAGAATATCATCAAAGTACTATTAAAGGAAAACAATGCATTTCTACATAAAATGGAAGGGTATAAATTATTGTAATATTTTTAAGACAAAATTTTTTTTTATTCTTCTCTAATGGCAGAAATAATTTTAAATTCTGTCTAGACATACTTACTGATATCACAACTTTGGCATTCTATGGATAGCACAAATAAATAGTTTCCATAAGATATTTTTGGTTTACCTTTATTATGGATAGTCTAAGTTATATGATATATTTGTGTTAAAAGAAAATAAAAGAATTTTCATTAGCTGATCAATGCTGACAATTATCTTTGAAGAGACTTGGGCAGCCATGATGTTGGAAAGTACTGTAACAGCTCAAAAATAAAACTGTCAGCCAGCTCCCATTTTGTTCATTGTTCAGTATCTCCCTTTTAACAGAAAACCACACTGCCCAGAAGTTGGGTATCTATATGAAATCGCCAATATTTGACCATGAAAAAATGGCAATTTCTTAGGGTTCCATTAAATATTAATCTAGTTACATGGTGAAAGTTAGGCAAGTTAGCACTACCAAGTCTAGCCAAAAGAACGTTTTTCACCAAATAAAAATATAAAGAAAAAAATCCCAAGGCATAATCAAATGCAAATAAATAAGTAAAAAAAAAAGACACTTCATTGTAATTCCAACAATTTTCTCAACTCAATAAAAGTATAGATCATCTTTTATTATGTAGGATATTGACAAAAATGAGTTTTACTATAACAACTTCTTGCAATTTGCAATTTATTACAATAACTTCTTCCAATCGCCCTCTTAAAATAGTGTGGGTACTATTTGATGACCCGAGAAGTCTTCTAAACACTCATTATGGTGTACAGTGCTAATACTTACAATATAGTTCTTACAGAAACATATAGTTTGCTCATTCATTAAGACATAGATAATAAAAAGGGGCTTGAATCAATTTCACAGAAGATGTATAAAAATAGATATGTTTTAATGATCAATCATATCAATATGGTCCTTTCATAGTAGCAACTGTCATCAAAAAGTTTTCATCTATGGGATATTAAGATAATTCTAGGAGAATAGCTCCAAGACTTAAAGTTTCAAAATTAAAACCAATATTTAGCATTTGGGTAAATTGGCACAATTCCCAAGTAGAAGTCAGTTATTAAAAAGTAAAAAAAAAAAAAAAATAGCCAGAGTAAGTTTAATATGTAGGTAAAATGTACTGCAATTATGTATGTTATAATTGTTCATTGAGGGAGCTCATTCTACCAGTAAGTAATTTAAAAATGGGGTTGGGGAAAAGGGTAGTCAATGAGATTTTGGATTCAAGCCCAGATCTCTTTTTTCCACATTCAAAGATTCTTGTAACTAGTAAAACTGCTTCACTGCGCCCTAAAGCAAAATATCCATATCTATATCATATATTACTTCTCTATAAAGGTAGATTTTATTCTACAGATTAAGCCCCATGGTGTGTCAGAACAAATATTTGAAAAGAAACAAAAAACTGGATCAAATGGTAGCTCCACTTGTAGCTCTTTGAGGTATCTCTATATTACTTTCCACGGAGGTTGTACTTGTTTGCAGTCCCACCAGCAGTGTATGAGTGTTCCTATCTCTCTGCATCCACACCAGCATTTGTTGTTTTGGGACTTTTTCATAAAGATCAGTCTCACTGAAGATAAGTGATATCTCATTATGGTTTTGATTTGCATTTCCCTGATAATGAGAGGTGTTGAGCATTTTTTATATGTTTGTTGGCCATTAGTCTATTTTCTTTTGAAAAGTTTCTGTTCACGTCCTTTGTCCAATTTTTGATGGTTTTTTAAAAATATTTTTTGCTCGTTTTCTGGAGTCTACATAGATTCTAGTTATCAGCTCTTTATCGGATGTGTAGCATGTGAATATTTTCTCCCATTCAGTAGGTTGCTTTGTTTCCTCTCGTGACAATTTCATTGGCTGTGAAGAAGCTTTTCAATTTGATCAGGTCCCATTTATTTATTTTTGTTGTTACTGTGATTGCCTTTGGAGTCTTCTGCATAAATTGTTTGCCTAGCCCAATGTCTGTAAGAATTTTTCCAACATTTTCTTCTAGAATTATAATACTTTCATGCCTTAGGTTTAAGTCTGTTATCAACTGTGAGTTGATTTTTCCAAGAGATGAAAGGTGCAGATCCTGTTTCTGTCTTCCACATGTGGCTATCCAACTTTCCCAGCACCATTTATTGAATAAGGATTTTTTTCTCCAGTGTATATTTTTGTCTGCTTTGTCAAAAATTAGATGGGTATATGAGGATGGTTTTATATCTAGGTTCTCAGTTCTGTTCCCCTGGTCTATGTCTTTATTCTTATGCCAGTCCCACGCTGTATTAATTACTCTGGCCTTGTAGTATAGCTGGAAGTCTGATAAATTGATGCCTCCCAATTTGTTCTTTTTGCTTAAGATTGCTTTTGCCATACGGGGTCTTGTCTGGTTTCATGTGAAGTGTAGAATTATTTTTTCTAGATCTGTGAAAAATGATGTTGGTATTTTAGTAGGGATTGCATTGAGTCTGTAGATTACTTTGAGTAGTATAGACATTTTAACAACTTTGATTCTGCTGACCCATTACTGGGCATCCACCCAAAGAAAAAAAAAAGACATTCTATAAAAAAGACATCTGCAATAGAATGTTTATAGTAGCACAATTCACAATTTGCAAAGATGTGGAAACAACCCAAGTTACCATCAATACATGAATGGATTAATAAAATGTGGTATATGTATAGCCACATTTTGGTGGCTGAGTTCTACTCAGCCACCAAAAACCATGATGATCTAGCACCTCTTATATCATCCTGGATGGAGCTGGAGCCCATTCCACTAAGTGAAGTATCCCAAGAATGGAAAAACAAGCACCACATGTACTCACCATTAAATTGGTATTAAATGATCGACATTTATGTGCACATATAGTAGTAACATTCATTAGGTGTTGGGCAGATGGGAGAGGAAAGGACAGGATAGGTATATTCACACCTAATGGGTGCAGTGTGCACCATCTGGGGGATGGGCACACTTGAAGCTCTGACTTAGGTGGGACAAAGTCAATATATGCAACCTAAACATTTGTACCCCATAATATGCTGAAATTAAAAAAAAGAAGCAAAAACTATATCAGCCTTTTTCTTTGTGTCACCTCTTTCTTTCTTCTTCCTTTTATTCTCCATCATCCTTTTTAAAGTTGATGCTCTCTGTGACACACACTGTTACTTAGTATTGGCATTTAATAGTGGCAGAGGGTGGGATTCAGGGAAATCTTAGTGAAGTAAGCTTTATGTTTTTCAATTTATCTATCAATAAGAAACATTTTATTATAGTTAGTAAATTTCATTGGTAGTAAACCTAAATTTACAATAGTTATTTAGCCACATAGCCTTAAAAAATAGTAGTGTCCTCAACTCCAATAGTGAAGAAAACAAAACACCAACAATAACCACATAAAAATCCTCATTCTCATCTGATAAGACCAAGCACCTGTGTGCAAATCTTAGCTTATAGCTGCATCTGGAAACTTGTCATATTGATGGCACACCTGGGATAGAAAGTGATGCCTCAGGGTAGCCCATTACATATCTATGAGATGCTGCCTATGGCTTTGCTCTGTGTTCATCCTTCTGCTTCACACTCTAACTGTAGACGCTGACTTAGATGATGATAAACATCAGTCGATACATTTTTCAAGTGATGTCTTCAATTATGAAACATACATCCTCCTATCTTAGGAAGATTTCTGATCATCCATTTACCTGATAATTAATTGTGCAGAAGTATTTAATAGGTGCGTAGAAAACAGTGTGCCTAGATATGCCTATTAAGCCTAAATGACATTTTTTTAAATCACAAATTTAGAAAGCTATATTCTTGTTCTGTTTAAGAAAAAAAGTTCCATTGCCATCTTTTATTTCTGGATGTTTGGATTTTAAGTGAAGGAAAATATGAGTCCAAACTTTTGCAAATATAAAAAAATCATGTTGATTAAGGTTTCAAAAAATGCAGTTCCTTCCTAGTCATAATACACCATGGTGATGGTTTAAAACTGGGAAAATTTCTGTTTAGTACAACTCGTTGCTTTTCTAAATGTTAGAACTTGTTGTCCTTATTATTTTTTGGTTTATCTGAACACCAATCACAGGGAACTTGAGGTTTCAAGTCAAAGTTGCTCTTTCATGGTGATTCCATTTAAAGTCTTGTTATATGTCTTGCTCATGTCAAAAAGCTTGTATCTAAACTTAAATGGAAGTCACATATACAGCCTTGTGAGATCCTGACTACACTTTAAATGTTCCGTGGGCCTCAGCCAAATGAATAATTGTCCATCAGCTTATGGTTCATTAGGAACCACAAATCAGTTGAGTGGGAGGTGTTTCATAGGAAACTATTCAAACCTAAGTTTTGCTGGATTCCTGATGAATAGAACAGCCTAGGGTAAGGAACTTTCATCTAGGAGCTCCAAGGTAGTTAGGCTGGTGGTAGTGAAGGCCTATAAAGCTAATTGGGCAGATAAGAAAAAGGGGTAGCAATATGGTCTGGACATAGAGAGGAGACATTCCTCGGTGCTTATTGGTGAGTAGAAAGCTTAGCTGGAAGGGTGATCTATAAATGAAATTCACTAAAGAATTAAACTTCAAGAAGCATTCTCCACAATAAAAAACATAGCAATAAACCTTCCAGTTGTGATTTTTGTTTCTTTTAGGGGGAAGATTATATTGTATATATTAATTGTAAGTTGTTTTATTTTTCTTAGCATTAACTTACATTATAAATGATGTTTAGCTTTATGAATAATCTTTCAAGATTGATTTTGACTCAAGTTGTTTTTAAATATTATTTTTAATTAGACTACTATTTTAAAAGGAAGAAAAGTGTAGCATATTTCTAAAGAGATGAATCCCTGTTCACTTCTCCACCATTTTTAACCTATACATATATGCTGAGAATCATTTAATAGTGGATTTTCTCCACAGTCCCATGGAGAGATAAATATGTTTTCCAAGTCTCAGACATACATGAGGAAAACCAGGTACCCATGTTAAAGTTATATGATATTATGAAAAGCTTTGAAGTTACTGAATCTTACTAAAACTAAAGCAAACCAAAAATAACTTCATACAGCATTCCAAGGAAGACTGGGGAGATGCAGAAATAGTCCGCAAAGTTTTTCAGTTTTTAGTGATTCTGATGCTTGAAAAATAAAAGGTAACCTATGCAGTAATTCAAATTATAAGCTAGCCTTTTAGAATCTTATACACATACTATACTGTAAATTAATACTTTGAGTAGATTAATTGGGTAACTCTAAAACAAACCATATAGGCTTGCTTTCTGCATGTTAGAGAATTCCACTGACCCAAAGAAATATATTGTCCTACATTTTCTTTGGAAGAACTCTAAAAGGCTTATATTACCTAGGAAAGAGAGAGAGAGAGAGAGAGAGTGCTCTGGGAAATCTGTGAAAACACAGGTTACTTAATGAAAGAAGCTAATTATAATTTTATAGCTTAAAAGGAAGATGTCCCTGATGGCATGAGAAATGGGACAGAAAATTTTATGTGAAGGAGGACAGGAATGGGGCAATCTGCCTTCTTTCTCAGTGGCTAATCTAAGCAGACATCACCTGGGGAGGGACAACAAAGACAATGCAATTATTTCACAATTTGTCTTAAAAAAGCATCATACACAGAAGGAACATGGTAGTCATAGTATCACACTGACCAGAAGGAAATAGAGTATTACTGAAAGGATTTAGGTACAAAATAAGCTGTTTCTCCTACTCACCACTCAATATTTCCATGGCCTCTGATCACCAGCAAATATGTGAGGATTTCTCCCCACCAAGCAATCCTGCAGCTGATTCTCCAACAGATAGCAGCTGGGTGTTCGCTCATTTAATTCAGTTCTGACACTGTCTATCTGAAGATAATCTCAGATCCCACAGGCTAAGGGTTCAGTCCCACAAGACTGCCTCCCACTGCAGATCCAATTGCAAGCCCCAGGTTGTGAGCTGTGTTTGTTACCCACCAGGTATAAAGTGGAGTTCCCGCAACTTCCCCCTTAGGTTTGATTAATTTACTACAGCAGCTCACAGAACTCAAGGAAACACTTTACTTACATTTATCCATTTATTATTAAGGATGTTACACAAGATACAGATGAAGAGTGAGATAGGGTGAGGTCTAGGGAAAGGGGTGCAGACCTTCCATGCCCTCTCTTGTGTACCACCCTCCAGAAACCTCCACGTGTTCAGCTATTCAGAAGCCTTCAGAACTCAGTTCTTTGGCGTTTTTCTAGAAGCTTCATTACATAACATAATTGATTGATTAAATCATTGACCATTGGTGATTGGCTAGACTTTCGGTGGGCTTCTCTCCCCTCCCTGGAGATTGTGAGGGTGGTGCTAAAAGTTCCAACCCTGTAATTATCCCTTGACTAGACTCCTCCTGAAGCTACCTGAATGCTGCCATGCACCTGTCATCATATAACACACAAGACTCTCTTATTACCTTATTACTTTCTTATAAGCCTTAGAGATTCCAAGGATTTTAGGAGCCTGATGTGAGGAAACCAAGCCAAAGACCAAATATAGTTGAATCTTGAACAACATGGGTTTGAACTTCAGAGATCCACTCATATGCAAATTTTCTTCCCATCTATGTCGCAGGTCCCTCCTCTCCTTCCTTCTCTTCAGCCCACTCAATATATGAAGAGGATGAGGATGAAGCCCTTTATGATCCACTTCCACTTAATGAATAGCAAATATATTTTCTCTTTCTTATGATTTTTAATTATATTTTCTATTCTCCAGATTTCTTTCTTCTAAGAATACAGCATATAATACATATAACATCCAAAATATGTATTAATAGATCATTTATGTTATTAGTAAGGCTTCCAGTCAACAGTAGGTTATTAGCAGTTTGGGAGTAAAAAGTTCTATGTGGATTTTGGACTGAACAATGCAGGGGATAAGGGCATCAACTGTATATGTAGTCATGCACTGCATGCTAACATTGCAGTCAACAGCAGACCTCGTATATGGCAATGGTCCCGCAAGATTATTATGAAGCTAAAAATTCTTATCACCTGGTGACATAATAGCCATTGTAAAGTCATAGTGAAATTATTTTATTTATAAATTAGGTGTAGCCTCAGTGTACAGTATTTATAAAGTCTACATCATTATACAGTAATGTCCTAGGCCTTTATATTCATTCATCACTTACTCATTCACTCACCCAGAGTAACTTCTAGCCTTGCAAGCACCATTCATGATAAATGCCTTATAAATATGTACCATTTCTTATGTTTATATTATATTTTTGCTGTATCTCTTTTATATGTCTAGATATGTTTAGATGCACAAATACTCACCATTGTGATACAACTGCCTGGTGTGTTTAGAACAATAACATGCTATACAGGTTTATAGCTTAGGAGCAATAGGCTATACCATATAGCCTAGGTATGTAGTAGACTATACCATCTATGTTTGTGTAAGTGGACTATATGATGTTTGTAAGAGGACAAAATAGCCTAACCATGTATTTCTCAGAATGTATCCTCATCATTAAATGATACAAGACTATATTTTGTAATATCATACTTACTCTATTTCTCTTTTCCTGGACAATTAATTTATTTTATCTAGCTGAAGGACATCAACCTTCAATTCTAAATTTAAAAAATACATTATGTAGTTAAGTAACTAGGAGTTTTTATTATTATATACTTTTGAAATTGTGAAACCTTTGTGTTTTATAAATTGATTCCATTTTATATGGCATCTGAATCTTATTTTATATATATAAGATTGAAAATATAGTAATTGAAGGTTTCTTATTATAAATAATAAAAGCTTGAATGATTTTAATCCACCTACCCCTCATATCTTTTATTTTACATACTAATATACTCTTAAGAGTATTATTATACATTAACATAGAACTTTTATACTAGGTGAAAGCTCAACACAAAATTGGGACTCCTCTTTATCCTAACCATTCAACTTCGAAAAAAAATTATTTCATTGAGTTTCATAGCAGATTTTTGAGTTATTGTTAAAAGTAATTGTTCACCTGCCATCTTTGGCATCAAAATGCGTAGATCTCAGAATTTCTCCGAGAATTCACACATTTAGGGGGGAAAAAAGCAAACTACACAGAACAGTTCTTCCACTGTGAAAAATAGCAAAATTCCACACCTACAACAAATTGCAAATTTTCACATATTTGCTCCAGGCAAACATTTGCAATTTTCACAGCAAATAAGGCTTTTGGCTCCTATATACATTTTTTTTTTTTTGTCTTCTCCCCCCTTGGAAAAAAATCACTCTTCCTATTTTCAGAAAACCAGAAAAACACATGAGACAAAATTACCAATAATATCATGCTTATTATAAGTATTTTAATTTTGGTATCTACCCACTTGGATGAAAAATATTAGTTCAAGATGACTATATTTGATTCAAGAATCCATGAGTTAGGATAGGACCTTGAAAATGAAACTGAACTGCTATCATGACCTGGGATATCCAGTTTCATTCTGATCAGGATTACTCTTAAAATGTTGCTTAGTGCTTTCAGGAAATATAATTTTTTCAGTAATCAAATAAAAAGACAAATTGGGTTTCCCCTAATTTTTTTTTTTTCATTTTAGTACTATACAGCAATGATTCTCAGGCAAGGAACAATAGTATTCTTAATTATCTATGAAGTACAAAGAATATTTTCTTTCTACTAATACCTATAAAAGCATTGGACTACATTGGAAAAAAAATAGAGGCAATGTGAAGTTATTTATATACTAATCTCCTCTAATATACTTCCCTTCTAATATATTCTATGGATGGGAATGAAAAGTATAGCATTATTACAATAAGGACATTGGGAAGTGAACATTATCTGCTTTTCCTAAAACAACATCCTTCACAGCATTCTTTTCTATGGTTAAAAAAAATTGAAAGATTGAGCATTGACTGTATGTTATAGATAAAAAGCATGTCATTTAACCAATGTTGCTTGATTTGGGTGTTCAAACCCATGAATTCTGTTCTATGCTATTCAATTGATTTACTTAGGAACCACTTTTTGGTTTTTTTTAATCTAGTAATGTAGGTGTGTGTTGTGTCTGCGTGTGTGTGGGTGTGTGAGTGGGTGTGTGTTGCATGATAGAGAACTTTCCATTGCACGGTTGTCTATTTTGTTCCTGGTTTCTGGTTTCTGAGCTAAGTCATCATCTTAAAGTACAAAATAGAACGGGCTCTGCTCCTCTTTAAAACACAATTTCTCTTTGACAGGAGAAAAAACTCCAATCTTAGCATCTCTTAAAGAGCAACCATAGTTGATCTTGTTTTACATTACCAGGTTATTCTTTTATGTTGTTATTCCATCTATCTTTGTGCTATTGATACCTAAATGTTATGCCATGTTTTATCCCATTTGGCTGTCTTTGCTTATGCTATTCTGGCATTCTCTGTTCACTCACTTCTCCTACTGAATTCCTTATGAGTCAAGGCTCAACTAACATGCCATTTCTTTTGTGAAGCTTTCACAGTCTTTCTATTTGGAACTCTTTCTTATCTTCTGTATCTCTACCTCTGTGATAGCACTTTACCCGTTGGTTTGTAATCATTCATTTGTCAAGTATGTATTTAGCCTCTAATCTTGCTAATATCACATAGAGACAAATACAAAGGTTTGTAGACATAAAATTTGCCTTTCAAAAGTTCACAGTAAAGGATATTTATCCTAATCCAATTATAAAGAAAACTCAAAAAAAAAGAAAAAAAAGAGAGAGAGACTATCTTCTTATTACTTACCAGTCCTTTCAAATGCCAAGTACTTATCATATTTTTTGAAAAAAGTCACAATGTCACTCTATGACAAACAGAACCAATTTGCTCAAAATTTGATTTGTGGAAAAAGTGAGGGCATAAGGAAGCCAGAAGATAGGAAGTACTTATATACATGCAGTTTCAAAAAAAACAATTCTCTGTCACACAACTGAAGGTACAGTAAATTTACAGAGGGAAATACCCTGCCAGCGTGTTTGGGAACTTCCCCTAGCAGGACAGTAACAATAGTCCCTATAGCAGTTTCCTATTGTGGGTTACTTTGTCAACAGATATATGAAAACACACTCGACATCACTAATCATTAGGGAAATGCAAATTAAAATCTCAATGAAATATCACTTCACACCTGTCAGAATAGTTTTTGTCAAAAGACAAAACAATAACAAGTGTTGGAGAGGATATGGAATAAAAAGAGAACCTGCTGCACTGTTGGTAGTGATATAAATTAGTACAACCATTATAGGAAACAGTATGGAAGTTCCTTGTAAAACTGAAAATAGAATTACCTTATGATTCAGCAATTCCACTTCTGGGTATTTACCCAAAATATTTTAAATCAGTTTGTTGATGAGATGTCTACACCCCCACGTTCATTGCAACACTATTCACAATAGCCAAGTGATAGAATCAACCTAAGTGTCCATCAAACACATGTATGGATAAAGAAAATGCAGTATGTCTATACAATAGAATAATATTCAGCCTTAAAAATGAATAAAATTCTGTCTTTTGCAAAAACATAAATTGAATTGGAGAAGATAATGCTAAGTGAAATGTCAGGCAGAGAAAGACAAGTACCATGTGTTCTCACTTCTGTGTGGAATCTAAAACAATTGAAATCAGAGAAGCAGAGAATAGAATGGTTGTTACAGAAATTGGAGGGTGAGAGGGATAGGAAGATGATGGTCAGAGGTACAAAATCTCAAGTAGACAGGAGGAATATGTATTTTATTTTCCTTTTTATTAGTTCTATTTCAGGACATGGTGAATATAGTTAATATTAGAGCATGGCACATTTCAAAATTGCTAAGGGAGTAAATCTCAAATGTCTTCACCATAAAAAACATTAAGTATTTCAGGTGATGGTTATATTAACTACTTGATTTAATTATTCCACGTTGTACTTATAAATTATAACATCATTTGTGTCCCATAAATTTTATAATTATGAATTACCAATTCACAATTTTAAAAAAGAACCAAGAAAAGTTTTGACCAAATAATCACAAGGTTTTCTCTAATGCTATTGATCTAGTGGATGTCTTAAATGTACCATATAAAGTTTAAATATGTTTTTGTGATCCCACTTTTCTGCACTTTTTAAATCTTAGCCAAGTTGCCCTAAACAGAGTTGGGGCTACAGCTTACAAATGCCAACACAACCAGTCAATCTAATGAAGAAAAAGAAAAGTTAATCAATTTTTTTCTTTACTTAGTTGTAGGACAATTATACAGATATTCTTTTAATTAAAAAAACACTTTAATGATATGTTTAGACCTATGCTATGTGATTACTAACTACCAAAATCTATGTCTATTGTCCATTATTCAACACATATGGTGCTATTATGTGCCAGACACCAACTACCAGGTATGTCCTTCCATTGTTGCACAATGTATGTCAGGCCTTTATCTTTCATCTGAACTACTATGATCACCTCTTAACTGAATGAACATCCTCTCTAGTAGCCTAAAGACCACATCAATAATAATAGTATTTATAGAGTGTTTGCTATGTGCTAGGTTTTTGGCCAAATGCTTTAGTACTTTAGCTCATTTCCTCTTCATGGGAGCCAATCAGAGACAGACAATATTAACTATCATATACTTTTTCAAATAATTAAACTAATGTTCCTAGAGGTTAAGTAAATTGCTTTTTAAATTTGCTTGCTAGAAAGTGTTGGAGTTAAGACTTGAAGCCAAGTGATCAACCCAGAGACCACACTTTTAATCATGGTAGTACTGTTCTTCATTTTCTCAGGCTCAGCTCTGTCCATTTTTATATATTTCACACCTGCCAACTCAGGGATCTAGCTACAACTCTAATCTGAAGAGATTATTCTTTTACTTGTTCCACACTCTGCAGAGGACAGAGTAAATTTGGAGCTCAAAAGGACTTCTATGATTTGGTATCTTTTTCTTTCCAGCTTTGTTTTTGACTGGTCTTTGTTTCACATTGATTGTCCCATAATAAGGAACTTGTAGGTTCATTCCCACTACATACTGAGCCACACCTCTATGCCTCTATTATTGCTGGATCTTCTGCCTAGAAAGCCCTACAGGCCTTTACCATAATAACTGAAGTATTATTCAGCAATTCAATGCAGTTGTCATTTTTAGGAGCATTCCTCATCACAAAAGCGAAGTGAAATGCCACCCTACCTCGCCCAACATGTCTAACACCCTGTGCGATAACTGTTTTAGTGCTTCCTTTATTGAGATTAACTTGTTATGTGTCCCTCTTCTACTAGACTCCATGCACTAGTGGGAAAACACTATTTCTTTTAATCCTCCAATCTCTACCACATTGCTTGACACATAATAAACATTCAGTAAGTGTTTATCCTTAAGCGGAGACAAACTTTTGGGTGCAGGAGGAGACAGAGTTGGACAAGAGACTGTCTGAGGCCCACAGTTTCATTCATTTTTCCTTATGCACTTTGTCATATTAAATATGAGAGACTGTTAAAATTCTAACAATTCTAAAAATAACTGAGAAAGCTACACTTCCATCACCACTTGGGCAGCTCTTTCTGGTTTTCCTCTTTCATGCATAATTTTATTTGATCCTCACAATGTAGGTATGAGGCAGGCATTGTTATTATCCTAACATAGAGAAGAGTAAATTCATATTTATAGAACTTGAATGACTTCCCTAAGATCACACAGCTAGCTAGCAGCCTGAGAATTGAAACCAGACTATCAGACTCTAAAACTCTTTCTCTAATTAAGATTATTAAAAATAATAAAATAAATTGTGAAAACAATGTATTCATTGAGACCTTCTAATGCAATAGTGATACTCTACTGGTAACAGACATTTGTGGGGGATGACATGATAGAGGAAAGCCTTAATTTGGGGATTAATATAGTTATTTGATTATTTTGTAAACAGGAATATATGTTCAGTGATAATATACTCAAGAACAATTTACTAATTTTATTTCCATCATTTAATTTATCGAGTATGTACAGGTATATGGAATTTAGACAATTCTTGTACACCTTTAATATAATTTTCAAATTGCGTTTTCTGTATAATTTGATGTGTTATATTTTCAGTAGAAATAGGTAATTTAAAGCTCAAAATTATATCATGATTTTATTTTTATATGTTTCCCATATAGCTTTATGTGAAGTTGTTTTTCAACTACAGTGTCCAGAAACTATAATACAACATATGCATTAAACTTGTTCACAAAATAAGTTCTAGTTCATATCCACAAATACTTATTGAATGTTTCTTATATTGGACCAGGCATAGGCCAAGAGATGTGTTCTGAGCTATCACAAGGTGAACAAAGATGAAGTCATACCCCTTTATATTTGAATTCCATTTGTTCGAATAGGGCTGGAGGTGATATTTGGGGAGGTTGTAACTTTTGGAGAAGATATTCAGAAATTGTTATTTTATTTAGAATAAAGCAAGAAGGTACAATTGACACTCCTATCTTATTAAACTATGTCTGATATTAGTGTGAATTTGAGTCTAGCTCTACATGCAGTCTAATGGCATGCAATCACCAGAAAGTTATTATTAGGTAAATGCACATACATGAAAAAATGAATAAAAGCCTGGCCAAGAGCACCAGCAGAGGAAATTAAAAAAAAAAATTACTAATGTAATTTTTAACAGAAAGGAGAAAAAGAAACAATCGATAATTGAAAGAATTGACTTGGAAGATTTGGAAGTATGAACTGATTCAAGTAGAAAAATCCAGATTTGCTCCTTCATATTTTTATTAAAATGAAAATATGTATCATAAAAAAAAGAAAAGAAATGACTGATAACACAGATACTGCCACAGTGAGACTGATACAACTTGGCACTTGTTGGATGAGTATGGTGAGGATAACCCAGGAGGTGGGAATGAGGTGGAGATGCAAAGCCTGCCAGGTGGTGATTATAGTACCAGTCTCAGAGGGAAGGCTAGTAATTAATATAGGTCTGTAATGAAGTGATTAGTTGAGTTTAGGACAAGAGTTTGAAGGTGCCTTATGGTCAAAAAGAAATATTCAAAAGTTGTCAACTGGCGATATATTTTCTCACAAACACTCCTATGCCCAAACACCCATAAATGTAAATATTCCCTTACCCTGCCCAAAGGATAATATGTTCTGATAATGATTACTTCTTATTTCATGAGAAATAATCCCTTTGACCTATATAACAAAATGTCTTATTTCTACTGTATAACAGTAGTGTTTCTAATAGATGGACTACTAAAAATATGTGACTTAAACAAAACGTGTATGTTTTTGTAAAACGAAAGGGGTGGAAATTCTTCATATAAATAAAATATTGTCATTACAATGTTAAAAATGTTTTAATGCAGGGTGTAAAATAAACACCTAAAAAATTTTCACTTAAATACCCAAATCTGAATTTTTCTATGAATAATAATAATCCATTATACTTGTTTACCCCTTATATTTCCAAAATAATTTCAGATATAATTTTTTGAAGGATGTGATTTTACTATATGCGAAAAGGGTGCTTAAGTTTCACTTAAGCAAAATAACCTATTGTCACGGGGAGTTCAAATACCAACATACTGTCTTGGTGACATTCTTACTTGTATCTCCGGAGATGGTAATTGAAAAATCAATGCTGCATTCTGTCTTATCTTTCTCCATACCCTGATTATGGCACTATTTCATCACCTCTTGGAGAAGTGTTTACTGAGCATTTCCTATGGACAAAGCATTCAGGTAGGTGTTGATGGCCATAAAAAGTAAGTACTCTGGCTCAAATATCTCAGAAATCACCTTATTCTCAAATAAACCACTTGGCTACTATATTCCATGTTGTTCATTCCAGTTTTTTATCTATTTGATTTATGTCCCACTTAGCTAACAGTGAATTTTTACTATTGTTTTTATTCCAAAAATCTTTATGGAACCAATGAATTGTTAGTACGCTAGTTGACAAATGCTTTTACGATCTACTGCTATATAAATTTCACAACGCTCTGATTCACAATAGCTATATCATGGTCAATATACAACCACTTAAAATCTTTTGGAAGTGGTAATAGTATCCTCTAACAGCAGTTAATCCTATGGAATAATGCTTCATATTCAAGTTTCTTAAACCCTTGAAAGGAAGAGCTTAGAAGCCTTAAAACTTTTTATAGTCAGTCTTAATATTTTTTAAATGTTATTTTCTCACCAAGGTTTTTGAAAGGAACTATGTGTTAAACAGTTTGCAAGTCATGCCTTTTAGAATGCCAGGAGTTCAAATTTCCCATGTTGTTAGAAAGGGCAGAGACCTATGATTTGGAAGTCAGATAAGCTGGTAGTTGACTGGCTATTCTTTTGTA
Source organism: Microcebus murinus (assembly GCF_040939455.1). Lineage (NCBI taxonomy): Eukaryota > Metazoa > Chordata > Mammalia > Primates > Cheirogaleidae > Microcebus > Microcebus murinus. The sequence goes on from NC_134111.1 coordinate 27,934,631, forward strand.
CAAATCAAAGAGTATTTCTTTCTGGAAAAGATGTTTTTCTCCAATTTTCTCTACTTTTACTCTTGTGAGAGATCAATGGGAGTGGCTAGCAGAATAAAAAATGGAGAGAAACCTTCCTTGGTGACATAAATAGGAAGGAGGATAGCCTCATGCTCTCAACTCCAAAGGCTTTTAATGAAATAATAAACAAGAGGAAATGGTGTATTGGGGAAGAACCTGAGTTCAGTTTAGATTCATCACTCAATAGCTCTTTGGTCTTAGGAGAAAATATTAAACATTCCTATCCCTCAGTTTCCTCACATACAAAATGTAAAGAGAATGCATTTATATTTATATCATAGGTTTGCTGTGAGATTTTATTATTAACAACAGGGCAAGTGCTCAGCCTAGTGTCTAGCAATAGTCACCTCCCCACAGTCCTCAGCATTGTTTGTTACACAAGAGGGAATTGGGGTCATTTTTCTGGCCCTCCCCTGACCGCCAAAGTTTTCCTGCAGGAACAATGTAGCCAGGATCTGAGCAGAGCTAATGATGAGAGAGGACTGTTCACAGCCTCTGTAAGGAAAAAGGACAGGATGTGGTCTCAATAAACATTTTAGAAACCCAATATGGCAGTTTCCTCCTTCTCTAACAGCCGATACAAACAGAAAGTTTCTTTCTAACTGTGCATCAAAATAAAAATAAAAAATAAAAAAACAACAAAGAAACATACTACCAGTTCTGTAAAAAGATATGTCAAGACAAGGAACATTCCTGAATATTTAGAGAAACTGATTCAATAAAAGAGAGTTACTGTTAAACAATATGAAAAACCACACAACAGAATCAAAACAACTACAAAATATTAGAAGCTATATGATTTCATTAAGATCCAAGATAATATTTTATCTCTTTACATAGAGGAAGGAAATGAGAAAAAGGAACAATATGAAATCAGAAAATGTTGCATGGGAAAGAAAAATGTGATTGCTTAATTGAAACTATGATGTGGTTCAAAAACAACAATTAAGATATAATAGAAAAGTGATTTGTAGAAGTTAAACTCAGGAAGTTCAACTAGGCCTCAGAGGAAAAATGTACAAGACGAAAAGAAAAAAATGAGATACAGATAGAAGAAATAAAATATAAGACAAATTCCCCAAATAAGAACAAAAATAAGAAACAATAATCAAATAATTTATTTTTTTAGAAAAAACTTTGTTGGGATTGCAAAAAAATATCACATATTGGTCAGCAAATATCACAAACAAGAACATTGAAAAGGCATTGTCTAAATATATTTTGATGAAAAATTTTAACTTAATGATAAAGAAAAAAAATTTCTACCAGCAGCCAGGATGATAAGTAAACCACCTGATGGTGATTAAGTTATTGTGAATGAACTAAATATTGTGAGTGATAATTTATCAGTTACTACCTGGGTCAAAAAATACAGATTTTATCAATCAATATTGGAAATGTTTGAGCCAAGAGTGAAGGAATAAAAATTATGGTGAATTTTTCTTGTCGCTCAAAACAATTTTGATATTCTCTCATTCAATAGGCACTGTGTGCCAAAATGGATGTATTGGTGTGAATTTTATACTATTTCCAAAACCTGAGCTTTAAATCTTATAAAAATAACATAAAAGTGAAAAAAAAATCATAAGAAAGTAAAGGAAGAACAGGAGAGAGAAGAGAAACTGGGCAATTTAAGAAATTAACTGACCTTTTTACTCAGAAGAAAGGACAGCTCATCTTTTCATGGAACTGGATCACAGTGGTTCCCAAAGGCAAGACTGTCTCATCTTCATCCAGCTGTCTCTCCAGGTGATGGGGTCCCTGGCCAAGGACCAGTATTCCCAATGATGATGCCATTCAAAATCCCAGAAACCTCCTATATTCCCTTCCAATTCCCCTACCATTCTTTCACCCACCAACACTCTAACAAGAACATGAGCACTCCTCTTTTCCTCTTTTTATTTCTTTCAAAAAAGTTGGCTGCAGCAGTCGGCCCTGTGTTCCTGGGCAAGACACTTTCCTTCTCTGGGTTTCCATTTTCTCCCCTAAACAATAGCTGGAACAGATCAAGCTATGCTAATATGCTTTGAATTTCTAATTTGGAGGTGGTTTATGGAATAGGACAGTGATCCTTAACCTTTTCTATCATGGGGATACTGTGAAGAGGTTTTTGTTGTTTTGTTTCATTTGGTTTGGGTTTTTTTGGTTAATATTAACTCTTGTTTCTCATCTAATGATAATAGCTGAGAATGGTCTACGAGGAAAGCCTGCAAATGTAAATGGTCTAGGAATAAGTTCTCTTCATTAGCATTTTCAAAGTTGATCATTAGGTAGAGAATCATAAAATGAGATTAATTTATTGGACTTCAAGAAAGTGCATCCATGGAAAAATACTGTACAAAGGAGATGTGTTAGTGTTCTCCAGAGAAAAGAGCCAGTGGAATATGGATAAATATGGATAGATAGATAGACAGACAGTTAGATAGATATGGGGACAGAAACAGAAAAAGAGAAATAAAGACAGAGGGCAGGAGAGTACGGCAATTGGCCCCCGTGACAATGAAGACCAAGAACCAGAGGAAGAGATGGCATGATTCCTAATCCTAGTCTGAAAGCCTGAGAACCAGGGAGGGTAAAAGTGATGATGTACATCCCAAAGTTGGAAGACTACAGGGCCAGGAGCTCCACTGTCCATGGTCAGGAGAAGATGAATGTCCCAGACCAAGAACAGAAAGAGAGAATTAGCCCTTCCTCAACTTTTTGCTCTATTAGGGATCTCAATAGATTGGATGATGCTTACTCATATTGATGAGGCCAGATCTTTTTTACTCAGTCTACTGATCCAAATGCTAATCTCCTGCAGAAATACCCTCTCAGACACATACACCCAGAAATAGTTTTACCAGCTATCTGTCTCTTAGCCCAGTCAAGTTGGCACACAAAATAACCATCACAAGTTCACCCCTTGTCAACTTGGCACCCATACACATTTCCTTAAACCATCCCTAATCTTCGAATAAAGATGATAATAAGGTTAGAACTGGGGGATTCTTCTATGAGATTAGCCACATGTCTTTCTCACTGTTTTTTCTCTCTGCTAAATGCTATCTTATTAGAGAGGCACTGTTTAATCATTATATCTAAATTAATATACCTTACCCTTTCTCTAGACTTCATTATACTTTCTGCTGTTTTATTTTTCTTCATAGCACCACTTGACTGATTATATATTCAATTGTATGTGTTTGTACTGATAGAGCTCCATTCCAGAACTGTGTCTGACATACACTATGCAGTCAATTAATATTCGTTGACAATATAAGCAAGATTGGAGTTCTCATAAGAATAAGTTTTAAATCTGCTCCAAACAGACCTATTTTTCTATTAAGAGATCACTTCATAGTCTTGATAAAAGATCATGGCAGAATTTAACCTAAACGTTATTCAAGAAGGTGTTAATAAGTGATGGGACCATCAATTATGCTCTCAAAGAACATTTTATTTTAACATTTTTAGCATCTTTTCCTGATAGACCACCACCCAAACCTCCAGTTGATTTGGCTACTTTCATAGAAATATTCATTTATTATTCATAGTTAATATAATATTCATAGGAATATTTTTAAAGGGATAAACTATATGAAATAATTTGGTATTAATCAAATAATTGTTGAAAATTATCTGTCAATCATACAAAATACACTTTGAGGGAGAAGGGTTGTTATTGCTGTGGTTTATAATAAGCTCTGATATTGGCTATCAGTCAGTGCCATTATCTCAAAATGACTCACTCCCAGTTCTTCATAACAAGACTGTGTCATCCATATACATTACATTATCTCTCTTTTCCATGGTATGTTGTATGTGTCCATTTTATTCAGACATCATAATAGTCAATAGTAAAACTTGACATCTGCTTGGTTCTTATGTAAAAGAGTGAACCGAGAGACCCAAATCTGTAACTTGTTAATGAGAAATAAAGAGTCTCAGTTTATATTTCATCCTAGTCAAAAGGCCAAGAAGTGATTCGCATAAAATTTGAAGAAGTAAGAAATATAAAAATAATTGCATGAACTGTGCTATGAATCCATACAGAGGAATCATCTCTGAGGAAATAAAGTTAATTTGAAAAAGAATAGAGCTTACTGTTAAAAAAAGACAACTTTAAATAATCTGTTCAGTATGTCATCTTTATCTATAATTTATATAATATGAATGAAAAATTAAATTTTAATAAAAGAAAATATTTTTATGAATAGAGGTGTGTGGATATTTAGAATTTAGGAAAAATTTCTTGGCTATAGAGCTATTGTCAAATATCTATTCTGATTTATTTAGCTCTCTACCACTCTTCCCTAAAATAATATTAATAATAATGTTATTATTAATAAATTTGGTATTAGAATCCAATTTTGTGGTTGTTTTAAACCATGTCCCCAGTTTATTTGATTCTTTTCCCTTCAAGAGTAGGTCCTATGTCTCCTCCCCTTTAATGAGGACCGACCTTGGCGGTTTGCTTGTGGCAAATAAAATGCAACAGATTTGATTCTATATGACTTATAACTGTAGGTCATAGGCTGGGCACGGTGGCTCACGCCTGTAATACTAGCACTCTGGGAGGCTGAGGCCGGCGGATTACTCGAGGTCAGGAGTTCGAAACCAGCCTGAGCAAGAGCGAGACCCCGTCTCTATTATAAATAGAAAGAAATTAATTGGCCAACTAACATATACAGAAAAAATTAGCC